>NW_027411755.1:145098401-145483428 GCF_047663935.1 Musca autumnalis | reverse complement strand
GATATCAGAGCTACATACAGTTAGTCAACTAAATAATTAACGATGAAATTATAAGAATTTAGTCCCGGTCCTCACTAGAGTGATTTCATTGAAAAAATATCATGACATTAGGTGTTCTTAGATCGAGTTCCCCACTACATCAATTTCATGATATTACTTTACTATGTAACTCGATCTAGAGACGCATAATTTCATGCATTTTTTTCAATAAAACCACTCTAGTCTGGACCGGGACTTAGGAATTACAACAAAAAATTCTTTCAATAACGTTGTGTTTTCTTGTCCATTAAAATTGTTTTACCTGTTTATGACAATATCAAGGCAATAAACGCAAAAATCGATCGAAATAACAAAAACAACAGGCAAAAATGATAAGTACCAGGTTTTCTGGTGTCAATTAAATAATTGCAAAACGAATTAACTTACAATAAAATCGCGTAGTATATCGCGAATTTTTTGCAGTTAAGGATTTTTATGACTTTTAGGGTAGTTAGGATGAAATCTCTTGACGCCTCATAACTTGTTGTCATTAGTTGTTTGTCGTAAGTGAAACAAAGGAGGTATATTCGGAAAAAGACGGAAACAGACGGCAAACACGCTTCGGAAGATATGACAATTATAATAATGGTAAACCGGTCCGGGAAATCGCTGAAATCATATACTGCCCCGAGAGGGTAGGAAGACTCAAGCTGAAAGCGTCACCTGGCAGACCAAAAACTGCGACCCCACGAATTCAAAGAAGAGTAATTAAGGAAATCCACGATAGACCCGAAACCAGCCTCAGAAATTGGCTCCTCGATTTTAAAGTAAGGGTGTCACATGACGTAGGGGATGAATGATACCAAGGAACGGTCTTGACCGGCTTTAACATGGCAAAGCCCAGGACTTATCTTGGTCCCTCTTTCATCTCAAGTGGACACTGACCTCCACGTGGTCTCACCTGGGGAGCTGCCTCTAACGCCCGTTAAAGGTATTGAGCTAACATGTGTCGCGCGTTCACCCATAAAAACGATAAAAACTTGTTTGGGCGTTGGGCTAGTAAATCGCCCCGTAAAACAGCTTACTATGAAAAAACAAAGAAAAAGAGGAAAGCAAACCCCTCTAAAGTTGACGACCCCCGCAAACGTTTCAAGGACCATGATCTGCGAATCTGCACCTGGAATGTCAGGACTCTCTACAGAGAAAGTGAAGTTTGCGCACTGGTGGATGTACTTAATAAGTACAAAGCTGATATTATCGCCTTACAGGAAGTGTGATTGAATCGGGCAGACGTAAAGATCACAAACGATCACGCAATATATTATAGCTGCCATGAAACGAAGCATGAGTCAGGTGTTGGATTTATGGTAAACCGGAGGCCTAAAAATCTCGTATCCAGTTTCGCTCCGGTTGATGAGAGAATTGCCACAATCCGCATAAAAGTAAAGTTTTTTAATACCAGTCTCATCTGCGCCCATGCCCCGACCGAAGAGAAAGACGAACAGACCAAGGTTATATTCTAGAGAGAGCATATGACCGCTGCCCTGGCCATGACTTTAAGATTGTTTTAGGAGATTTTAATGCTAAAGTTGGAAGGAAAAATATATTTGGTCTCGCGGTCGGCAAGTTCAGCCTTCATGAGGTAACATCCGACAAAGGAATGAGGCAGATCGATTTTGCAGCGGAAAAGAACATGGTAGTAAGCAGCACCAAGTTCCAACACCTCGACATACACAAGGCTACGTGGATATCCCCAAATGGTAAAACAAAAAATCAGATTGATCATGTTGTGATAGATGGAAGACAGTCATCCAGTGTGATAGATGTCCGATCGATTCGAGGTGCGAACATCGATTCGGACCATTTCCTTGTAGCAGCCAAGGTACGCACTCGTCTTAATGCTGCGGCAAAAGTGCGATCTAGCACGGGACGGAAATTGGGTTTCGAGAAGCTACAAACACACAACAGGCAGCACAATCCTACACCGCTCAACTGACCCGTATGCTGGAAGACAGCACTCCTTGTCCCGATAATGTAGAAGCGCAGCAAGAAAGAATAGCCCATTGCATTCAGACTGCCGCAAAATCTATACTTGGGTCCCAAAAACCTCCACCTAAAAATTTATATTACGACCAGGAGTGTCGTAAGGCTACAGAAGAGAATAATGCGACATACCGAGCAACGCAGTAGCAACACGAAGCGCGAAAGAAACTTATCCGGAGAAGAGGAGAGAGGAGAAGCGTATTTTCAGGAGAAAAAAAATACGGAGCAAGAAAAACGTGAGCGTGAGAAACTCGAGATGTTCAGGAGTCAGAATGAAGTCCGAAAATTTTACCAGAGTTTAAAACACCAGACTGAAGGATATGGTGCAGGCACATTCTCCTGCAAAGATGACGAAGGGAATCTGGTAACTGATACAGATAGCGTACTTTATGAAGTTCTTAGTATCAAATATGGGTGGCGATGAAGATACCCTAGAACCAATCGTAAATGACAACATTGAATGTCTACCAACTAGCTAAAGCGAGGTTATGACAGCTATTAATCAGCTGAAAAACAATAAGGCAGCAGGAGCTGATCGACTTCCCGCTGAATTGTTCAAGGCCGGTGGCGAAATGCTGATACGGAGTATGCATCATTTAATTTGCGAAATTTGGCTGGAAGAAAGCATACTATGTCCCGTACACAAGAAAGGAGACAAGACGGTTTGTGCAAATTGCAGAGGCATAAGTCTCCTACCCATCGCATACAAAGTGCTGTCGAGCATACTGTGTGAACGTTTAAAACCCTTGGTCAATGAAATAGTCGGGTCATACCAATGTGGTTTTAGGCTCGGTATGTCGACAATTGACCAAATCTTCACAATGCGCCAAATACTGGAAAAGACCTACGAAAGACAGATCGACACATACCACCTGTTCGTCGACTATAAGGACGAGTTCGACAGCCCAAGTAGAGGAAAGGTGTTTCAAGCCATGTCTGAGTTTGGCTTCTCTGCAAAACTAATTCGACTATGCAGGATGACATTGGCTGACACAAGATCAGCAGTTAAAATAGGAAAGTACTTCTCCGAACCTTTTAACACAAAACGAGGGTTCAGACAAGGTGACAGTCTATCGTGTGACCTTTTTAACATCTTACTGGAAGAGGTCATACGTGATGCGAATCTACATATATACGGCCAGAGATAAACGATATACAATAAAGATGTAGTGTTGCTTGCATACGCAAATGACATAGACATAATAGGCAGATCAACGTGAGCCGTAACAGCCACATTTGCAAAAATTAAAAAAGAGTCTGCCTAAGTGGGTCTGGCAGTCAACAGCGATAAGACGAAGTTTATGTTATCAACACGCAAGTTGTCCAGTAGACTCGGACCAACCGTGGATGTCGATAATTTCAAATTTGAGGCAGTAAATGACTTTATATATCTCGGCACCGCCATAAATAAAACTAACAACATAAGTTTTGAAATAAAGAGAATAATAATATTGGCCATCAGATGCTACTTTGGTCTAAGTAAACAGTTTAAAAGTAAAACCACCTCTCGTCAAACAAAATTTACACTCTACCAGATACTGATACTACCCGTACTTATGTATGGATCTGAAGCATGGGTACTTGCGAAAGCAGATGAGGCAGAATTTGGTGTGTTTGAGAGAAAAATTCTTCGAAACAGGATGGATAAAGATGCCCTCGCCAGAAAGGCATTCGAACTCCGATGGAAAGACCGAGTTGAAGAAAATATTACAAAACATGGCATTCAAAATTGGAGAAGTAAAGCAAAAGATCGGTGCATTTGGAAATCTATTCTTAGTTCGGCTTATGAAACAAGACGTTCCGTTTAGTATTAAAGCCATCTAAGCAAGTATGTAAGTAAGTGTCACATGAAAAAGTAAAAAAAAGTGCTACATAACAACAAGTATTCATCACGAGTGGCTAGGAAAAAAGCCTTTACTCTCCCAGCAAAATATAGAGAGGCGATTCAGAGAACATTTCAAGTCCACTGGAGTACTGGGATGACGTTATATTATCTGATCTGAAACAATGACAAAGAAAGTTTATTTTGATGTTTTAAAAAATTATTTAAGCAACAGTGTCAAGAAAATTGTGTTTATGTAGGACTTGGTTTTTATACAACTGCACCAAAGTCATCGGCACCCGATCCCAAACTCCGAAATATTAGAACCAACTTATATATACTGTGTAAAACTGAAAATTTTTGAATTTTACAATCCTTTAGTTGACAGTACAAATAATTAGTGGAGAACAACTTTTTGTTAATTTTAAGAACATTTTTAGTAAAATTTAGCGACTTTTTTATTTTATTAATAAACATGTGAAAGAATTAAACTGTTAACAAATATATTCATTCATTTACACCAATAAAACATTGTTTTATTAAAAATTAAATTAATAAAAAAGGACTTTGCTTGAAAACGGCAAGTCTTATTGAAATGTGACTGGAAAAAATCTTATAGCTGTGAAAATTCTCTACAAGACAGGCTTTTATAATTTTTTCCTAGGTTGCACCATTCTTGAGATATATAAGTTTAAATTGGGACATTGCATTAACTCTATCGCACCATGGATGTGTCAACCAAACATAGTTTTTTCTGAAGCAAGACCGAGTAAACATCATAAAGGACAATGAAAATGGTGCAATATTCATCAGTTGCCAAAGAGAGTCGTACCTAAAATCTTCTGAGCAACATTTTTGTAGAATATTTGGATGTTGAAAAATCTCATCTTGTGGTACTTCTACTACGGTCATGAAATAAACGAAGAAAAAGATATGAAAGGAATTGAGTTAGAAGAATGAACTGTTCTACAAAAAGATTCGCCAATCGATTTGACTGAAGACATGTAATCTCAAAACGAGATTATAAACGCAAGTATTATAGGTGAAAAATCAAAAAATCAGATATAAAATTGTTATACCCGCCACCATAGTATGGATGGTATATTAAGTTTGTTTTTTCCGTTTGTAACGCCTTGAAATCCTTATTTGCAACCCTATAAAGTATACATATTTTTGATCAGGATAAAGTTCTGAGTCCTACAGAGACATTCTAAAATAGCTAGTATACAAGATAACTCTCAATATACTTAGTTCAACTTAATTTAATATTTCGAGTTCTCTGTGAATCAGAACATTGCTTACTAAAAATGTTTAGACTATATTTCAATGATTTAGTATAGCTCAACGGTAAAGATTTCACATATTTTGAAACAAACTCGTGATCAAAATATTTTGTTTCTTTTTCAGAAGCTATAGGGTATAGAGGAGGTATACCCTCCGTCAGCACAGCTGACTGACTTTCTTTCTTTTTAATTAAATTTTCTGTTTAAATTGGGTGCAATTTAGCATTAAGGGTTCGTAGTGACGAAAAGACTTCTCCGACAATAGTTGTGGACATAGGTCCACGTTTTGGTATAGCCCTTAAACAACGATACCGTCGAATTTCAAGTATTGTACAAAATTTTAGCTTACCGGATTTGGTTAGGTAATAGGTACCTCCCCCACAAAAGTTCAAAAATGTTCGAAAAAATTGTGCGCAAGATAACTCTTGATCCATCCTTTACACATTATAATATATTGGCCAGATATAGATCAGGTTCGAATATATTTCTGTGCACTCTTTCGGGTACTTCCCACACAAAATTTCGGATAAGTTCACGTTAAGACCTGCTCTCGAATCGCTTTGATTTTTGTTGAAGCAACTTGCATTCGCTGCCTCAATTACGGCGGTATATGTTTGTTTCAGGGGCAAGTCCATACTTCTTGAAAAACAGCCCGAAAGGTGTAAAAACCCCCTATTCTTTCCCACTATATTTAAAAATGTCACTAAAATAGTATGCACGATATCCCTTGAACGGAGCAACCGATTCGGTCCAAACTTGGGATCTCCTAATATTATGTACAAATTTTGTTTAAATTCTTAAATGGCCCATATCGGTCCTCTCCCCCAAAAAATTTCAATATTTGTGTCTAAGTGCAATTTAGGGTCTGTTCGAAGATCCTTTGGAAATGTATACCGATGCTGTTCGTTGTGGCCCTATTTCAAGCGATATTATGTTTTCCGAGGACAGTTTCATGCTTCCTGGCATACTGGTCCAAAAGTTATACTATGACCCACTGAAATTACCAAAATAGGATCCACTTCCATAATGGACCAAGTTGGTCCATTCCTTTAAGTATCTCCTCGGCAACACTATTGAACCTTAATCCTAATCCACATTTTTGTCGGCAAGCTCAAATGTCCAAAAAGTGTCACAAATTTCTGAAAAGACCCTATATACAATCGATCTGTCCGTAGATGAAAGTTTAAATTCACATAGGCTGACGGTATATCGCTGTCGGCAAAGCCGACTGATACTTTTTTACGTGTTTTACCGAAATTTTAATGTTTCCAGTGGCCTCAAAACTTTTACACTGACAATTGTCAACATAGGTCCACGTTTTTGTAAAGTAATCCTAGACGTCTCATAACTTCCCCACAAACAATTGTCATTATAAGTCAATATTTTGGTGTAGCCCCATATATGGGTACCTTTCGATTTTAAGTATTTTGAGGGTTTTAGCTACATTTTTGACTGAACTACTAGTAATATAACATTTGAGGTTCACAGTGGTCACAAAACTATTCCATATCATAACATATCATTGAGCTAAACTGAAATCAGATTGTACTTATTGACTCTTTTTATACTCAATATAGACTGATATCGCGCCTAAAGAGTCAATAATAACATGATGTAGCGTAAATGAATTCACAAACCACACTGATAGAGATTTAGTCATGTAAATACCTAGAGATTAGAGTTGTCCTACAGGTGAAATTCGAATTTTTGGTTTAGGTTAAAAGTTAAGTTTTATGGTTTGGTCGTATGGGACAAAGAATTATATTTCCAAAATAGGTCAAATTTTGATAGTTTGAATATTGAAATGTTGGTGAAAATTTTAATGTCATGCAAAACATGTGCAACAACATTGACCTTCAAAACTTCACACTTTCATTCCATATATGATATCCCTAAAGGTTTGAATTCTGCACAAATTTCATATTTAGAAATATAAACTATGCATGTGCGTATATATACATGTAAGTATGTATGTGGTGTGTCCATATGTATGCATATCACACACGTTTCGCAAATATTTTGTAAAAAGCTTAAAAAGGATTCACTTCAATACCATAACAAGAGGATTCTCATTAAAAATCCTTTCAATTGAAAATGAATTTAAAACGATATTGAAAGCATAGATTAAATTTAAAATTCCATTCAAATTGAGTTATTCATTTAGTGAAGTTATTATTTTAGTTCGACGAAGCTTGATAAAGTGTAAATTTGATTATTTGCTTTTTGATAGATGGATATTTTGAATTACAAATGAAGTTGAAATGTTTGACGAAGTTGATGTTTTTTGTTTAGAGCCAGTAATATACGTAGATATGTGTGAATGGGATATGAACTAATAGTTTTACATACTATGTATATTTATAAACGTTAGGAAAGAGTAAGCAAAACTTTGTACGCAGTTCTAAAACCATAATATATTTCTCACACAAATTCAAACTAAGTGTTGTCATTTTTACATTTGTAAACGTGACGAAAGCCGACGGGGGAAGATAAATTTAAATTTATTGATTTACTTGGCTCTTTTTAGAATACGAGACATCAATGCGTCCTTTGCACAGTGGTGGCACTTACATGGGAAGAAATACTTCTAAATGCTATACATACATACATACATACATATGTTCCCATAACATCCCGGAAGGGACAAGGGAGACTTCTCTCATATCAATGAGTGCACGCTGATTCATATTGGCTCAATGATATGGGACCTACTTTTTATCGCCGAGTCCGAACGGCGTATCATACGACACCACTTGTAGAGAAGTTATTCATGGCTGAAATACTCAGGAAATGTCGCCAACATTACTGAGGGGGAATTTTGCCACCGTTGAAAATTTATTGATGTTGCTTGGTCTGGGATTCGAACTGCAGACCTTCTGAGTGCAAGGCGGACGTGCTAACCATTGCACCACGGTGGCTCCAAATGCTATATCGAATTGAAATTGTTATCAATGGGTCATAGTGGCCTAAAAACACTTTACGTAAAATATTGGGGTCCTCGGTCCAAAATTCAATAAATAAATAAATTCAGCAACTAAAAAAGGGTGTTAAACTTTTGGTCAAAGCTGCCAAAACCGCAAATTTCCGCAAAAAGTCTATGCAGTTTTAAAATCTGCAGGCGCTAGGCTTCAATTTGGTACTAGTGGCCATTTGTGCGAATTTGTGGAAAGTAACTTAAACTTTAAGGAAATCCATACATCTATATAAAATATTTTCATTTTGGCCGATATTATAACCATAATATATGGCAACCCTTGCAATTTATATATATACTAAAGTTATCAGTCACCCTGACTTTTATACCAAATAACTTAGGGCGAAGTAAACATGTTCGAATACAGAAAATAGAAACATTAAAATAATAACATCAACATAGTAAAATTGGGATATCTTACCGCCTTTTGCAAAAACTCAGATACTTTACCGTCAATGCACAACCTTGTATAAATTTAGAGCTCAGATGGACTAGTTTTCCCCTTGGAATATGTTCAACTGAAGCAGAAATATCCACCATGGAAATAAAATTCACAAATTGGAAATTGGCGTATCTGAGCGTCTTTTTCTACATCGCTTGTATTTTACCAATTTTGGAAACGCAGCTGGGACCAATTAAATCTCAGAATGTCTTCATTAATATAGATCGATTTTGTTGAAACGCATCCAAGCAAAGTTATGATATTCGTCAGTACAATTCAAATAAAAAGGTGAAATGTGGGATGCACACTATCCTAATTTGCATCATATTTCCGCTGCAAGTATAGGTATATCAAAGGGGAAGCCCGTCAATGGAAGAAATTATCACCCTTAATTTTTCTTCTTCCATTGAAGGGCTTTTCTTTTTGGATTATCCCTACTTGGAGCGGAGATATTCTCATTAAAATACAACTTTCAACTTAATGTGCTTCTACCTCTCTAGGAAAAAATGGGATGCATTACCGACTTTTGCGACCTACGCCAACCTAATCTTCCTACTGGAATACCCTAGTAGAAGCGGAGATATTCGCATAAGAATAAATCGTTGAATTTTCTCCACATACGTCTCTTGCCCATCCCGACCCCTGAATATTATCCGAGCATGGCCAAAATCTCTGTGGGACCTCTACTGGGTTTGAAACTCTTGTAATGGGTACTTTACACGATATGTTTTTTTACATATGAGTTGTCACTTCTTATACACTAACTGTATATAACATATCGTGTAAAGAACCCATAAGATAACATCACACATGCCAAAATGTTCGGTATATTTTGGTAATTCTACACAACGCACAGAGGGTTCAAATCTCAAAAAACGGAGATTAATTCAAACAAGTAAGCAAAGGCTATAGTCGGACGGGGCCGACCATGTGATACCCTACACCACAACCTGTAGGAATTAGCTATGTGCAACTGCCTTGCTCGCTAAATGTCCGGGTTCGATGCCAATCGAATTGTCTATTGTGGCAAAATACCCCTTAGTAATATTTCCTGTGTATTTCAGCCATGAAAAACGTCTCTACAAGTGGCAACTTAGGACACGCCGTTCGGACTCGGCGATAAAAACTAGGTCACATATCAATAACTTAATATGAATCCATTGATATAAGAGAAGCCTCCCTTGTCTTTACTGGGATGTTTGTGGAAAAATATATAAATTATACATTTCTTAACAATATTCGAAAATTCACATCGATTAGCTCCTCCTGCAACATCTTCAAATTGTCTTTGAATATCAGGTTCCTGTTTGGAATATACCTAAAATAAATAAATATATGTACCACGCAATTTGGTATATTTGGTAATTGGGAAATGTGCGAGTTTATTGAAGATCTATCGTCCAAAATTGTGCACTTGTACCTCACATATGCTTCGAAAATTGTTCATTGTGGGCATATATTCTGATATCTAAAGTATATGTTATACCGGTAGAAATAACTAACAATGAATAGAAATTCCAAAATTTTGCATGCAAACAAATTTATAGATCCCAAAATTATTCATATTCAATTACACATCAAAGAAGGTAGTATAAGTCAGCTGCGCTAACGGTGATATACCTTGAGCCTATAAAAATATATTTATTTTGTAACACGAGTTTGCTTCAAAATACGGGGCTATGGGGCTATACCAAATCAATTTTAGTAAGCTAAAATCTGAATTTTGGAAAAGATTGAGAATTATTTTTTCAGATTTGTAATTTTAGTTGGAGCCGGCAGGTGTTTTTAGAACTTCTGGACTATTATCTAAGGAAGTATGACTTACCCCGGAAAAGGGACCAGAATAGGGACCGTGAAAAGAGCCTTCTTCAAAGAAAAAAAAAATTATAATCAAATAGATCCCAAATTTTTTGTGTGGGAGGTACTCGAAGGACGGACCGATATAGTCCATATTCCAACCTGATACATGATTGGATGAAATAATACGATGTGTAAAGTTTCGACCAATCAGAAAATCCCCTTGAGAGTTAACTTGCGGCGCAAGTACAATCTGCTGAAACAAATTCGAGAGGATTCTTAAATTTCCCTTTTCCGAAGTTTGTGTGGGAGGTACCCTAAGGACCGATATAGTCTTATCCGATCTATATCTGGAAGGAATAATAATATATGGAAAGTTTGGAGCAAATCGATTGCTCACTTCTCCAGTTATCGTTCACACAATTTTTCGAAAACAATTTGAACTTTTTTGGGGGAGGTGTGGACCGACATAGCCTACATTCTAACTTAAAGTTTGGGCAAAATATTACGTTGTATAAAATTTGGTTCTAATCGGTGATCCGTTTGAGAGTTATCGTGCGCACCAGCCAGCTAGACATTAAGAGAGACAGATGAACGGACAGCGCTAAATAGACTCCAAATTGTCTGAAACGAATTTCGTCCAAATATACTTGGGGTCTAAAACCAATATTTCGATGAGACACATCTTTGGTCGTATTTTGTTTGTATCCCCTTTACCCTAAATCCTGAGGTATAAAATAGGTGGCGAGGTGATCCGATGTTGCAATATTTGTATAAAAATCCAATTTGTCATCTGAACTGAAAATTTCTCTGTCATGATAGAGACAATTTGTAGCATGGGAGGAAATTGTGGTTCTCTACACAAACACATCATATATCAGGCAGTAGGTGCGTTATCTAGCAGACACATTATTGCAATTTGCATCTGGGGAAAGATTAGTAGTTATTTTTCCATATGTAGGCTACTTTGCCGGTATATGCCCTCCAGGAATGAAAGTATGGACCAAAAACAAAATTTGTATAGTTTTCATACAAAAGTAATGGTCTATGTCACCCGCTAAATAATATCAGATCATGATGCAAAATTATAGGCATTTTCTTCAACCTAAACTCTTACCCCGTGCAAAATTTCGTGACTATTGAGCTATAATTGCGACCTCTAGCGGGTTTATGATTACACTACAAACAAAAAACTGGATATATTAGGCTGTAACTCTGTTATCTGATCACGTACATCAACATAATTGACATCAATTCAAAGGTCAAGAGATCGTCTTCCAAATTTATCTCACGAGTGGGGAATGTGTCTTTCAGGAACAAAGATATAAGCTGTTTATTAAAAATTTTCACAATTTTCACACAAAAGTTCTGGTCCATTTGACCCCCTAAATATTATCTGATCGCCATCTCAAATTGCAAGCTTCATCTTTGTCATATACTCTTACCTTATTTAAAATTACGAGGCGATCGGACTATTATTGCGACCAACAGAGCAGCTACAAAATCGGATAAAAATTATGTTTTTGGTCCATTTCACCCGCTAAATATTTCACGATCATCACCAATTAAAATAGCGATCTATTCTGATGTGAAACCGACCTCCATACCAAATTTCGTGACGATCGGTCCATAATTGCGGCCTGGAGTTTGATTACAATTTATAATGGACAGACGGACACACGGACGGACGGACGGACACACATCTCAAAATCGCTTTATCTCGCCGAGATATGAAGATTGGTATACCACATTGGGGGTCTCCGACGAATATTTCGCGGTGTTACATGAATTTTTCCCAAAACAAACTTATAATACCCTTTCCACATAGTGGTGTAGGGTATAAAAATGAAATTCGTGTTTTGGTATAACTGGGTTATAGGGTACAACATTTTACGTCTCTAACCAAAATGTCAAGATCGTATGTTGTTTACTTTTACAGTTACACGGTTTTAAAGTTTAAAATATTAATTTAAAAAATTAAAGTTAAAAGTGTAATATCTTTTTTTACGCATCAAAAGTGTCAACTTCAAGTAGTTATAAGAATTTTAGAAAAATATAATTAAAGCAAAAGAAGTTTAGAAACGTATTTAAAATAAATTTAAAATGTATTCATATTTTCCCTATTTTTGAAAAGAATATAGAGAATTAAAAAAAGTAGCGGGATAATGATAATTTTGTATTTTAGTCCTGAGTGTTGAAATCAATTCAAAACTCCTGCCGTTTTTTGCAGTTATTTTTTAATGAAGAAATGGTGAAAATAGTCATTCATTAAAAATCTGCGAATTGTGATTATAATATATTTTGTACTCGTTATTGGAGTTATGGTTACTATTTTTATTTTGTGTTTGTTGTTTAGCGTTGTGTTATTTATTTTTACTCTACGTACGATAAACGATTATGGATCATCAGGGTGATATTGTTCTTGGAACTTTGGGATAATCCCTTTTCAGAAAGTAGTCTCTTTCTTGTACATAGAACCACTAAATATACACTTAGAAATATATTGGGGTGTATACTTATTAGGGCATCACTACAATAAACTGTTTAAAAATAATTTTTACGATATATATTCCGAAATTGTTAAAAAATTCTCTTAAAGGCATGTGTAAGATTTTCAAAATATGTCAAATTATTCTGTTCCTGTGTACGGATGTTATTCAAAAACGAAGGAGGGTTATTCCGATGTTTCGTTAAAATACTTCTAATCCCTTCAATATGCACGATTTACAATTTAAGCAAAAATAGTTGCAATATGTACCTAAAATGTTCGAAAAACCCCAAGTTTGACTGCACCTTTATAGAACTATAAATCCCAACTTGCAGAAAAATATACATACTAAAAATGTAGTAAAGACCCTGGAAATACATAAATAAAATCGGGAGATACCCTTATATGGGAGTTGCATTTAAAGATTGATCTAACTTCATAATTCTTTGTCAAATATTAACTTAACCAATAATTGAACATATTAGAAGATTCTAGCCTAATCAAATAAAAAATGTAGATGAAGCCGTAAAATCACTTCATATTTTTTTATGGTACCCATTTATAAGGGCTTCGAAAATACGTTTCCAATAACTTAATATGCACCAAAAATGTGTTCCGGTATATTGATTGAGGCGTAAACATTCTAAAACTATTAACATTAGACCACCCAAACAAATGCTTTCCTGAATTAATCAAATCGAGTGGATTTCGTAAATGTAAACCATGCATTAGTCTGTTGTTTGCGTTAAGTAACATTGCTACTAAATAATAAAAATAATGCTTATGCATTCTACTTCTGATAAGTACAATTATAAGAGGATTACTTTGTATAGGTTAGTAGGTTTACAGTTGAATTCTTTTCAATTCCATCTAGAACAGTTGTACTTCAAACATGAATTATTTCAAATGTTAATATTTTCATTTCATTGTACAATGTACATACTTATGCAAATGTATGTACATACCCAGCAAACCAAATGTCGGACGTTCGACGCGTCTGCTCAAAGTCGGATGTTTTTTCCGACGCGTCTGACCGACTTCGGTCCAAACTCTGTCCGACTTGTTAGAAGAATTTCTCTCTCTCTGTTAAGGGATTTTTTTCTATTTTCTTTTGTACTTGTGTGGCAATATTGATTGTTAGCAAGCGGAGAGAAAATAATTATACATTTTGCGCTCGCACATTGCTTTTTTACCAATTGCCAATGTGGCGGGCACATATTTGACAGCCTAAAGCTGGGTACACATTGTCAGTTTTGAATGTCGATATTTCGCAATTATCGATAACTGTCAAACCGTCCAGCAACTACAAAACATTTTGCGGTT
The DNA here is from genome assembly GCF_047663935.1 of Musca autumnalis. Classification (NCBI taxonomy): domain Eukaryota; kingdom Metazoa; phylum Arthropoda; class Insecta; order Diptera; family Muscidae; genus Musca; species Musca autumnalis. The sequence goes on along the minus strand of NW_027411755.1, from coordinate 145,469,277 downwards.
GCATGATGAATGAACAAAATGAACGGCCACACTAGCAAGCAACAACAAAGCTGTCATTCAAAACTGACAATGTGTACCCAGCTTAAGATTATACTAGAACCTTTAATGATAAAAATAAATCAGAAATTCATACGCTAGTTCATTAGAGTACAGAACGAATTAGGTCGGAATGTCGGTCCTAATTGCATAAGATTTCACTTCCGATTTCGGACTGATACCTGTCCAAATGTCAGTTAAAAATCAGAAATTCATACGATAGTTCATCAGAATTCGGACCGGATTCGGTCCGAAAGTCGACAAAAACATCCAACTTTCGGCCAGAGTTCTGACCGAATTCGCATCCGAACTTTCGGACCGCATTCGGTCTGAACTCTGATGTTTCTTCCGAATTTTGTTGCTGGGCACATACATATGTATATAATGCAAACATGCATGTATAGTGGTGGCCAATACATTTACAACAAGATTGCACGTTTTAGAAAATTTTAAATTTATTATTTTTTGGAATTATTTATAGTTCATTGCTTCAAATATAAGAAAATAAAAAGTTTTGACACGGTATACAACAAAAATTTTGAAAAACTATAAAAATGAGTAACACGCCTAAAAATTTAATGGTCAAAACATATGGAACTAAAACAAATCGCATGCAAAAATCTTCAATAATTTGTAAAATTTTATTTTTTGTATTATTCAAATGATTTGCGTGTGTGAGTGAGTAACATTTTAAAACTGATATCAGCCATACATACTCCATCGGTGGGGTGGCGGTCATAGGAGAGAAGCATGAACATGTGTCCAATGTTCAGAAACTTCGGAAATAATCTAATAAAATTCAGAGTCCAGAGTGCAGTTATATCATTTATTAGCAAAAGTTAGGAGTCTGAGTCTCGAAAAACTTATGAGTGTGGGGGTTGGGCCCTTATCAGGGTGAGTAATACTGATCTATTGACTTTATAACGGGAGGTATTATTGGAAATTCCGGGGTCTATAAACTTGAAAAGTTTTACAAAATTATAATTAATAATCATTTTCCACACACATTTAATATATAGACATTTCCGAGAAGAGTACAGGCTTCCCAGGAAAAGGACAATTTTTCAACACATGTAGTGCTCGGTAGAATACATATTGGATATCCCACAAATTTATGAAAAAATGTGTTTATAATGGACTAAGGTGTCAAAAATATTATCTATAGTTCGAAGAAACAAGAATTCTATCAAAAATCCTCTTAGAAGACTATAAATCATGGTAGTTATAATATAATGTTAATAGGCTTTGGCGAGCACAAAATGTTGAAAAATGTTATTAAAACATTTTCTTCTATTAGGTGGCCTGTACTCTTCCCGGACATGTCTATATACTAAATGTGTGTGGAAAATTATCATCTGATGGGCTTTCCAAAACTCTTCAAGTTTATAGACCCCCGAATGATACCGCCCATTATAATGTCAAGAGATCAGTATTACTCACCCTGATAAGGGTCCAACCCCTTCGCTCATATGTTTTTCGAGTCCCAGCTTCTGACTTTTATGAATAAACGATATAACTGCACTCTAGACTCTGAATTTTATTAAATCGAAAACTGAAATGTGAAACAATTTCCATTATTTCCGAAGTTTCTGACTCTTGGACCCATGTTCATGCTTCTACACTATGACCCGCCACCCCACCGATAGAGTACGTATAACTGACATCAGTTTTAAAATGTTACTCACTTTTAAACTTCCCAAACCAAACGCAAGTTATCTGAATCTTTTAAAAAAGTGATGTTTTACAAAATATTGAAGATTTTTTTCGTTCAGTTGCATATATTTTCATATTTGTTCATAATTGTTGTTATATATCGGGTCAAAACTATAAATAATTGCAAAAAAAACCTACTTTCACATTCAAAAAATATGTCAAACACATTCTTCTAAAACGTGCAATTTTGTTGCAAATGTATTGGCCACCACTGTATGTATGGCAAAGCACACATATGTGGCCCTACCCAGCAAACATTTTCTATCGCCTAAGAATAATTCGCGATTCTCCTGGGCGATTAATTTGTCGCAGGCGATATCGCCTAAAAATCTTCCGCGTTTCACCAACCTAAAGTAAGTAAAAAAAAATTTAAGTAAATTTATTTTTCATTCTTCTTTGTTTTTTTCTTTCATTTGTTGTCTTTGATTTTTACCCTTTTTGTTTTCTTTTCTAACATACACACAACACACAACACAACATATGTCCGGGTTTGAAGAAAGTATATGGAACCAGTATACAACCATTACAACATAAGGAATAATTAAAAATTAAAACAAATCAGAAAAGAAACCAAAAATGTTAAAAATCAAAGACAATAAATGAAAGAAACAAAAAACAAAAAAGAATGAAACATAAATGTCCTTTTTCATTATACCCTCAGCCTTTAGGCTATGAAGGGTATATACACTTTGATACGATGAAAATGTGCCTCATCGAAATAATGGTTTTAGACCCCAAGTATGTTTGGACGAAATGTGTTTCAGACAATTTGGAGTCGATCTAGCCATGTCCGTCCGTCTGTCTGTCTGTCCTGCTGGCTGGAGCGCACGATAACTCTCGAACGGATGAACCGACTCGGTTCAAATTTTGGCTTTCGTAATATTTTGTCCAAACTTAGTTTAAGTTCGAAGGTGAGCTACATCGGTCCAATCCTTCCGGTACCTCCCCCACAAAAGTTCGAAAATGCTCGGAAAAATTGTGCGCACGATAACTCTTGAAGGGAGTAACCGATTTGGTTCATACATTGTATAGCGTAAACTTTCTACCAGAGTAATATGAGGTCCCAATATGGTCTTAATAGGTCCACTGCTTCGGGTACCTCCCACACAAAATTTGACAAAATTCAGTTTAGGACCATCTCTCGAATCGCTTTGATTTTTGTTTTAGCAACTTGTATTCACTGCCCTCCATACGGCGGTACAAGTATCATCAGGGGCAAGTCCATACTTCCTGAGAAAATAGCAGGAAAGTTGCAAAAAACCCCTATGACACCGTGTGAGGTGGTTGGAGCGCAAGATAACTCTCGAACGGATCTGCCGATTCGGTCCAAAATATGGCCTTAGTAATATTTTGTCCAAAAATAGTTTAAGTTTGAAGATAAGCCATATCGGTCCACTCCTTCAGGTACCTTCCCCACAAAAGTTAAAAAATGTTCGGAAAAATTGTTCGTACGGTAACTCTTGAAGGGAGTGGCCGAATTTGTCTATACTTTACACATCCTAATATATCTACCAGATATAGATCTGGTTCAAATATGGACTATATTTGTCCACTCCATCCGGTACATACCACACAAAATTTCGGATAAGTTCACTTTAAGAGCTGCTATCGAATCACTTTAATTTTTGTTGAAGCAACTTGCATTCGCTGCCTCAATTACGACGGTAAAAGTTTTTTAGGGGCAAGTCCATACTTCTTGAGCAAACAGCCCGAAGAGTGTAAAAACCCCCTATGGCACTATATGTTGTGCCTGGAGATCCACTTACATAACGGTCAATGTCGATCTGTTCCTTATTTTATCTCCTCCGCAAAACTTTTTATCTTTAATCCTAATCAAAATGTTTGTCGGTTCAAACGCCCAATATATTTAAAACCCCCTAAATACATACGTATTTTGGGAAAAAATTTGTTCAATATACACAGGCTGAGGGTATATCTCTGTCGGCAAAGCCGACTGATACTTTTTTACTTGTTTTCTTTATATTCTTCTTAAGATCTTTCATATAATTCGTCACCGAATCTTGTTCGCGATTCGCATTGCATAAACACTTACTTTAGGTTGGTGATACGCGGAAGATTTTTAGGCGATATAGCCTGCGACAAATTAATCGCCCAGGAGAATCGCGAATTATTCTTAGGCGATAGAAAATGTTTGCAGGGATTATACGTGTCATTTATATCAAAGTTTTGTAGAACGTGTATATGAGAGTTATATGCAACCAAATCAAAAATATTAGCAACAATCGCGTGATCGGGGTTCGGAAGAATAATATATTATTCGCCTGCACTAACAGTAAGCGAAACATAGTACGAATTCGCGGAAAGATCGCCGAGATGCATAGCAGAAGATTCGTTGTAGCGATTAATAATAAACAATAATTGTAGAGAATCGTCTACGAATGGCAAATTACTAGCGTGGGTGAATTTTGTATAAAAATTCGCAACAATCTTCCAAATGTTTGCAGGGTATGTACAAATTTTTAATTAAATTTCTTCAGCAACATGTGAAGATATATTTAAATTAATTTGCATTTAAAATGGCTTTAATATTGATTTTATTTTTTTTCATTCAAATTAAATTATTTAATTTTCTTGGTAATATTTATTTGCCCACAAGGCAAAGACATTTGTAGACTTATCTAAATAACAATTGTTATTTTCAATTTTTCCGTCTAGTGAACAGACGAAAAAATGAGAATAGTATTTAAATTATCTGTGGCAATATAAGACCAATAGACTAATGGATATGAAAGCAATGAAAAGCGTCTATTGATTTCGGCATCAAACAATTAAAACTTTTTAAATGGACGAAGACTACACAAAAACTAACATTTTAGGGATGAATTGATGCACTGGGAAAACCAGTGCTTAAGTAAAAAAAATAAAAAAAGTCCTTTATATTCTATACCATAAAATATTGCGAACTAAAATAGAATAATATGTTTCCTTTCTTGTAATTTGTTTGAAATGTCCCATATATTATTTTAGGTGGCTCCTAACTGAAGAATTGACTATATTCCAAACTTAACAAACATATTCCAACTGGTACTCCAAATTTTAAATATTTTATTTATTTTTAGTACCATGGTTTGAGACGAGCGTAATCTGTGAAGCTCGGTTTCAATCCGGATTCAAATAATCGGTTGTTCTCAACAAAACAATTTTAGGTTAAACAAAATTTTGAATCTAAGAAAAATTTTTGAATCAACCGATTAGATCCATAATTTGTTACTCGTAATATTTCTTTCAGTCATAGATCAGGTTTGACAATGGCGGTCCCTCCTTCCGATACCTCTCACACAAAATGTCAAAAATGTTCGCACAATGGAGTTTTAGGACATGTCTTGACATGTTCTCAAATTATCAGTTCATACTTCCTCAGATAATGGCCCAACAGCTTCAAAAAACCTGCCTAACAAATTGAGTATACGATGTGAAACTACATATTTCTCGCTAAACGCCCTTATTAATTCTACACCTGGAGTGTTCGGAGAGGGTGCAGTTTAGGCAATTACAGATGTACTTGAAAAATATAAGACCGATATTGCTGCCACCACACAAGGGATTGGGAAAGGCGTCGCAACACACCTAGAGGTGACGCACCGTATTATAGCTGCTATGACATAAAGCATGACTTTGATTACATATTTGTAGTTTGTCGGATGTTAAAACATCTGCTCTCCAGCGAATGAAAGACTACAATACAAATATATAAGCAAAAATTTTCAACATCATCTTTATTTAGCTAAGAAAAAAATACATATACATGTAGATATAACCGTTGTCCTGCCCATGACTTTAATGCAAAATTGGACATTAGAATATCTTTGGCCCAACAGTTGGGAAATTCAGTCGGACAATGGAATGAGGCTGCTAGACTTCACAGGTACAAAAAACATGGTATTAGCAGTACCAGATTTAAGCATCTCGACAGTCATAATGTCACCTGGCTGTCTCCAGACCAAAAAACAAGAAATCAAATTGATCACGTTGTGATAGATGAAAGACATTCATCGAGATTGTTGGATGTGCGATCGTTCCGAGGAGCAAACATAGACTCGGACCACCACTTTGTTGCAGGAAAGGTTCACTTGATAAAAAAGGCTTCAAAAATACTTCAATAGAAGTTATCAAACTCGACCTTTATCTAGCACCACATCTGATATGTCTGATGAGCTGAATAACCACTTGCGAAACAGTCGTAGCATATTGGTTGGATGTGTGTGGACTTCGCTAGATATCACTTTTTCAATACAAACTCCCTAGAACATGATAACTCAATTAATTCATTCGAAGAACAAAACTTAAGCCTTCTGATAAAAACGCACCCCCGGCGAGCACTAAGGGTCACATAGTATGATCAGCGGAGAGCGTATCAAAAGAAGCACCGAAAATCGGCAATAACCCATCATGAGTTTCTCACCATCAAAACAGCCGGACCAAATCAGATCTTCGCGGTCCTACCTCAGAGGAAAGTTGACTGTAGTTCGTCCAAACTGGTTTGAATTTTCAATGCTTGTTTGGAATTTGGGTATACACTCATACCCTGGTAAGGGTAGTCATTATTCTCAAACCCGCCAAGGTAAGTTAAGCAAAACCAAAATATTATCGCACGATGAGTTTAACCTAATTCTTACTCAAGAAAATCAACGTACGCAAAAAATTTCATGTACAAGGTTTTTGGATCAAATGGAAAAATATTTTAGGGGTAGGCCTTTCAAAAAAAGAAGAACAAAAAACTATGTCGTTTTTTGGGCCGCCCTAGTACACACTCGCTGCATGTACCGACATCGAATGCGCTATCAACAACGTCAGCACGGAAACTCTAATTACACACTTAAACGAGCTTAAAGTAAACTAGGTCCTGAGGAACTGGATAAACCATATGCTTAGGAATTGAATTGCGCTGAACATGACGTAACAAAAAGATACAAAGTTAGCCAAAGAACGCCACCACTACTGTCTGTTGCTACCATAAATACTCTATTAAGGACTTTAAACGACAAAGGATTTGAACCAGTCTGCTATGCAGACGATGCACAGTGCGAAATACAATCACTTTAGCGGAACTTTATTAATAATTTTTAAAGGAAAGGGCGTGGATTCCTAAAATTTTGAAAAAATGTTTATTATATTAGTGGATAGTGTGGGGCTCAAATAGGGCCACATAGACCCGCGGTTTCCTGTAGGGTTCATGTAACGGCGGCTATCGTTTTTACGTTTTACATTCATTTTTCAATCGATTTTGCTGCAAATTGGTATATTGAGTTTTCAGCGGATAGAAAATTATATACAAAATATGTTCAATATAGGTTCGCGTTTTGTTATAGCCCCCATAGAATGGTACCGACCGATAGGACATATTTTAAATGTTACAGACACATTTTCCAACGTATTTGGTTGTATTTTAGCATTTTATGTTCTTCGTACACGCACAAAATATATGTTAGAAATATGTTTGGATCCAAACAAATATTTGTTTGGGACTGATTGCAAACAAATATATGTTTGTTTGTATCCAAACAAATACATATTTGCAACATTTTGTAAAATATCTCAATTTTATTTGTTTGGGTACCAACATATTTTTTATGTTAGAACGTATTTTTAACGGGTGGAGAGAGGATTTTTGACGCTGCTGCGGAATGCTGTTTTATAATAAAGAGCTTTGTGCAGGGATGCCAACTGTTCCGAGGTAAAAATCACTACAGAAAAGTTGTGTTAAAAAACCATTACAAATCTCTATTGATTAAGACCAAAAACACTACGAAAATGTGTAAATAAAATTATGTGAGAGAAATTTAAAAAATCGCACATGCATGTTTTTATCCATTTCTTCAATAAAAATATCCCAATTTCCATGCTTTCATGGGCCAGGAATGCTTTTTGGTCGCTCTAGGGAGGAGCAAATGCTTGTTTTTTCGTAATATATATCTTTTTTACACACAAATGAACTGGTTTGTAGGATCTAGGGGGGCAGCTGCCCCTCCTTATCTATTCCTGGATACGACCATGCATGCTTTTCTGTATTTTTGTACACTATCTGGCCTCTAAATGTATGAATATTTCACTCGCTGCACAATATACCATGTTTCTCTTGCTTTAATAGTGATGTTGCATAAAAATCGCTACCTTAAACAGCCAAAACCGCTGCTGTAGCGATTTAAAATAAAAAATCGCTACAACTCCTAAAAATTGTTTTTGTACGTCAAAAATCACCACAAGCAGCAGAAAAACCACCAACATTGGCATCCCTGACTGTGTGTATGATGTAAGAGGAGACCATGGTACAATCATACAGGTACCCGCGTCAGCCCAGCTGATGTACTGTGAGCTGTCAAAAGAGTTGTTGTAATTGAAACACACAAAATTAAAAAAAAAACAAAAATTTAAAAGAAAAACGTTGAACTTTTGACGGATTCTTGTTATAATGTGTTTATTAATAACTGCCTAACAAAATTTTGTTGAAAAAATGTATGAATCGCTTTATTTTTGGAAAACATTTTTGACATTTCACAGTACTGAACTCGTTTTTGTTGTAGTTGTTTGCTGATGCATCTACCTGGTAATTGTGCCATGGAGGAGACGCAGAAGCTTTGGTGGTGGGTATGCGGTAAAACAAGTGCGTTTCGTGCTTTTTTGTTCTTAATCAACGTAGCAAGGGAAGAGGAAAAGAAAAAATGGTATTAATTATGTTGTTCTTTTTTCTTCAGTTGTCTAAATACAATCGTTGAGTGAAGACGGTGAAGTGTTTTGTCTTTTCTTAAAGAAATTGTGATTTTTAGTAATTTAAATGTCCAATACATTTTGTAATTGAAACAAAAAGTGAATGGAAATATTTTATTGGACAAAGAAGAAATCGCATTTAATATTGGTAATTACATCAATATATTTTTCATATGCGATTTGAAAACCTTAATGGGCCCTTCGCGTTTCTTATCCCTGGGATTGAACTGAGCAAAAAAGTCTACTAGACCATAGGTCTATCGTGAAAATCGAGCCTCCCGATTTTGACTTTAAGTTTTTTATCCACGTTTTTTGGACATTTTGGTATATAACAGCCAAACCATTGAGATTTTCGATCGAACACGTGGACAACAATTATAGCCAAGACAGTAGTTAATATAATGTTTATTAAATGGATAAGTTATAGTGGTTTAAGTCTGAAAAACCCCACAAAAAACTATAACTGAATTTCTCACAATTTTCAAAATAAATATTGAACAAAACAAAAAACATTATATTTTTGAAAATTATGAGAAATTCAGTTATAGTTTTTTTGTGTGGTTTTCAGACTTAAACCACTATAACTAAGCCATTTGTTAACCGATTTAAAAAAATATATAACTTGTTCGAAAGATATTATTCACCCCTTTAAAAGAAGTAAGGATTAATAGAAATCCGTTGTGAAAAAAGAAGATATGTCCGTTTAAATTTGAAAATGTAAGAAACCCAGATTTTCACTACTTTTACCGTTATAAAAAAATAAAACGAAGTGGTACAAACGAACTAAAGGCATTGTCGTTGTCCATGGATCCCAACACGATATAATTTTGCATCAGAGCGCTTGAATATTTTTCAGGTCAACTTTTGTAGCACAGTGCCATTTACCGACATTTTTCTCAAGGCCAAAACTGCCTGATGGAGCGTTCCAATGCTTTTGCGATGTATTAGAGAGTTCGTAACTGCTGTCTTGGCTACAATTGTTGTCCTCGTGTTCGATCGAAAATCTCAATGGCTTGCCTGTTATATGCCAAAATATCCAAAAAACATGGATACAAAACTTAAAGTCAAAATAGGGAGGCTCGATTTCCACGATTGACCTATGGTCTAGTAGACTTTTTTGCTCAATTCAATCTTAGGAAAAAGAAACGCGAAGGGCCCATTAAGGTTTTTTCCTTCCATACAAATCGCCCCGGCCTAGTATACATACATATGTATATTTGAAATATGGATGTACCTATTTATTACACTATACAATCACTTTATTCCAGTAGCCGATTTCCCACTGATGATTTCAACTTTGAGGAAAATGTGTTTTATTTCACAACTAAGGAGAAGCGTTCAAAGATGTTTCTATATATGTACTGATTGCAAACAAATATATTGTTTGCTGTCAAATAAGTTTTGTACATATGTTAGAGAGACGTTTTTTCCTCCGTGCACCTTCGGTATATTATGTTTCTGTTTTTGTGAATTGTTTATTTTCAGGATGCAAGTTTTAATCATTGTTTTTCAAAATAGCTTTCCAATTATCTTTCTTATTTCTCCGAGCTGACCGCAATGTTTTTCCCACACTTTGTTAGGTATATTAGGACACATTTCATCAAGTTTCTTCGTATTCCGTAAGGCGAGAGGTACAACACTGCCTCCGAGATTGAATCCAAATTTTTAGCGGTTTAGAAGATATGAGCCTGACAAAATGATCCCTTTTGATTAGGGATAGGCAAGTCGACTTTCGATTAATCGATTAGTTGACTTTTTGGTTTGAAAAGTCTAAAAATCGAAGCCGACCTTTGGTTACAGAGAAATTGAAAAATCGACCTTTCATGGTCGACTTTCGATTTTCTTAGTGGTGTTTTACATTTAAACGATTGCTCGTACGAGATTTTGTCTCCTCTTTGTGGTGGTTATTCTTGTTAAGCAGAGTTGCAAAACATAGTAAGAGAAATTGAAACAAAATGTAGTTTCGCAATGAGTTTGTGCATAAAAAAAATTTAACGCATAAATTGATTATTTTTTATAAGCATTTTAAAATTTTTACAAAATATTTTTATAAAATATCTTCCTTTTTCCATTAAGTATTTTTAACAGAATGTACGCTTGGTACCATGTTACAAAAAAATTCAACCCTGTGTGTGAAATTTACGAATATGATCAAAGAGGAGACAAAATCTCGTACGAGCAATCGTTTAAATGTAAAACACCACTTACCCAACATTTTTATATGACAAATATTAGGTATGTACTACTACGTTTAATTTTACGAAATCCACTCGATTTCAACTGTCAATTCCTTTGCGCATATGTCAAATGAAAACTCATCTCAAATCCATTGGATTTCATTTGACGTTTAACCAATGGAATTGACAGTATAAATCGAGTGCATTTCGTAAATGTAAACCTAGCATACAATAACCCAAAAGTTTGTACAAATTCGTACAAATTTTTACTGAGTGCTGTTCGATAACATAATTATCCAGCAAAAGAGAGCGAGTTTGGAGAGTTTTGTGACTGAGAACTTGCAAATTTTAGCTGGGAAAATTTGTCCCGTAAAAATTTGTACGTTCGGCCAGCTGACTTTTAATCAGCTGTTCAATGTAAACAACTTGAAATGTTAACTTTTGACCAAGAAAATTTCACAATTTCACTTTCTTTGATTTTAAAGCGTTGTGGATAGATTTACTGCTTTAAATAAGCCAAGTGCAATTTTAAAATTTATGTTTTTGTTCCATTTGGTTTAAAATATCAAAAGAAACAAAAACAATTTTCATACATTTTCGGAAACAGCTGACTTTCTTGTATGTTTTGCAAAATGTTGTTCGATAACTTTCTGCAATTTTTCTTGCTTGAGAGAGTAAAATTCACTGAGAGAGGTTGCTGAAAATGACTGAGTACTTAAGAGGGGTGCACACGATCAGTTTTGACTGTCGATTTTTCGGAATTATCGATAACTGTCCAACCGGCAAGCAACCGATTATTTGAGCAAAACTGACAGTCAAAACTTACCTGTGTGCCCCACTTTATTGCTGGGAAAGTTATCGTACATACCTATTGTAATAACAGCCTCTCTTGACAGCGATATGTATCAAAAAAGCTATAAAATCGATTTTAGTCGACTTTGGTCGTAATCGAAAGATCGAAAAATCGTCGTTTTTGTAAAAGGTGAAAATCGAATGATCAAAAAGTCGACTTTTTCGTTGAAGGTAAAAATCGAAAGATCGAATAGTCGATTATTGACTTCGATTACGTATCCCAACTTTTGACATCAAGACCTCAGGTCCTTGGGGGCCCATAGCCGAAAATTTGGAAGTGATAGGGAAAAACGCCGGGACACGTGTATTCTTATTTATAATCTTCTAGTACTCTGCGGTGTCAGAATATGGTTAATAAATCATTAGTAGACTGACAGAATCCAAATTCTGGAAAACGACAAAATACTCGTATAAGAGCTCAACCAAATTAGGGCTAATGGGTTTAAAAACTTAAGAGTTTATGTTAATAGCACAGATATCTAAAATACTGTAATATAATATTTATTTATAATATTTTTTATAATGGAGAATTTACGAAATTTTTTTGTGGTCGTTGATCAATGAAAATTCTTTTTTTTTAGCAAAAACCTTGGAAAGTAAAATAAAATCAGTTTTAAGAAAACGTCGACTAAATACGCCGAGTAATGCAAAAACAATTGTCAAATAAATTTCAAATCAATAAAAAAATATTTTAGAAATCAAAAATACTTTAGAATTAGCAAATTTGTGAATATCTGTTATGAAAGCTAAGAAACTGCACAATTTTGCCGTTTGTATCGATAATTGGGTAGTTCTAAGCGCTTGAAATATTGTCATACAAAGTTTAAGAATCCTACTTATATTTCTTAAGATTTCTAAAAAAATATAATTTCCGCATTAATGATATTCATTGCTCTGGTGTAAACGTTTCTGGCAATAACTTTTATCAGTGCGGTTTTCCAGTGTGGTTTGGAATAAGTTTATGGTATTATTCCACCTGTAAAAACAAAGCTATTATTAATCATAATTTATTATTTAATTTGCGGACAAATATACTCTCCAGTTCAATGTTTAAAATGCTACTGTCCGCTTCATGGTACAAACTGGCTAGCGTTCCATGGTTTTTGTTTGCTAAAAACATTTTTATTTGTTGATTAAAGAGGCATGTTTACCACAAACTTTGTTTTTTCTTTTTTTTTTCAATATTTGCTTATTCAAATGCTACAAAACATACATGCAAAACATAAAAACCACAATTTTAATAAAACAACACCATGCAAAAAATTGTGTTATTTGTAGAGTCCTATATTGCGTGAGCAAATATACATTTTATTGTAGATCAATGACCATTTAATGGTTATGGCAAACTAGAGTAAACTCAAGGATATGGAGGGTGGTTGAAAAGTGGCAGAAAAATGGGCATACATTCAATAATCTAATATGTACATATATAAAGTAGAAAAATGTTTGTATGTTTGTTTGAAATTTATGGACTCAAAAAACGCTGAACCGATCTTGCTGAAATTTTCATCCAACCAAAATTTGCCTACAAATAGCGTTATATCTGACGATAGGAAAGGAATTGTAAATTATATTTTTGTGGACATGTAGAGCATATGGTAGCCGATATTTTTAATACCTAACATGTCCCCATAGAACGATACCTCCCGATTTTCGGTAATTTAAGATTTTAGCCGCATTATCTTACCGACATATCTGTAATATGTAGTACTAAGTTTTCTTTGCGGCTATAAAACTTTCTTCCAGTCCACGTGTTGATATAGCCCCCACAGAACGGTATTTCCCGATTATCGGAATTTTATCACATTATCTTACCGCTGATATAACCCCCATAGAAAGGCACTTCCCCATATGGATATAAAACATGCCTACAGGGAATTGCGGGTATAGAGGGACGTTTTAATATAGCCCTCATAGAAGAGATATTACGGGTTCTCGGATAGGAATTTACTACGATACAGCTCGGTGTGAAGCCTTTTTAAGGATTAGTCTACAATAGTGACTGTAACTTGGTATTTCTGATTTTCAATGGGTAGAAAGGCTTCACGAAGAAAATGATCAATGCAGGTTCATATTTATACCCTCAGCTTTTAGGATAAAAAAGGTATATGGACAATATTTTTCAAAATTTAACATAGCTGAAGTCAACGTTTACCCTTTTATAACTTGTGATTTTTTGTTGTATATTATACAAATTAAATGCTTTTGGACAAAATGAAATGTTTTTAGACTTGACAAAAAATATTGGCATTAGAAGTTATTTTGCGTGGAAGCTGTGGTTATATTTATGTTCAAAAACGTGTTTTTTATACCCTCCACCATAGTATGAAGGGTACATTAAGTTTGTTTTTCTGTTTGTAACACATCGAACTAATCATTTGCGACCATATAAAGTATATACATATATTCATGATCAGGATAAAATTCTAAGACGGTCTATCTATGTCCAACTGTTTGTTTGTCCGTTGCCATAACCTTACCAGCCGATTGAATTGTTTTTGCCTTCTTTGGGGCACTTCTTCCAGCTTCAGTCCATTGTTTGGATTGTTCTTTTGTCTCTGGAGTATAGTGGTGGATCCATGTCCCATCGACAGTTATGAAACGACGCTTAAAATCCATTTTATTTCGTTTAAAACGATCCAAACAAGCTTGAGAAATGTTCATTCTTATGAGTTTTTGATCGACTGTTAACAAATGCGGCACCCATCTTACAGAAAACTTTTTCATCTGTAGTTCTTCATGCAAAATTAAATGGACTCGATCATTTGAGATGCCCATGATATTAGCAATTTCACGCATTTTTATTCGTCGATCATTTAATACCATATCATGCACTTTGGCTACAATTTCTGTTGTTGTTGCTGTTTTTGGACGTCCACTACGTGGTTCATCTCAATGCGACCACGTTTAAATTCAGCAACCCAATTTTTTACTGTTGCATATGAAGGACCACTTTCACCTAACACATTCACCATATCATTATGAATTTCTTGTCCCGATAAACCTTTTTTATGTAAATATTTAATGACAGCACGCATTTCTAATTTTTCCATTGTAAAAAATTGCGGATGCGTCTTTTTTGAACACCTGTTTCTATATTAAGGAGTTGCCACATCGAAACAAAATTTAACATGTGTTCATAACAGAGATGGAAGTTTCCAATACACTTAACTTTTTTCTGTTTATACCGCGCTTTTTGTGCTAGGCTAAGAAGTTTCCCAACTGCCTCGTATAGTACGCGTCACTTTAAGATATTTTTAATATATTAGTCCCATTTGACCACAGATTCGGTTGTAAGTCTGTATTTTGTGTTTCCACAGGCTAAAAAATATTTCTACCATAAAATGTTTATATAGGTCGAGGTTTTGATATAAATCCCATAGGACGATATCTCCCGATTTTCGGTATTTTGAAGGTTTTAGCCTCATTATCACAGCGAAATGCCTGAAATTTGGTATTTAGTCTCCGTTATGTGTAAAAATATTTCCCCCCAAAATTTGTAGGTATAGGTCCACGCCTTCATATAGCCCAATAGGACGGTACCTCCCGATTTTTGGTATTTTGAAGGTTGTGAACTCAATATTCCACAGAATGGGCTGAAATTTGGTGGTCAGTCTTCATTTGGGGTATAAAATATTCCATATGAAATTTGTCGGTATAGGTCACACGCCCTCATATTCAATATAACACGGAAATGACCGCAAGATGGTACTTAGTCTTCGTTGACGGTATAAAACTTTCCAGCTGAAATTTGTCGATATAAGTCCATGTCTTCATATAGTCCCAATAGAACGGTACCTCCCGATTTTCTACATATAGCTCGTTCTCCACCAAAATAGCTGATATTTGGTATTAAGTTTTTGATAGAGGTATGAAACATTCCAGCCGAAATGTGCCGGTATAGGTCGACGTCCTCAAATACCCCCACCCCATTACCGTACCTTCCGATTTACGGTATGTTGAAAATTGTGGCCTCAATATACCACCGATATGACTGAAATTTAGTATTTAAATTGCCATGGGTGTATAAAATATTGCAGAAGAGAATTTTCTTCAAATAACCCCATAGAAGCGTACTTTCCGATTTTCGGTACTTTAAGGTTGTGTCATCGATATCCCATCGAAACGGATGAAATTTAATATTTAACCTCCGTTGGTGGTATAAAAATTCCCATCTGAAAATTTCCGGTATTGTTCCATGTTTTTACATAACACAAACTGTTTTGAAGGGAGTATTATCAGTTTAGATATATGTACTACTCCTGCAATAAAAGGAAGAGTTTAGTACTTTCATAAACGAAATAAAACTACTTGTTCCTATTCACTTCAATACAGATCGTGCTGGAGGGTATAAAAAGTTCGGCCCGGCCGAATTTAACGCTTTTCTTACTTGTTTTATTTAGCGTGGCAGCAGAGCTTAGTACTTTCAAAAACGAAAGGAAACTAATTGTTCCATTTGACTTCAATACAACTCGTGGTATAAAAAGTTCGACCCCGCCGAACTTAATACTGTTCTTACTTGTTTTATCTACTTTTTTATTGTCTGCAATTTGTCATGTCAGAGCTAATTGTGGACATAGACGTTTTAGTATAGCCCCCATATTTCACCGGATTCCAAGTTTTGTAAAGATTGTTTCTATATTTTCGGTCTAAATTGGCTTTAATTTGTAAGTTAGTATTCCCAATGAGCCAAACCATTATTTGTGGTATTACCCTGGTGGAAATCTCTGCTTCTGTTGGAGGTATTTCAAGAAAAGAACTGCAAAATAAAAGTTGACTACATTCCTGTTTATCTAACGACACTAAAAGTTGTTCATCTTCATGCTAAGTATTAAATTAAGTTTAATTTAATTTATTTAAATCTCTTAGCAGACAAAAAATCAAATAAATAGTCCTTCAATAAGAAGTTTAAATTGACCCAACAAATATATTATCTTCAGGCAACCGAGTGACACAATAACTTGCCAGGATTTGGTTTAATGGTTTGATGAGCTTCGCTAAATGTCTCGCATGAAATATTTGTCGTCCAACAAAAATGTGTCTGTTTTTCGTTTCGTCTTTTTTATTTGTCGTCTCACTGCATTGATTTCAGTGAATAGAGCAGCAATCAAAGTGTGAAATAGGATTTGAAAGCGGATTCGTTTACAATGGCATTATTTGAATGAAATAAATGAAATGAATTGATATGCTCGGTTGCAAATTAAAATCATACCGACTCAGCTAAACACAATCGATTTGCCATTTTAATATTTTTGGCTTTGTTTGTGGATTATTTGAACATATTTTGTGACAATTGTGGTATTAGATTACAATGTATTGTTATTTAAATTAAATTTATGGAAATTTAACATTTATTGAAGCGTACATATGCACATATGTATATTAAATAGACATACATATTTACATATGTATTATGTATGTGCTTGTACATAGATGGACAAGAGAATACATTTGCTTGAATCCCCAAAAGCCAGCTGAAGTCATGTCTCGATTCATGCCTTTTCCCGATTCTTTTGAACGTCGTCGTCGGAATACGCTATTCCCCACACTTTCCCCAGCAGCAGCAATAAACGCAGACTGGCCTAGCTTTACACATGCTATTAATAACGCCATCAGTCAATCTCCGCCACACTTAAACACCAGACCGAGAGAGAGAAAACCCTACAGGAAATTTATACAAGATTTGGTCAGAAAAGCTATGGAATACAATTCGGGGACTGTCAGGTATCAATACAGATCAGTGTCGCAATGCGATAGCTTTCGATGACATTCAGCAGTCAGATTCCAAGAAATATACTAACAAATGCTGCCGTTTCCATGACAAAAATCATTAAGAGACTGAAGAAGATCAACATACACTGAAAAAATTACAGCATTTTAGGAATAGTGTTCATAAAGTCTTGGCAAGGTTCAAATGTCTGCATTCCATGAACGCCCTTCATAACGCAAAAAATACTGGTTTCTTCTGAGAGATTGAAAAAACGATTTTGGCTAGTTGTTTTGTTTTTATTGAATAACAACGCACCACCACCGACCAAATACCGGAGGCAAATTTTGCTACTTTTTATATTGCTTTTATATTGTATTGTATTTCTCTGTTATCGTCTTGTGAGCATAGCAGAACAATATGAACCATATGTACATACATGTTGATTATATCAGCACTAGGTTCAGATATTTGATGTTGCCTTTATATTAAAGAAATTAAAAAATTGCAGATGCGAACTATATTGTACAGCACATCACTTTGTTTTTTCGACACCAAACGCACTGTAGGTGGAAAAACCACGTTTAGCTGTATTTCAGTCAGGTTGTTATGTTGCGGTCAGGGATGCCAACTGTTCCGAGGTAAAAATCGCTACAGCCACATACGCACCATAGGTCTGTAGCGATTTTTACCTTAAAACAGTTGACATTCCTGCGCAAACAGTGGTTTTTGTACGTCAAAAATCACCACAAGTAGCGGGAAAACCACCAACTTGGCACCCCTGGTTGCGGTTTGTTGATACAGTGTCAATGTTATGGAGAGACGATGAGACCATTTACAAGAAAAAGATAACAAAGTTGAGAGCATTTACCAAACAATAGAGGAAATATAAGAGCAAATATTGGGAATGTAGGGCAAAATAGGAAAGTGATTTTGCATTTCATGAAAATCTTACATATTGTCGAATGGATATAAAAAACTGCACACGTGTCTTATGTGAGGTACCTGTACAGTATGAAAAAACTACATCACAAACGAAAATACACTCCGTTTAATTTCATTAAAATTGGAACGAATAAAAGCCATTTCAAGTTTAAAACGCTAAACTTGGTCAAAGGATATATTTAATACTGGGAAAATACGACTTTTTGAATGCTGTGGTCTTTAATTGTCTATAATACGTTAAAAATTTGGCATAAGTTGATAGTTTCTTGTTAGATTTATAAAGAACGTATGATAGAAGAGATAAGTTGCAAAATAAACTTGAACTTCTACTGAAATTTGGGTACAGTTCTTCGTGAAACTTCAAATTCCTATGACCCCTATTCCATAATTGGGTCCAATGTTGGCATAAAGATGAGTTGATTGTTAAAATATCAGGTGATTTTTATTGCCTTGGGTCTGAGCCAAAATACTATAAAGAAAAAAAAAAAACAGATCCTTCCAATACACAGAAAGAAAATAGGTTTAAATCATGAGCTCTTGATATTGTATGTTAAAATGCGGGGAGGTCTACTGTTATACACTGAAAGAAAACTGAGAAGAGCGAGCATTCTTTTTAATGTGGATGAATATTTATGTATACCAACGCCAATCGGCGACAGTAGCGAATTTTTGTACAGTTGATGACGTTTCTGCTAGTTTTGGCAAATATTCATGCATACATATTTATGTATGTTATTCTATCCATATGTATGTAGCCAATATATAAATGTGTACTTTTTATGATTGTCAACAATTTATTTTTTTTTAATAAAGACAAAATAATTAGAAGACAAATGTTATAACTTAAAAGATTTAAAAAGAATACAAAACGCAAAGAGGGATTTCAAAAATGTTCATTTATTTAATGAAACTCTTTCATTTATCTAATGAAACTCTTTCATTTGTTTAATGAAACTGTTTCATTCATTTTTAAAGCAAACCAAACACATCGAATATATGGTAACATTGTGCGCCTTCGCCACGTTTTTGTTCAAAATGTTCTCATACCGACACCGTTAAAGATTTTCAAATATTATTTTTGGTACAAATATTAGCATATCTTCACTATAAGTTTTGATATATAAATGGTTATAATTTTATTTTAAGATATAATTTTTGAAAATTTACAAAATGTCTAAAAAGTGGCGAAGCCTTCCCACCCATGGGGCAGCTTCGCCATCGATATTGAACATTCTCCAACGGACTCTAAAAGTGTAATTTACCATACTTATTCCTTAAATATCAACATTATGCAAAAAAGGAACATGTTTTCTATTGAATAATCAAAAATTATTTTAAAATTCACAAAAAGTAACCGATTCTAGCGGTTAATTGAAGTAGGTGCCTTGAATTTAGGTACAAAAATCATAATATAACTAAAACAAGATACGTTTGGGATAATATTTGATTTCAACTTCATATTATAGTGAGGTATGTCTATTATATAAAGAATTTAAGTTAAGCATGACAAATTTCTAACATTAACCTGTCATGGCGTAGGCGCCCCACCCCTTACATATTTCATAATATTAATATATTGACATTTGCAATTGCTTTTTTTCATGCGAATTGTTGGGATTTATGTTCTTCAGTAGTTGTCCTATAACGGTATAAAATGTGTTTTTGATATCACAAAAGGTAAAGAAGATATCACAAAAAATACCTACCATAATTATTTTTCCCAATACCCTGAAAACACAAAACCGCGTGCGTCCGCTATCATACCTATGACAAAATTGCCAACTTTTGGGAGATGATAGATCTTAATTTAACTCACAATTTTGCTCTTAACGGATTTTTTCTAGCACTTGTATTTTGCGAGAAAATCAGCGCTGGCGTAGGCGCTCCAGTGGCGATGGCGCCCCATGTTACCATATACATTTTTAGCCATTTTTTTTTTAAATAGATGTTTGCGTACTAGTGTTTTTAGCCCATTCTATTTAGTTTGAATTCAAAACATACATATTTTTCTTAAATTTATGAAAATTAAAAGTATCATTGCATCAATGAAATCCGTTTCGTTTATACAATGAAACCAAAAATCATTGAGTTTTAAATAACGTAAAGTTTCATTGCATGAATGAATTTTCCGTGCCCTAGATTTTCACCTCCATTTTGTTGAACTGTGTAATTATACCCTCAGCATTTATGCTAACGAGGGTATAACAATTTCATACAGGCACAATGTGCCTCATCGAAATAATGGTTTTATACTAGGCCTGTTCAAAGTGCGCACCTGGGCTGTCGGTGTGTGTCAATTTAAAAAGAGAGCCTTTGTTTTGGTTTTGAATATTTTCAAAATTACCAATCAGTCTCTATTGAACATTCAATGAGGAAGGTTCTGTTTTCGAATTTGTCTATGAATTTATATGCGTACACTGAAAAAATGAATGAAGATACTGAATACGAATTTTTATTTGCCGAAAATTATTACGGCAAATTAGAGTGTTTGGTTTGTCAGCCCACTTTGGTTTGTTATGAACTTGATTTGCAACAAATTATAACATCAACAGTCATATTAGGTCAAAATAAAATAATTCTACTTTAAATTTTGAAACATAAAATAAAAAGATACTTGTACAATATTTCTCACAGTCGACAGAGGCAAAATGAAAACATTGAAATTTGTATATTTCAAAACCAACACAATAACAAAATGTATTTGTATGTGTGTGAGCAGGCCTATTTTATACCCCAAGTAGGTTTGGACGAAATGTGTTTCAGACAATTTGGAGTCCATTTAGCAATGTCCGTCCGACTGTCTGGGCTGGTGCGCACGATAACTCTCGAAAGGATGAACCGATTTGGCCCAAAATATGGCTTTCGCAATATTTTGTCCAAACTTAGTTTAAGTTCGAAGATGGGTTTATCGGTCCACTCCTTCCGGTACCTCCCCCACAAAAGTTTGAAAAAGTTCGGAAAATTTCTGCGCACGATAACTCTTGAAGGGAGTAACCAATTTGGTCCGAAGTTTGCACATCTGGACTCGATCGGTCCACGCCTTCGGGTACCTCCCACAGCATTTATGCTAACGAGGGTATAACACTTTCATACGGGCAAAATGTGTCTCATCGAAATAATGGTTCTAGACATTAGTAGGCCTAACAACAATAAAACAAACAAATGAAATTGTTGTAAAATAAACAATGAGTAAAGTTGCTAAAAAGTTACAGAATAGGCCCCCAGTAGGCCTATTCTGTAACTTTCATCGATTGAAAAGTTGTTAAAATTTCTTTTGTTTTTGTATCAAATACAAAACAAACAAATGTAGGCCTATTCTGCAACTTTTAACAACTTTCGATATTGTTTAAATTTCTTTTGTTATTGTAATGAAAACAAAACAAACAAATGAAATTGTTGTAAAATAAACGATGAGTAAATTTGTTAAAAATTACAGAATAAGCCCCCTGCTCTTGACTAACTTTGATTTCTGTTGAAGCAACCTGCAATCGCTGTTTAATTACAAGTGTAAAAGCTTTTTCAGGTGCAAGTCCAGACTTCTTGGAAAAACAGTCCGACAGTTGTAAAAAACCCCTATGGCACCTTATGTAGTAGATGGAGAGCACAATAACTCTCGAACTGATAGACCGATTTGGTCCAAAATTTGGGTTTCGTCATATTATGTCCAAACTTAGTTTAACTTCTAAAATGGCCCATATCGGTCTTCTCCTTAGGATACCTCCCCCAAAAAAGTTTAACATTTGTATCCAAATGTAGTTTAGGGTTTGTTCGGGGATCATTTGGAAATTTATACCGATGATGTACAACCGTATTATGTTTTCCGTGGACAAATCAATGCATCCTGGCATACTGGTCCAACAGGTGTACAATAACCCACTGAAATGACTAGTGGGCGCGATATCTATCGAAAAGATATGACTTCCAAAATATGATCCACTTCCGTAATGCACTATATCGGTCCATTCCCTCCTCCGCAAAACTTTTAAACTTTTATCATAATCCACATTTTTGTCGGCAAGTTCAAATGTCCAAAAAGTGCCACAAAATTCTGAAAAGACCCTAAATACATTCGATCTGTCAGTAGATGAAAGTTCCAAATCACATAGGCTGAGGGTATATCTCTGTCGGCAAGGCCGACTGATACTTTTTTACTTGTTTATATTATTAAAATATAAATTTTTGGTGTTATTTTCATAAAAAGTATTATAATTATATAAGTAGTTTATTCTGACTTTTGTAGTGAAATTTTGTGTAGAATTTCTTCTTTTGGTACTATTTGTCTAGAACTAAGTTTCATGTAAGTTTCATGCATCGTCTCGAAAAATGAACGAAACAAATTTCTTTAAAAAATATTTTTGTGTTTTGTTGACAAAATAGATATGTAAATCTTCAGTGACATATAGTATAATTAAAAGGAGAATATTTTTGTCTTTGACGTCATCCATCTAGAATTATGTTTTGTGGGACAACTTGGCATAAACATAGATAAAGTATAGCATTAACCCTAAAAGATTTTTTATTTTTATTCATTCTGGACTTTCAGGTAAGAATTAGAGTTCTGATGTATTCTATGGTCTATAGTAAAATTTTATGACGAACATTTTTTTAGAATATTTAGATACGATTCGATCTCATTTTAAACGGGATTTAAAACGATTTTGGAAAAAGGGACTAAAAAGACCCCTTCAATGACCTGCTTGAGGTTTAAATTTTGTTACTAAAAATTCTTTATATTATTCTTCCTATTGTTGGCAGTAATATTGCCAAATACGCTATATGCCTAAAATGCAAGGATTTTAAGGAATTTTTCCAAAAATGTACAAATAGGGGAAACTTCCCCACATTTTTTGGGTACTTGCCGACGTAAACATTAAAAACACGGAAACATGTGTCATCTTTTTTCGGCCCTCTTTCATAATCTGTGCAGGGTTTCTTGCAATTTAAAAAAAATGTATACGAAATGTCTTCGTCGAATACCAAGTCTGGTAAAACTTCTCCAAACTGATACTGACATAATTTCATAAATTAAGAAAAAAAAATATTTTGCAAAGCGAACATAACGCCCAAAATCATTTTGGGAGTTATGTCCGTGCGAGATATGTCTGGGCACCGTGGACCGACCAGTCGTACCGACATCGTAAGGAATTCGGAGCAAAATTCGAACAGACCCGAAATCATAACGATACCTTTACAAAAACTCTATGAAGTGGTAGACATAATTTCGGATTGAAATATTGGTTCGATTTCGGTCCAAAATCTGAAGAAAATCCTTGGGAAATTCTGATCGGAACGAAATCGGTACAAAATCTGACCTTTTTCCCCTCCGAAAAATCGTTTAGAATTCGGAAGGAAATCTGAACAATTTAGCTTCCGAAAGTGTTGACTATGTTACGGAAACTGGCTTTTGCTTTAAAACAATTTATTTCTTATAGCATTTTGTCCTTCGTTTGGAGAATTGTGATGTAATTAATTTTATTCACAGAAAATAATAACATTGTTTCAGGTTCACTAATATCATTACATACTTGGCCTCAGCAGCCTGGCGGCATAGTGAAACATGCCAATAAATATTTATTTTATGACATTCGAACCAGTAGAGATATTGGTAATTTTATCAGGATAAATTATATTATTGGCAAAATGATTTATTTATTTATTTAAATACACCAAATGAATCAATTCATTGCAGGCAACAACAACAAATATATGATGCCATTATTTATGCATCAAGTTTTTTTTTTTGAGTTTCGCGTTTGCTTTCTGATTTAATTTCAAACAAAATCAATCGATGTCAATAGGTAATGACATTTTTATTTTCATATGTATTATTATATAACTGGGAAAATTACCGCTTCGTATGCAGAAGGGAAATGAAATGCAAATAATCAATATTTAAATGCAATTATTTAATATGGAAATAGTCAATATTTAATTTGGAATACATTGTGTGTAATTTTTGTGTCATGGAACATTAGCCATATTCTGACACCGTAGCGTGACAGAAAAACCAATAATAAAAGAAGATACGCGCCTTGGGTTTTTTCACCATCACTTGCACTCTCTCGGTTATGGATTCCCAAAGTTTTGAGACCTTGATGTCAAATGGGATCACTTTCCTAGGCTCTTATCTCCTAAACCGTTTAGAATTTTAACTCATTCTAGGTGGCACAGTTGCACCGTTTTCATAGAAAACAAAAAATTGTGAATATATTAATTCCATCAGATTTCATTTTCAATGTCGAAATCGCCAGTGTAAAATTTCTTCGAAAATTTACTTTTAGGTTCGGTAAATACCGTACTACATTATTTAGCACCTTTTGATATTCGATTGTCCAGCCGTTTGTCACCCCTATACACCAACAGTATCCGATATTCCAAATTTCAAAAGTCTTAGATCTGTAGTACTCTGTTAGTTCGAATTTCCTACGGCCGCTGCACGCCAACATTTACCCACATTTCAAATGCCCACGTTAAGTACCGTGATACAGCATTTAGAACCTTTTAGTATTTTTCTATACATTACACAAAATACGCCCTATGGAAAGTTCTTTGGGAAAAGTTTAACTGGAAACGTGGTGTCAGTTTTAGTAGCGCCGAAGGAGGTATAGAAAACTAAAGGTAAGATCATATTAGGCAAATATTTGCTCCAGCGACAGGCAGAGTGCACTTACTGAGAGCAAGTGAGCGTAAATAATGCATTGAAATTATGCTCACTTGCCCTCAGTAAGCGCACACTGCCTGTCGCTGAAGCACATATTTGCCTTCTGTGGCCTTACCTTAATACTTCTGGTATTTTTGGTATTACAGCCGATTGGATAAATTCATTATCCTTTGAAGTTTTAAGAGATAAAACCGAATATAAGTCCATTCCTGCCAATTGAAAATCACACACAACTTTTTTGACTGAATATGTTACGGAAATTTGTGCAAAATATTTATTAAGAAAATATGTGTTGATGAAATCACTCAGGGGTCATACATTAATTTAAATAATCTATATACATATGGGGATTTCTGAGTGAAATCGGACACTTTTTCAAGATGAGGTTTTTGATTTCCTTTATTTTTTGCTGCGGTGATCCTGCTCATTAGCAAAACATTTTAGTATATTTTCAGATTTTTTTGGACTAACGGTTCCAGAGATATCGCGCCTTGAAAAAGTCATATTCTGTAAAAACTACATGCAAAGAAATACTCATAACTTCTTTAATATTGGTCCAATTTGAAAAAGTCTTTTTTTGTATGTTTTGTTGTTTTATCAGCTATTAAATAAAAAATAGCAAAAAAATTTGCACAGTGGGCTTGGATGCTATTTTCGCGATTTAATATTTAAAATCAGTTTTTAAAGATGTTCGACCCCTTCGATTTTCTTTAAATTTTTTTGTATTAAACTACGTTCAATTACAAAAATTTTAAGTCCTATGTGGTAATGGGATTCGGACGATTACTATTTTTTGTGAATTTTTTAAAATTTGTCAGTACAAATTTTCCCTTATACCTTTGTCCAAAATTTGTATTTCCTGTATTTTTGAAGCTAAGAGTACTTATTTATCATTATATATTATATATTTATCATAAAAAATAGAAAAAAAATGCATAGTGGGCTTTAATGGAATTTTCGCTGATGCATTTTCAAAATCGAAAAATTACGCTGTTTTTAAGAAGTTTGAGATAAATTCATAAATATAAAATCAAAACAAATGTTTAAAAATGAAACTTTTAATTTTTTTAATAAATTAATAAATTTTGCATAAAGATATAATGGAAAAATTGGATTGAAAAATTTTAAAAAAATTCACAAAAAATAGTAATCGTCCGAATCCCATTACCACATAGGACTTAAAATTTTTGTAATTGAACGTAGTTTAATACAAAAAAATTTAAAGAAAATCGAAGGGGTCGAACATCTTTAAAAACTGATTTTAAATATTAAATCGCGAAAATAGCATCCAAGCCCACTGTGCAAATTTTTTTGCTATTTTTTATTTAATAGCTGATAAAACAACAAAACATACAAAAAATTTTTTTTTCAAATTGGACCAATATTAAACAAGTTATGAGTATTTCTTTGCATGTAGTTTTTACAGAATTTGACTTTTTCAAGGCGCGATATCTCTGGAACCGTTAGTCCAAAAAAATCTGAAAATATACTAAAATGTTTTGCTAATGAGCAGCATCACCGCAGCAAAAAATAAAGGAAATCAAAAACCTCATCTTGAAAAAGTGTCCGATTTCACTCAGAAATCCCCATATATATAAAATAGAAAAATGTTTGTACGCTTGATTGTTTGTGCCTTATAGACTCAAAAACCGCTGAACCGATCTTCCTGAAATTTTTAGGGTATATTGCTACATTGCCTGGAATGAAAATAGGCTATATCATTTTTTTAATTCTGCGGTGATCTGGAGATATAGCATCAAAACCGGAGGTACCTCCAAAAAATTTAGATTTTGTATGCAAATATCTTTAGAACTGTTGCAGATACAATCTTCAAATTTGGTATACATATGTGACGGAATTTGATGTAGAAATAAATTTACCAAATGATTTTCAAATCAGTTTAGATTTTTATAAAGCTTCCATTTACATATATGTTCGGCCGACTTCCTTATTTCATGCACCAAACACGCTATGTCCAATTTCAATGAAATTTGGAATGTGTGACGGAATTTGTTCTAGAAATAAATGTGCCAAATTATATCGAAATCGGTTCAGATATGAATATAGCTCCCATAAATATTTTCGGCCGATTTCCTGTATTTGATGCACCAAACACGTTATATACATATGTCCAATTTCAATGAAATTTGGAATGTGTAACGAAATTAGTTCTAGACATAAATGAGCCAAATTATATCGAAATCGGTTCAGATTTGAATATTGTTCCCATATACATATATTTTCGGTCGATTTCATGTTTTTGTTACGTATGTCCAATTTCAATGAAATGTTTAAGAGACTTAGAAGTCAGTAGATGTCATCATTCTATACACAAGGAAGGAATTATACCCTAGACCAGCGTCGACAAGAATTTCCATCAATGTTTTAGTATGTGTGTATATATGAGTGAAGAAAACAACAACCACATGATGTTTATTGTTTGTTTTCATTCACTTACACTGTAAGTGAGAGCGAGAAGCAAATGCAAAAACAACTCAGTGGGCGCCTTCACTATACTGTCTTTGCAAAGAAGCGCGTCCCTGCCCTAGACAGACGGCAGCGTTAATTTGCATTAACTGTCTTATACCCTAGACATACGGCAGCGTTAATTCGGATTAAGAACTGCAATTAATTTTACCGTGAGAGACGACAGAGACGGGATGTGGATAATGCACGAATTAATTTGAATTAAGACACTTAATGCAATTTAACGTCTGTCAATGGTATTAATTCAAATTAATTCGTGCATTATCCACATTCTTAATGCACAAAATCAAACTTAACTTAAAAAGCATTTAGCTATTTCAATACGGCAATACCGTAAAAGAGAGCCTATATTCATATGAGGGAGAGGGCATATTCATGCTCTGAGACACAAGGAAAACAAAAAACTACAGTGCAAACAACAACAAAACAGCAATCAGCTGTTTCGTAAATGCAGAAACTGTCGTCTGTCTTCGTAAACTTGAATACAGTTCTTAATGCAAATTAACGCTGCCGTCTGTATAGGGCAGTGTTCACCAACAACTACAAATGCAACCGCTCCGTTTGTGTTGGGCACACACACACGAGATTATCTATCCCTCTCTAGATAAACATCGTGTGCGTTAATTCATTGCTAAAATAATGAAGATGATCGGTGGTGAGAGCAACGTTCAAACTCACCATAATTGAGATTGTGTGTGTTCAGACAGACACGGCTTGCGAGCCCAGTGGTGATTAACACTGGTCAATGGCAGCGTCGCCAAACCCTGCCAGCATTTGGAAGTGAGTTTCTCACTTCCTCTATCAGAAGTAATCGCATTCTGAACTTCTATTCTAGAAAATAGCGATCCTTTATCATTTTACAATAACAATTGCATTGCTGTCCCTTTTTGAACTTCTTGAATAACTACCTAGTGTCAGAAAAGGAGATCGAAATTCTATTATTGTTTTTTTACACTAACAATGCTACTACTTACGACTATCGCGTGGGCAGACACATTTTCTGGTCAATGCAGACACTTCGATTATTTACGTTCATTTGAGGCGTGCACAACCTTGAACTAATATAAGAAATTAGTCTATCCGATGTTTATATGGTGCGGTGGTGCAGTGGTTAGCATGTTTGCTTTGCATTCTTAACGTCATGGGTTTGATTCCCAGGCCAGGCAATATCACATTTTTAAAATTACAGCATTAATGTAGACGACAATAAATCGAATAATAAAAAAGTAAAAAGAAAAATAAAAAACTAAATAAATAATTTTTTTTTTCGCCACAACCAATTTTATCGCTAAAAGTACTTCTAGGAAGTCTCGAAAGCGGCATTTACAATTAGTGTCGTGGACGTGGTTCATTTCTTCCCGAACGGTGTGTCTACTTCTATTAGAATGCGAGATCGCGGATGTGCATTTCTATCGCCTGGGAGTGACTGCTTCGGGTAATGGGCGATAAAAAAATGCTTGCTGGGAAAATTTCCATCAATGTTTTAGTATGTGTGTATGTATGAGTGAAGAAAACAACAACCATATGATGTGTTTTGTTTGTTTTGTAAGTGAGAGAGGGAAGCAAATGCAAAAACAACTCAGTGGGCGCCCTCACTGTCTGTCTTTGCAAAGAAGCGCGTCCCTGGTCTAGGCCCTAGACCCAGACTCTAGGGTATTAACCAAAGCTACCCTGTAGGAAGCATGGGGACATGTGTCGACATGTCACCACTTTGTCTACTATTATGGTGACAAAGTCAACATTTTGTCAACATTTGATACTTTTATCTCAATAAGAAGAAGCATTGATTATTTTAACAGCTGATAGCCTAACGATCGTTTGGTGTAGACATTTTGTGGAAACTTTAGAGGAGATTGTGAAGCCTGGCGAATATAATGTCCCGACTTGCTGGAAATGCTGAACCCAATATACATCTATACATTTGAACATGACATAATAATGAGTTATAATGTCCACTGTTTATACAGCTGTAATAGGTAAGCAAATTTAAGGACATTTTATCTATTTATACATGTTTATTCTTTTCAATTCCTAGATGTTATATCAACATTCAGCGAATCGCATGATAAAAGGTTAAGTGCAGCAGAAGAAGAAATATTTTGAGCAGACAAGTCGCACCAACTCTTATGGACAAGAAAATAAAAAAGCGATGATATTTCTGACATTGAAAATGATTTTGTTATTATTTAAATATTCAAATGTTTAGCCAGCCTCGAAAACATTGGCTTTATTTTGTACTTATGTGGAATCATGGGTTTAGCCCTTATTTAAAAACCGCAATACGCAATTTTTACTGTTTTTAGCATTTTTAATAATATGTCTTTTTCTTTAATAAAGTACCATATAGCTTTTTAATCTATAAAAAGTTCAATATAAGCCAAAAAAAACTTAGTAAGGAAAGTCTGGTACCAATGTCTCCATATCAGCCTTTATGAACCACTAACTCACTACCTCCAATGTCTCTACTGACTCACTACCTCCAATGTCAACACATGGTCCCTCAGCAACTACTGACATACTAGCTCCAATGTCACTACTGACTTTCGAATGACATGTTCATACAAAATGTCTATATAGTCCGGTCAAAATAGACATTGAAATAGCAAAAATTCCCACAAAGCTGAATTTTGGTGGAGAGCTAGGGTTTGCCATTAGAAGCAACGTCCTAAAAGTCCCCATCGATCCCATGTGTGCAAAAAAAATTATTCGGGGTCAAAGGTCAAAATTTAAGTGTTTTTAGGTTTTCGGATTTATTTTTTGAAAACGGTTGATCTAATCAAAAAGTGACTAAAGTAAATATTGTAGACAGAAAAATTTTTCTTAGAAGGAACCATTCTTGAGATATAGCTGTTCTAAAAAACACATGATTTTTATGCACTTATAAGGGAAATATGCACATATTCAGACGAACCGGCTAAAATAAGCGAAGTAATCGGGTCTGTCCCCCAAAAATATATATATTTTCTTGAAGAGCGAGATTATAGCTATCTTCTAAAAAAAATTCCAACAAAATCGGAGCATGTTTAGTAGAGTTATTCAATGTTAGAGTCATTTTATGCAAAAATAGCCCATTTAACCCATATGTGTAATCAAAAGCCCAAAGGGAACGACCCCAACGAAAACCCTCTGATTTTTTTTCAAGTTTTGTCTGAAGGTAAGGTTTGTTGCGCTGATTACGGAAATGTATAATTTTCAACGGTTGCGGATCCGGTTCGCCGGTTATTCGACCCGAAAGGCTAAATTTAAAAACCGGGTTAGACCCGGATCTACTGAACCGATTCCTGCAAACTGGATATCGTCTGAAAGCTTACGGAAGTATCTACCACATAGTCTCGTTACTTTAACCGGTTCGCCTCATAATGTACTTAAGCGGCTAATTTTTTATTTGACCTTTAGATCGCGATATCTTGAAAATGGTAATTATTTTTTAAGTATCATAAAGACCATTCTTGTAGACAATTATTGAATCTACAACTTTTACTTTAGCCGGCTTTAGCTAAGTCTTACCGTTTTTGAGAAAAATTAAAAAAACTGAATAATGCCTTCAAAAATGACCTTTGACCCTGAATAACTTGTTTTGCACACATGGGATCGATGGGGACTTTTAGGACGTTGCTTCTAATGGCTAACCCTAGCTCTCCACCAAAATTCAGCTTTGTGGGAATTTTTGCTATTTCCCCCTTATACGCATGTCTATTTTGACCGGACTAATAGGAAATTACATAAGTTGTCTACAGTTTGTCAGTAGTACTGTTGGCAACGTCAGTAGTAAGTCAGTATAGATTCACTATTGACATTTCCTAAAGGGTACAGCTATTAAATACCATATCTTTGAGAGACTTCTTAAGAATTATGTTTTATTATGATATATCTAAATCATTATTTATATCATCATTATATATATTTATATATATTAATACAAGTGGGAGTTATCCTAAGAATAATTAAAGATATCACAATATGTTAATATGTATATGACCTGGAAAAATAAGTCCTATGTATAAAATAAATCACAACTATCCTGAAACTTAAGGTTATCAAACTTGGTTCTATTCTTAATTTAATTCACTCAGGTAGATCTAAATCCTATTTGAAATAAAGATAAATTAATGTAAGAGTATATAACCTACTAAGGAATACTTATAGCCGAAAGGCTTTAGGAGGAGTGTTACCTCCTGAAACATACAAAAATACCATAGCAGCTCCATTACAGCCCTGAATGAGCATTCCATTCCACTATAGTTTATCTTAGTCGGGGTAGAAAAACGCACCGGGTTCAGCTAGTTTACACATATGTAAAAGTCAATATGACTAATTCCTTAAATAAACTAAGTTATTTCTTTTTTGTGGCATCATTGCTCGTGCTCTTTTGAATATTAACAAACAACTTAAAAAAAAAAAAACAAAATAAAATAAAATAGTAATCCAATTTATTCAAAACTTTTGTCGTTAAAGTTGCCGTGGCATGCTGTGTTCCTTACATCAACAAAACATTGTAATATTGACAAGGCATGCTGGTGGAACAGTGGAGCAAGGTGACAAATTGAATGGAAACATGTCATAGCATTTAGCTGTTCACATATAAACATCAGATAATGGTAAAAATCAAGTTGAAATCTAAAAGTATACATTGGAGAGTTGCTATTTTTATAGCCTCCGCCATAGCCATAGTATAGCGGATATATTAAGTTTGTTTTTATACCCTCCACCATCGTATGGATGGGATATTAAGTTTGTTTTTCCGTTTCTAACGCACTGAAATAAACATTTGCCACCCTATAAAGCGTATACATATATTCTTGATCAGGATAAAATTCTGAGTCGATCTAACAATGCCCGTCCGTCCATCTGTGGTAATCACTCTAGGATCCTCAAACATTGAGATAGATAGCGCTATATTTTTGCACCCGATTATCTTTCTTCCATACGAAGCCCAAGTTTGAAGATGGGCTATATCGGCCAATGTTTTGGTATGGTTCCCATATAACAGTACCTCCCGATTTTCGGTATTTTCAGGATTTTAGCTACAGTAGTTTAACATACATATGAGGTTCCCAAAACATATCCACCCAAAATTTGTCAACATAGGTCCATGGGTAGGTATAGCCCCCATATAACGGTAATTCCGGATTTTCGGTATTTTGCGGATTTTAGCATAATTTTTAAATTTTCCTGCGTAAATTTTTCAAAAGAAAAAAAAAACTATTTTTTATACCCTCCACCATAGTAGTATGGAGGGTATATTAAGTTTGTCATTCCGTTTGTAACACATCGAACTAATCATTTGCGACCCTATAAAGTATATATATTCTTGATCAGGATAAAATTCTAAGACGATCTAGCCATGTCCGTATGTCCATCTGTCCGTCCGTCCGTCTGTTGTAATCACTCTGGTGTCCGCAATAATTGAGATAGAGTGCTGAAATTTTGCGCCCGTGGGTCTTTTTTTCCGAATTAGCTATAATTTGGCACTTAGGGTTCCTAGTGATCAACAAACTTATATCCCAAAAGATATGGGCATAACGGTACCTCCCGATTTTCGGTATTTTGAGAATTTTAGCCACAATTTTTAACCGAACTATCTGCAATTTGACATTTGAGGTTCTCAGTGGTCATGAAACATCTCCACGAAACATCGTCAACATAGGTCCATGTTTTGGTATAGCCCCCATATATCGGTACCTTCCGATTTTTAGTATTTTGAGAATTTTAGCTACAATTTTTAACCGAAATAGCAGTAATTTTCCATTTGAGGTTTTCAGTGGTCATGAAATATATCCACCAAACATCGTCAACATAGGTCCATGTTTTGGTATGGCCCCCTTATAACCGACCTCCCGATTTTAGGTATTTTGAGAATTTTAGCTACAGTTTTTAACCGAAATAGCTGTAATTTGACATTTGAAGTTCTCAGTGGTCATAAAACATCTCCAACGAAACATCGTCAACATAGGTCCATGTTTTGGTATAGCCCCCATATATCGGTACATCCCGATTTTCGGTATTTTGAGAATTTTTGCTACAATTTTTAACCGAACTAGCTGTAATTTGCCATTTGAGGTTCTCAGTGGTCATGAAACATCTCCACCAAACATCGTCAACATAGGTCCATGTTTTGGTATAGCCCCCATATAACGGTACCTCCCGATTTTTGGTATTTTAAGAATTTTAGCTAAAGTTTTTAACCGAAATAGCTGTAATTTGACATTTGAAGTTCTCAGTGGTCATTAAACATCTCCAACGAAACATCGTCAACATAGGTCCATGTTTTGGTATAGCCCCCATATAACGGTATCTCCCGACTTTCGGTATTTTGAGAATTTTAGCTACAATTTTTAACCGAACTAGCTGTAATGATCGGTATTTTGAGAATTTTAGCTACAAGTTTGTCTATTCAAAAATAGTCGTCAATATAGGTCCATGTTTTGTTATATCCCCCCATATAACTGTACCTCCCGATTTTCGGGAATTTTCAGTGGTCACGAAATTTCTTCACTAAAATTCGTCAACATGGGTCCATTTTTAAGGGTCTACATTGTTTTGATGAAACTACCCTCAATTTGACTCTTGAAGTTCCTGCAGCTATAAAACTTTTCCTCCAAAAATTTAAAGATAGGTTGACTCTTTGATATAGCCCCGTAGGTGGTACCTTTCACCTAGCTAAACACATTTTTTTAGATTAGATTAGATAACACTGCGCAACAAAATGGAGGTGAAAGTCTGGGGCACGGAAAATTCCTCTTGGGTAAGAAAGGCCTTGGTGAGTATATTAACCCGAAGGACAGATCCGCCGTGAGTCGAAGTTCCGCGTTGTGGCGTGATGAAATTTTTGTTAGAGACCCTGTGGGCCATCAGGAATTAGCGTTATATCTTTGTTCACTGTTGCTTAAGTGCTCTACAAAAACAACAAACAAAGATATAATGCTAATTCATGATGGCTTACGGGGTCTCTTGCAAAAACTTCATCACGCCATAACGCGGAAGTTCGACTCACGGCGCGTCTGTCTTTCAGGGTTTTTAATATACATACACCAAGGGCTTTCATCTCCAAAAGGAATTATATCTGTCCCAACATTTGTGTTCACAGTATATTTTAAGCAATAGTGGGAGGCAGTAGGAGTCTATCCATTGTCGAAAAGTTGTTCCACCTAAAATTGTGAAAGGACCCCAATTATTTCATTTTAATTAATGCTTAGTTTACATTTACGAAATCCACTCTATTTCAACTGTCAATTCCTTTGTGTATACTTTAAATGAAAACTCATCTGAAAACCATTCGATTTCATTTGACGTTTAAGCAATGGAATTGACAGTTGAAATCGAGTGGGTTTCGTAAATGTAAACCAAGCATAAGACTATTTTATGGTGGAGGGTATAAAAAGTTCGGCCCGGCCGAACTTAACGACTTTTTACTTGTTTTAATTCAATTGTTTTGCATTGTGAATCTATAACGATATAGGATGATATATTTTTTAATGGTGATCATAGAAATCGGATGCGCATAAAATGTAAATGTACTTGGTGGAAATTATGGTCATTTTACTGGCGTATGCAGCCTGATATGCAAGTGATACTTATAAATTAGAAATTCGATTTTCGCTAATCCATTAAGTATTTTTCCATCGTCGCTATTTTTTTTAGATATTTTCTAATTATTTAAATTAAAACGCCTATGTCTGCTGCGCGCAAGGATCAAATTTGGTTACATGTATGTACCAAACTCATCGGAATAATTACACTGTGCAACAAAATGGAGCTTAAAGTCTGGGGGGTGGAAAATTCCTATTGGAGATGAAAGCCCTTGGTGAGTATATACAGAACCCCGAAGGACAGATTCGCCGTGAGTCGAACTTTCGCGATATGGCGTGATGAATATTTTGCTGGAGACCCTAAAAGCCATCTGGAATCAGCGTTATATCTTTGTTCGCTGTTGTTTAAGCTTATATATAAGATGACATGTCTTCAGTCAAATCAAATGAGGATTTTTTTCGTAGAACATTTCGACCTTCTAACTCGCTTCCTTCAATGTCCTTTTCGTCCTTTATTTCAAGAACCGTAATAAAAGTGGTACAAGATGACATTTTTCAGCTTCGGAATATTCTACAAAAATGTCGCTCGGAAGATTTTAGGTACGGTTTCCAAAGACATAAAATCGATAAATCTTGTTTAAGCGGTCGTTTTTCACTTTTACCCGAAGCTTGCTCAGACAGCCCTATATCTATTTATTTCAATATATTATTGTTAACCTATATTGATGGGCTAATTTCATTATTTTTTGGAATAAAGATCCGGATATCCGAATTATGGAACCGGTTATTCTAATATTAAAACCGAATTTTATCCGGTTTTTATGAACCGATTAACCGTATATGTATATCATTAGAAAGCTATTAAGATTGGCAATCCGATATGATTAATATGCATAAGACATTTTAAGCGGCTTTTGTGCTGGAACCAAAAAACCGTATTTTTGAACCGTTTCTTAACGTTTGTGAGGATACATTTCTGTGCGTGAAAAAAATTATAGCACATACTGTCCCAGTAGAACCCTAAACCCACTTGAAATTCAGTTACATAACTTTTTACACTTGCAATAATGGGTCACCATCCCAGAATTCAACCCGCCATAACTCAAAGGTTCGACTCACGGCGGATCTGCCCTTCAGGGTTCTGTATGTCCTCAACAAGGGCTTTCACCTCCACAAATAATTTTCCACCCCCCAGGTCATGATAATAATTTTTTCACGCACAGAAATGTATCCTCACAAACGTTAAGAAACGGTTCAAAAATACGGTTTTTTGGTTCCAGCACAAAAGCCGCTTAAAATGTCCTTATGCATATTAATCATATCTGATTGCCAATCTTAATAGCTTTCTAATGATATACATATACTGTTAATCGGTTCATAAAAACCGGATAAAATTCGGTTTTAATATTAGAATAACCGGTTCCATAATTCGGATATCCGGATCTTTATTCCAAAAAATAATGAAATTAACGTGCTTAGCAAAACGAGATCCAACTGTTTTAGTGACTCCGAGAATTCTAGCCCATCAATAGGTTAACAATAATATATTGAAATAAATAGATATAGGGCTGTCTGAGCAAGATTCGGGTAAAAGTGAAAAACGACCGCTTAAACAAGATTTTATCGATTTTATGTCTTTGGGAACCGTACCTAAAATCTTCCGAGCGACATTTTTGTAGAATATTCCGATGCTGAAAAATGTCATCTTGTACCACTTTTATTACGGTTCTTGAAATAAAGGACGAAAAGGACATTGAAGGAAGCGAATTAGAAGGTCGAAATGTTCTACGAAAAAATCCTCATTTAATTTGACTGAAGACATGTCATCTTATATATAAGCATAAACAACAGCGAACAAAAATATAACGCTGATTCCAGATGGCTTTTAGGGTCTCCAGCAAAATATTCATCACGCCATATCGCGAAAGTTCGACTCACGGCGAATCTGTCCTTCGAGGTTCTGTATATACTCACCAAGGGCTTTCATCTCCAATAGGAATTTTCCACCCCCCAAAATTTCGGTTCACAGTGTTATTTGCGACCCCATAGACCCCAAATAGAAAATCATATACATATATTCTTGATCAGGTTAAAATTCTGAGTCGATTTAGCCTTGTCCGTCTTTTTTGCACCAAGTTTAAATATGGAAATTTTTTAGCTACAATTTTTTAGATGCATTTTTTTAGCTACAAATTTTTTACTGAAGGTTCTCAATGAAACTTCTCCACCAACAATCATCAACATTAGAGTTGTATAGTTCATGAACGAACTAGTTCAATTGAACGATTCATTGAAAAGAGCGTATGAACTAGATCAGTCGATATAGTTCATTATAGTTCAATAATTCACTGAACTATAATCAGTCGGTGACCGTACGATCAACGAACGATTCACAATCTAGTTCAACATGTCGTTCACAAATACATAAAGTGACGGCGTAGTCTATGTTAAGGGATGCCTTCGTAATGTGATCAGTTTGTTTATGTTTTGGATCAAGGTACACGGAATAGCTGTCCGAAAATAAAGATTTCTACAAAAACATACGAGACATAACATATTACAATATGTCGAATCCATTACCTATTGAATCTTCCTTTTTGGATAGAAAAAAGGGGAAAAAAGAAACACATAATTTCTACACACCCACACAACATACGATTTTTTGGCAGCCACCTAAATGAATGATGTTTTTCTAAAATTAATTAATCTTTCTTTAAGAATGCAATAAAGCTATGTAATTTGTTTGTTTGTATTTGGTGTATGTATGCGTTTTCATCAAACGACTGATTAAGAGCCGGTGAACGATTTTGATCCGAATGATTGAACTGGACAGTGAACTATGAACTAGATTACTGACCTAGTTCAGTTTAAAGAGCTGAGCTATTGAACTAGATCTTTAAAATGAACTAGATTGCACAACTCTAATCAACATAGGTCCAAGTTTTTGTGTAGCTCCCATATAACGGACCTTCGGTATTTTGAGGATTTTAACTAAAATTTCTATCCGAACTAGCTGTAATTTGTCATTTGAGGTTTCCAGTGGTCACTTCTCTGTGATATCCTACGCCTACGCCTATGGACACTAGATTTCCACGGAATTTATTTTATATGATTCTGACACGTTTTGTGTTATTTTCTTTATTTTATACAGACCGTTTTGGCTACATATAAATACATAAATGGGAAATATTGCCAATTTGTTCATATTCGATTCCAAAAATTTAATTTTTTTCGTTTCGTGCTACATCAACGATTTTTGGTACATGTGTTATGAAAATATTCCCCCGTACGAATCCTCACGCGAAAGTTGCGAAAGTTATTGCGGTTTTATTTCTGCTTCAAGAAAAAATATTTTAAAACGCTAATTATTTTAAAGAGCACAATTGTCAGGAAGTGACTGCAGCGAGTATAATGCATAATAGTTGCAAAATGTTACTCGCAAAATTTGCAAAAAAAAATACTTTTTATTACAGTGTTTTATTTAACTTGCCTTGGTGTGTGTTTAGTTCAAATCTGGTAACTCATTTTTAATACGGTTGCAGTTGACCAATCGAACTAAAACTTTGCACACTTCTCAGATTTGGATGACAATACACGAATATGAAATCAAAACCAATATTAGTCCATTTTTACACTGTTTTACAGTGTTTTATCTAATTTGCTTTTCAAATCTGGTAACTAATTTTTCACACAGTTGCAGTTGACCAATCGAACTTAAAATTTGCACACATTTCAGATTTGGATGACAATACATGGATATGAAATCAAAACCAATATTGGTCCATTCTTACAGTGTTTTTTACGGTGTCTAACTTAAACCCCTTTTCAACTCTGGTAACTGATTTTTAACGCGGTTGCAGTTGACCAATCGAAATAAAACTTTGCACACTTTTCAGATTTAGATGACAATACGTGAATATGAATCCAACATGAATACGGGTCCATTTTTTCCTATAGCCCCCATATAACTGTACTACCCGATTTCCGGTATTTTGCTTTTCAAATCTGGTAACTCATTTTTCACACAGTTTCAGTTGACCAATTGGACTAAAACTTTGCAAACTTTTCAGATTTGGATGACAATACATGAATATGAAATCAAAACCAATATTGGTCCATTTTTACAGTGTTGTACAGTGTTCAATTTTAAATGCTTTTCAAATCTGGTAATTCATTTTCAACACAGTTGTAACTGACCAGCGAACTAAAACTTTGCACACTTTTCAGATATGGATGACAATACATGAATATGAAATCAAAGCCAATATGGTCAATTTTTACACTGTTTTACAATTTTTTTATTTAATTTGCTTTTCAAATCTGGTAACTCATTTTCAACACAGATGTAATTGACCAAGCGAACTAAAACTTTGCAAACTTTTCAGATTTGGATGACAATACATGAATATGAAACCAAAACCAATATGGGTCCATTTTTTCGTGTAGCTCCCATCCAGCGGTACCACTCGATTTAAGGTATTTTATCGTCATTTTAACGTAGTATTGGCTGTTTTTGACAACTACGGTTTCCAATGGTACAGAAACGTGCCCATTAACAATTATGGACATAGGTCCAGGTGTTTGTGTAGCCTCCATATTACGGCTCCACCCAATTTCAAGTGTTTTTACAGAGGTTTATTTAACTTGCTTTGGTCGTTTAGTTCAAATCTGGTAACTCATTTTTAACACAGTTGCAGTTGACCAGTCGGACTAAAACTTTGAACACTTTTCAGAGTTGGATGACAATACATAAATATGTAATTAAAACAAAGAATGGTCCATTTCACAGTGTTTTAACGTGTACTATTTGAATTGCATTTCAAATCTGCTAACTCATTTTCCACACAGTTGCAGTTGACCAATCGAACTGAAACTTTGCACACTTTTCAGATTTGGATGACAATACATGAATATGGGCCCAATTTTTCCTACAGCCATATAGCGGCCCCACCCGATTTCAGGTACTTTGAGGATTTTATCTTAAGTTTTGCCCGAATTAGCTGTCATTTGGCATTTCCAAAGGTACAGACATTTACCCACCAAAAATTGTGAACAGAGGTCCAGGTTTTGGTATAGCCCCCTTATAGCGGTACGACCTAATTTTAAGAGTTTTAAGGATTTTATCTCAATTTTTAGGTGAATTGGCTGTAACCTGGCATTTGGAGTCCACAATGGTACAGAAACTTTCCCAACAAAAATTATGGACATAATTCCAGGTTTTGGTATAGCCTTTATATAACGGAACTACACGAAAAAATTTATTTACTCAAAAGATAAAGTGTATTTACTAAAAAGTTAAAAATAAAATATAATTTAAAAAAATTAAGTTTCAGTGTTTTATTTAGAAATGCACTTAAAACTAGAAAATAATTTGTCGCTTAGCCTCAATAAATATATTCTTTCTCATGATGGAATCTCTCAAATAAAACGCTTGCATTTAAATTATAAATGGTTGCAAAATTAAACGACAAGCGTTTTATTTGAGAGATTCCATCATGAGAAAGAATATATTTATTGAGGCTAAGCGACAAATTATTTTCTAGTTTTAAGTGAATTTCTAAATAAAACACTGAAACTTAATTTTTTTAAATTATATTTTATTTTTAAGTGTAACCAATTGTTTTCATCATAAAATTACATAAAAGTTTGTTTTGAATCAAAACATCACGGCGAATTCTAAAGAGACCAAAATAATATAGATTGGTATCATAGTCTGAATGTTATAGCCAAACTAAGCCGTTATTTGGTACACAAAATAACACGTTGTCCCTGAAGCAACTTTAAATGAAAGGAGCTTTCACCTGCAAAGTTTTTGTGGATTCTGAAACTACAATGTTCATAGATGAGAAGAATAAAAAAAATCGCCAGAGTGCCTTAAAATAAATCGCGGTCAATGTTCCCATTATCAGTGTTTTTAAGGTTTTCATGATTTTGCTTGGAAACCGCAAGTTCTATCGAAATTGGATTGAAGGAAAATATTGTGGCTGTAAAAATTCTCTTATTGACCTTAATGATATTTTCGTAGGTTTTACCATTTTTGAGATATAGAAGTTCAAATTGGGACAATTCACTGACTGTGCGCCTTAACTAACTTTAAATAAAAACCGATCATCAAGCTTAACTCTAAACGAGAAAATTAATAAAAAACCGCTTAAACCTGGCAGTTTTTGCGGCTTCTGAAACAGCAATTTCACAGACGAGAAAAATTTCAAAAAACAAGAAAAAATCGCTGCAGGGATTTTTAAATAAATCGCGGTCAAAGTTCACATTTTAAGGTTTATTTTAGGTTTCTCGATTTTGCTTGGAAACCGCAAGACCTATCGAAATGAGATTAGAAAAAATATTGTAATTGTGGAAAGTTCTCTACAAGATTGACCTCTATGATACTTTCATAGGTTTAACCATTTTTGAGACGTAATAAATGCCAAATTTTAAACCAAACCAGTTCATCCGTTCAAGCGTTATCGTTAATCGTCTCCAAATTGTCTGAAAAGGATTTTGTCCAAACATACCTGTAGGCCTATTCCGTAACTTTTATCGATTGAAAAGTTGTTAAAATTTCTTTTGTTTTTGTAACAACTACAAAACAAACAAATGAAATTTTTGTAAAATAAACAATGAGTAAAGTTGTTAAAAGTTACTGAATAGGGGGGCAGTATAGGAATTCTCTAACTTTTATCGATTTAAAAGTTGTTAAAATTTCTTTTGTTTTTGTAACAACGACAAAACAAACAAATGAAATTGTTGTAAAATAAACAATGAGTAAAGTGTTAAAAAGTTTACAGAATAGGCTACTGGAGTACTATTCAGTAACTTTTTAACAACTTCACTCATTGTTTATTTTACAACAATTTCATGTGGCCTATTCTGTAATTTTTTAACAAGTTTACTCATTGTTTATTTTACAACAATTTCATTTGTTTGTTTTGTAGTTGTTACAATAACAAAAGAAATTTAAATAATAGCGATAGTAGTTAAAAGTTACAGAATAGGCCTACATTTGTTTGTTTTGTAGTTGTTAGAAAACAAAGACATTTTAACAACTTTTTAATTGATAAAAATTACAGAATAGGCCTACTCGGGGCCTATTCTGTAACTTTTTAGCACTTTACTCATTGTTTATTTTACAACAATTTCATTTGTTTGTTTTATTGTTGTTACAAAACAAAAGAAATTCAAACAATATCGATAGTTGTTAAAAGTTACAGAATAGGCCTACTGATGTCTAGAACCATTATTTCGATGAGACACAATTTGCCCGTATGAAAGTTTATACCCTGAGGGTATAAAGAGACCAATATTCCGAGTTATTAAATTACTTTTTACCAACGGTTCAAGACACATACAGATAGTAGTTCCATTATCAAGCAGCTACATCGATATAACTTGCATCAAGAGAGAGATCAAGAGTTGGTTTTCAAGTTTCGTTTTCGTAATTTGTCGGAATATGTCCGAATATGCTCCAACAATTTAAATTATGGAACAAAAATTAAATTTGGATATTTTCCTCCCAAAAAATATGATCAATTTCACCCGCTAAATACTATCCGAACATTGTCGAAAATTACTGACATTTTCCTTGAGCAAAACTCTTACCTCTTGCAAAAAATGTTCAATATTGATCTATAACTGCGACCTCTATTTTGATTATGGTTACATTCAACATTATTAAAACTGTGGGATCCCTGTAGATACGAGGCTGTAACTCTGTTATCTGACCACGTACATGAACATAATTGACATCAGTGGAAATGTCAAGAGTTCCTCTTCTAAATATAATTTGCGAGGATAGAACATATCTTCCAGGAACAAGGATATAAGCATTATACTAAACATTTTACCAATTTTCACACAAATCTTTTTGGAACATTTATTCCGCTAAATAGTATTTGATCATCATGTTAAATTGCAGACTTTTTCATCATCGTAAACCCAATCCTTACTTAAAAATTCGGTCGATCAGACAGTTATTGCGAGCGACAGAGGCGATAAAAAAATCGTCCAAAAATTTAGTTTTTGGGTTCATTTTCAATAACAATAGGGGCTATTCTGGTCTGAACCCGACCTCCATACAAAATTTTGTGACGATCGGTCCATAATTGCAGCCTGTAGTCTGATTACAATCTGTAATGGACGGACAGACAGACACACATCTCAAAATTGCTTTATCTCGAGATATGAATTTTAGTATACTACGTGGGGGTCTACGACGAATCGCGGCGTTACATGAATTTTCGGAAAAACCCTCTCCCGAAATGTGTTGTAGCGTATAATTAGGGAACCCATAGTAGTCAAAAACTTCTCCATCAACTTTCGTTATAAAAATAAAATTATTTATTCGGCGGGCCGGACTTAACCCCATAAGTGCCGAAGAGGCCCCGACTATTGACACGATTGTTCTTC
The DNA here is from genome assembly GCF_047663935.1 of Musca autumnalis. Taxonomy (NCBI): domain Eukaryota; kingdom Metazoa; phylum Arthropoda; class Insecta; order Diptera; family Muscidae; genus Musca; species Musca autumnalis. Next base: position 145,426,041 of record NW_027411755.1, on the reverse strand, counting down.
TGCAGTTCATATGACATCTTTCCTGTGAACTAATTTGTTATAAGTACACACATACTCGTACAAAGTTTTATATTTGCTCCACAGTTAAAGAATAAAAAAGTTAATTACATTTAAATGACGTGACAGCGAAAACTTTTAAATGTACACTCAGCACGTTGCCGTCTTCGTCAAAAATCAGGAAATATAAGTTGTTTGCCGTGACAAGATATTCAGTGCCAGGCAATAAGCTAGAGGTGAAAACTGTTACGTGTACCGACAGGGAAACGTAAAACGCAGCAACCTCTTTAAATTGAGGAAAAGTTTAAGTGGAATTAACAAAGATTACGTACGACAAAAAGGTGTTAAAGTAATGTTACTTTCAGTTGAGTGCAGCTGGCGGGAAACAAGAAAAGAGCAAACAGACAACAAAGAGTTTAAATTGTATGAAAAATATTGTCAGTTTTATGATAAGAATGTAACTCAAAGATTATAATAACAGCATAGATTCCTAATGTAAAGACAACCTAACATGTACATTGTACAGTACACAGTAGTATATGAATAAAGTCATATATAATATATATAAAAGATATATATGTAGTGATATGAGGATAAAAATTAGTAAAGAAACAAACGGTTATGTCATTTTGGTTATGTCGTGTGCCCCCATACCTTAATTTCAGATAAATATCGACCTACAATGACTTAAAAATTTTTCCAAAATTCTGAGAAAATAACACTTTAAAGGCTTTTTGTGAGGAAGCTTTTTTTTATCGAACCACTGTATTATTAAGATTTTATGTAATCTTAGTATATATAATATTTTTCCACTTCTTTTGACTTTCGCATCTGGTATAACCTTTTCCAACAAGATGTTGAAGTGATCACACGACAGGCCGTCTCGTTGTCTGAAACTTCTTTTGGTAGTAAACACTTCGGAGAGTTTCTTTATTATTTTAACTGAGAATCGGGTATCAGTTAATGTCATATTAGAAAGGCCAATGAGCTACCAAATTCAGACATGGCTTGGAATACTTTTAAACGTAGAGGGCTGTTTTATAATCGAAAAAAGTATGTTAGGTGTCGATCACATTTCTCTGTCTTTTTCAGGATTTCTCTCAAGGCAAATATCTGGTCACTGGTGGATTTTCCCGGTCTAAAGCCGCACTGATATGGTCCATTTATTTCATTGACAATTGGCTTTCTTCGTGTCTTCGCTAGTGTTGGATACCGACTGTTTGGAAAATTGCTATTTCTATATCCCTAGCACAAAATCTGTATCAGTTACCAAATTACTTTGCCAACGACATCAATTTGATGGTTTAACTCTTTGATAGAAATATCTTTCTGGCTCCTGTACATTTAGATTTTTTTTACACTCCCGCTTTTCCATATCTCCTTTCCTCAGTATGCCTCTTTCGTGCGCTACGCGTTGCTTTTGACTGTAAAGTAGCCCTATATGCCGCATTTTTCTGTCCGGTAACAGCACGACACTCCTGGTCATATCATGGGTTCCTTGATGGAGGTCTCTGGTATCCAAGTATGGATTTTGCGGCTGTTTACATGGAGTGGGATATACTTTGCCTCTGTGCTGATATGTTATCGGAGCGAGGAGTGCTTTCATTAAGCAATTGGGCCAGTTGAGTGGAACATGATGTGGTTATCCGCTGTGATTGCAGCTTACCGATGCCCAACTTCCGTGTTTGTTTCTGTTCATACTTTATTTGCTACGTTTAATCTGGTACGTACCTCTGCTGCAACAAGGTGTTGGTCCGATTCGGTTTTTGCACATCCAACACGCTCGATGAATGTTTTCCATCTATCACAACGTGATCAATTTGATTTTTTGTTCTTTGATCTGAAGACAGCATGGTGTCCTTGTGAATAACGAGATGCTTAAATTTGGTACTATATATAATAATTGTTTCACAAAAATCTGGTACTGCTAACTACCATATCTTGCCGCTGCCAAGTTTATCAGGCTAATTTCATTGTCAGATGTTTCTCTGTGGAAACTGAATTTCCCGACTGTTGGGCCAAATATATTCTCCTTTCCAATTTTGGCATTCAAATCGCCTAGAATAATTTTAATTTCATGGGCAGGACAACGGTCATACGTTTCTTCTGAGCGCTTGTAAAATATATATTTGGTCTGTTCGTCCTTGTCTTCGGTTGGAGCATGAACGCAAATAAAGCTAATGTTGAAGAATTTTGTTTTTATCCATATTGTAGCAAGTCTTACATTCACAACTACAAATTCGCAACCAAACTCATACTTTCATTTTAGCTATACTACAGTGCGTCACCGTCAAGTGTTGGTGTGAAGCATTTCCCAATCCATCGTATTTCCCTTATGGCAATTATAAAGGCCTTGTACTTTTCAAGTGCATCTGCCAGTGCAATGCGTAAGCTGCAGCTTCTCTTTAAAGAGTGCGAACATTTCGGGTGCAGATCATGGTCCTTAAAACGTTTGCGGGAGTCGTCAATTTTAGAGGGGTTTGTTTTTCTTTTCCTTTGTTTTGTTTATAGTAGGATGCTTTCTTTCTAGTGGAGGGTTACTGACCCGACGCTCAAACCCAAGCTGTTATTGTTCTTATCGGTGAACGCGTAGCACAGGTTACCTCACTACATTTAACGGGTTTTATAAGTAGATCCCCAAGTGACTCCAAGGGGAAGTCAGTGTCCACATGTGACGAGAGAGAGAGAGGCCAAAATAAATCCTGGGCTTTGCCGAGTTTAATGCTGTTTGGTCCGTTGCTTGGTATCTTTCATTCCCTACGTCAACAGTCCAAATAGACAAATATGTTTTTATATTATTTGGTATTTTATCAGTAATCTAATAAAAACAAGTGAGCAAAGGCAATAGTCGGGACGGGGCCACTACCACTGCGCATAATGTTTTCACTCGTAAACATTTCTTTTAGGGTGATACTGTTTGTATACCAAATGACTTAAGTCGAACTGAAGCAAAATAATTAATATTTAATTTTATATTTGACTACTGTTGACATCTACTTGGTATTGATTGAAAGCTTTAATCGTCTTCTTGATTAGCATTTTACATGTCTTTAATACACCAGCAGAGGTATTTGTCGTTAAAGTGAAAACTTCAAATATTAAAATTGTGATAGCTTAGCCCATTTTGCAATAAATCTGATATTTTACCATAAATCATTATCAAGCAAATGCAAAAATGTGATGTATTACCGACTATTGCATCATTGTAAATATGGGTTTCATTAGTGACTATTACGATATATTCGTTGTTTGACCACCTACGACGACCTACTTTACATCGTAAGACAGGTAATATTATCTACTTTCATTGTCAGGTATACCCCTTATATGCTTTTGGTATACCCCTTATATTCGCTTTGGAATAAAATGTTGAATTTTTCTCCAAATAAGATTTTTTCCCATTCCGACACCTGAATATTATCCGGCCGTCACCAAAATCAGTAGTCTTATTCCACTCCGGGAACATTAACCACCAAAATTACGTGACGATCCGATCAAAATTGAGACCTGTAGCGTGATTTAAAAAAAAAAATAAAAAATGGGATGTATTACCGACTATTGAATATCTCCGTTATTTGGCCACCTACGCCAACTTAAAGATGGGATTTTCTACTTTCATAGCCAGGCTTTGATTTTGGAAAGTCCCCAACCAATGCTGTGATATTCATCATTATAATTAAAATAGTCAAAATGAAAAGTTGCGTTTTATTTGCGACGACAACCTACTTAACATCGTTAGAAAGGTGATATTTTCTACTTTTATTGTCAGGTTTTGCTTTTGGAATACCCGTTATAGAAGCTGAGGTATTCGATGTGGAAAACAACGTTGACTTTTTCTCCAAATAAGTTTCTTGCCCATTCCGAACCCTGAATATTATCCGCCTCACCAAATTCAATAGGCTTCTTCCCCTCCGGGACCACCATAAACACCCAAAATTTGGTGACGATCCGATCAAAATTGCGGCCTGAAGCGCGATTACAAGGTTTAGATGGGCAGACGTACGGACGGTAAGTATCGGTCTACGACCATTATTTCGGTGCGTTATAAACTTTTTGGCCAACACCAACTTATAATACCCTCCCCACATAGTGGTGTAGGGTATAAATATGAAACATTTTTGCACAGTAGGCTTGAATGCAATTTAAAATCTACTTTATCAATGATTATACTCTTCGATTTTCTTGAATTTGTATACCCTACACCATTATGTGTTAGTGCATTTGTATGTAACATGCATAAGGAAAAGGAATAGACACATCGTTGCTTCTAGGGAAATGCATAGAATCACTTTCTGAGTCCATTTATGCACGTCCGTCCGTTCGCAACGTACTGGTCGCATTTATTGTCCGATTTGTCTGAAAATATAGGATATAGCTCCCACATATATTTTCGGTCGATTTTAGATATATCTGTCCAATTTTTATGCAATTTGGAACGTGTGACGGAATGATGTCTATAGATAAATGTGCTAAATTATATCGAAATCGGTTCAGATTTGGATATAGCTCCCGGAATTTGGACTAGAAATAAGTTCGCCAAAGTATTTTGAAATCGGTTCAGATTTGGATATAGCTCCCATATATGTTTGCCCGATTTCTTGGAGTTGACAAATCAAACACAAAATTGGATATATGCACATTCTGATGAAACTTGGAAAATGTGACTCAATTTGGTCTAGAAAAAATTTGGCCAAATTATATTGAAGACGTGGTGGTGTAGGGTATCATATAGTCGGCCCCGCCCGACTATAGTCCTATTTGGCAGAGGGATTCAAATAACTACAATTTTTTCTAATTTTTTTAAAAATTTTCATTTTTTTTCTATATATCACTAAGCAAAAAATAAAGAAAAATAAAACTTTTTCAAAAAGTGTCCGATTTGACTCAGAAATTCCCATATGGATTATTATTTTTTGTAGAAATCCTACTGTTCCTTTTGTAGTTCTAATAATTGTTTCTTCAAAAGATTTGTTGTTCCTTAATATTTTCATTAATCTTGTCAAGATCCCCATATTTACGGCTTATATTTGTCCCTAATTGTGGATACCCTCATATGGAGGGTACAATTATGTGATTCCGTGATTCCGTTGTAACACATCGAAATATTCATCGGAGACCCTATAAAGAATATATAATCTTAATCAGTACAAAAGCCTAAGTCCGTCCGTCCATCTGTTGAAATCAAGATACAGCTTGCAATTTTTAAGATAGAGCTTTGTAATTTTGTATAGACGTTTCTATTACTCATAGGATGTTTGGTATTGCAAATGGGCTATATCGGTCTACGTTTTGACATATCCCCCATAGAACGGTACCTCCCGATTTGTGGTATTTTGATGGTTGTGTCCTCAATATTCTTCCAAAATGGCTGAAATTTCATATTTTGTCGTATTTCCATATGAAATTTGTCGGTATAGGTTCACGTCTTCATATAGCCACCATATAATGGTACCTCTCGATTTTCGGTATTTTGAAGGTTGTGGCCTCAATATTCCAACGAAATGGCTGAAATTTGGTATTTTGTCTTCCACTTTCCTCTCTAAATTGTCGGTATAGGTCCACGCCTTCATATAGCCGCCATAGAACGGCACATCCCAGATTTCGGTATTTTGAAGCTTGTGGCTTCAATGTTCCACCGAAATGGCTTAAATTTGGTATTTAGTCTTAGTTGGAGGTGCAAAACTTTCCACTTGAAATTTGTAGGCATAGATTCACGCCTTCATATTGCCCCCATAGAAGGGTACGTCCCGATTTTCGGTATTTTGAAGATTTTTTGGGAGTGCAGAGGTTTCCACCTGAAATTTGACCGCATAGAACTGTACCTCCTAATTTCGGTATTTTGAAAGTTAGCCACATTGTTTTACCGAAATTGCTAGAATTTGGTATTTAGTCTTTTTAATAAACGAAAGGGAACTAATTGTTCAGTGTTACTTCAATACAACTCGTGGTGGAGGGTATAACAAGTTCGGCCGGGCCGAACTTAACGCCGTTCTTACTGGTTTTTGTATCTCTTTTATCTTCAATTTACGTCTTGTATTTGCCTCTAATTTTTTTGTATCTTTTTGGTTTTCAATTTATTTAGAATGTCAGAAAATTCTGAGTTATAGAATTATATAGAATATGTCACAGGGTTCACTTTCGTCTTCTTGTACTGTTTAAAGTTCTTCAATTACGTTTTTGGTTTCACTCAAATCTGAAGATACATTCGGAGTTCTTCGTCTGCTTCTACATTTTGAATGTCCCATGCGTTACTTTTCTTAATTCCGTCGTACAATCCACACATCCTGGCAATTGCTTCATCTTTGCTGGATGTGTATTTTAGCACGTACCTCCCTTTTTTCGTTGCAATTTTTTTATATTTTTTAAGAGGTGGACCAATACTATTGAGATTCTCAGCAAGAGTTTTCAATCTCACAAATTGCTGTATCGTTTTCAAAATACAGCACACCTACAATCGTTTTCGTATCGCTTTTTGGTCGAAATGGGATTTCATCACACACCCGTATATTATACTAAAATGCCGATTATATATTTTTAATTAAATATATAACTTTTAGTTGGCTACATATACTATTTATGCACCTTATCCGTTGCTTTCTTTTGGCTCTCTGGGCAACATAGCTTGCCGAAGTTAGCATCGATGCTTTTATATATTTTACGACATTATTACAATAAAGTCCTACATTATTTGTACTTGCGAACTCAACCATGTAATTTCGTCTTGCAAGGTATACATTTTTACAACTTTTTCCTTGAAATTTCTTAGATTTGTTTGTCTCAGTATTCATGTATGAATGTAAGGCCATGTTTATATTATTGCCTTTTGCAGGTTTAACCTTCTTTATGAGGATTTATTCGAAATATAAGCAATGGAATTGACATTTGAAACCCAATGGGTTTGTTAAATCCGGTTATATATAAACGCACTATAAATACCATTAATGTTTCGGTGTTCTAGAGATTTAGTTTAATATGCTAATATTGTTGGCATAGAGTGTATGTTGTACACAAAATGTTTTTTATTAATAAAGATAGAGCAGCAATCACTTTTATTGGCATCAATATAAACGTAACCTTATAGCTGGGTACACATTGTCAGTTTTGAATGACAGTTTTGTTGTTGCTTGCTAGTGTGGCCGTTCATTTTTGTCATTCATCATGCAACCACAAAATGTTTTGTGGTTGCTGGACGGTTTGACAGTTATCGATAATTGCGAAATATCGACATTCAAAACTGACAATGTGTACTGCACTTAAGTCTTTTGTAAAACTATTTGCCCAGTAATAGCTTTACAGTATTACGTCAAACAAAATATAAAATATATACTAGGAATTAGGCTTCATGTGATTTGTAATAAAATGTATTATTATTTACATTTTTTTACAGATTTTATTATCATTAGTTAATAAGACTTATCATTAGGGCTTGAAGAACATCACAATGCTGTACTTTACTATTTTCATATTCATCTAACCGCTGAAGTATTCATTGAATATTTCGTAGTTAACAACAGATTTTTCTCCTACTATGCTAAGCAGATTGAAATTCTCTGGTACTTCATTGTTATGGAATGAAGGTTTGAAAAATTATTGAATTGAATCAATGCTTTTGTGTGTTGAAGACAATGAGGAAAATACAATAGCTTTAATTGGTGGAAAGATTTTTTTTAATTAAGCAATACAAATTATGTGTAATGCAACCAGTAGAATAAAACTATGGTAAGATTTGATAATTCAAGTGAATTTCAATTGGAATTACCTAATATTTTGTTCGTTATATAGTGCATACACCTCATTAAATATTATAGTATTGTTATATATACATAGTTATTTTGTATTCGATATAACAACCATGCCATTATTTATTATATTTATTTTTGCAATTGAACGAAAAAAACAACAAATCCAATGCCTCATCCATTCATTCGAAGTCCTCAATAGCAGTATTATTATTTATTGATGCAATGTTGATGTATTGACTCTAGAAATAATTATTGTTATTTTTGTATTGATTTCAGCATCTGATTGTCAGGAATAATTTGTCAATCACAAATGACGTTCATTTTTAATGCTGTGATAAATCTGATATGAATAGTTAATACGTCTATCTGATTCGAATAAACGGAGGATTAAAATCATAATTGACAACCTTAATGAATGGGATTAATATAAAACAACAAAGAAGTCGATACGATGATAGGTGGATGACATCTTGAAGGTACGTCAAGTATAGCGGCTTAATTTATTTTGATAATGCAATTTCCACCATTTGTAATTAATATTGTTGTTGTGGATAGTTGACCTGATGAGATTTACTTTTTGATTTTTGTTATTGTTTGGCTTTAGGTCATTAAATAAAAATAGGTAAAAAAAACTTTTTAAGTTAAACGGTTTTATGTTAAACATACATTGCAATGTTTAAGATAAATGTACTAAAAACCAAAAAATAATAAAATAGATACAGTCGTGGGAATTATAAACATATGCATAGACTAGACTAAAATAAAACCGTGGGGCACGTCAATTGTCTACAAATTATCGACTTAATGTGCGATAGAAGAATCGTTTAATTCGTCGTTAGGCAGTTGGCCCGCAGACGGTGAGGAAATTGCTTACTATTTTCTTGCACATGGAAATTCCAACTGCTCGTAGTTTGTCTTTAATCGACAAAGTACTACTCGCTCACCACTATGAAACTCTAAAACTCGCTTATAATCGAGCTTGCTAGCTTGTTTCCACATTCCAGCCCTACTTATCATCCATCATATATATCCATCGTTGTCGGTTGAACAACTGCCTAATTATAGTGTAACATTACAAAACAAACATTTTAATCAACGATTGTAGACAATTGACGTGCCCCACGGTTTTATTTTAGTCTAGTCTATGCATATTGTTTATAATTCCCACGACTGTATCTATTTTATTATTTTTTGGTTTTTAGTACATTTATCTTAAACATTGCAATGTATGTTTAACATAAAACCGTTTAACTTAAAAAGTTTTTTCACCTATTTTCATTTTCTAGTTTTTATTTCGCATTCTGTTTAATTCATTTAGTGCTTCATTATTGCAAGGTTTCTTGCCCGTTAGTTTATTGCAGTCCAACTGTACCGCTAACGACGTACCGCTAACGACGTATCATTTTTAGCCACCCTAACGCCACACAGTCCTCAACACGATAAAAAATCTTGACTTGGGTGGTGGATTCAGGCTGGATTAATCAGATACCTACCTGAGCCCATCTTAAATATTGAGGTTGTATAGTGCACTGTATTCTTCTTGTCAAGCCCTTTTATTTGATACCCATATTGGTGGGATTGATAAAAAATTGTTATCAGCCATTTGGTAGCGGCGGCCATCTTAGATTTCAATTTTGCATAGTAAATTGTATTCTACTTGTACAGGCCTTTCATTTGATACCCATGTTGATGGGGTTGATAAAACCTAAGTTATCCGCCATTTTGTAGAGGCCGCCATCTTGGATTTTAATTTTATATAGTACATTGTATTCTACTGGTTGAGCACTTTCATTTGATACCCATATTGATGGAATTGATAAAACCTACGTTATCCGCCATTTTGTAGCGGCCGCCATCTTGGATTTCAATTTTTTATAGTGTATTGTATTCTGCTTGTTGAGCCCTTTCATTTGATACCCATATTGATGGGATTGATAAAACCTACGTTATCAGCCATTTTGTAGCGGCCGCCATCTGGGATTTCAATTTTTTATAGTGTATTGTATTCTGCTTGTTGAGCCCCTTCATTTGATACCCATATTGATGGGATTGATAAAACCTACGTTATCCGCCATTGTGTAGCGGCGGCCATCTTGGATTTAAATTTTTATAGTATATTGTATTCTGCTTGTTGAGCCCTTTCATTTGATACCCATATTGATGGGATTGATAAAACCTACGTTATCCGCCATTTTGTAGCGGCCGCCATCTTGGATTTCAATTTTTTATAGTATATTGTATTCTGCTTGTTGAGCCCTTTCATTTGATACCCATATTGATGGTATTGATAAAACCTACGTTATCCGCCATTGTGTAGCGGCGGCCATCTTGAATTTATAATGATAATGAATAAACATAATTGTATTGTCACCAAAATCCAAAGTGTATACAAAATTTCAGATTAATCGGTTGGCAGGAAGAGGGTGAAATTTGAATTACTAAATTTGACCCAAGAATAAATAATAAAACAAACGGGGTGAGCTAAATAAAACCATTTAAAAACGAAGTTTTTATTGTTTTAAATCTTTATCATCCGATATTTCGATTACCATCGGTAATCATCTTCAGGGATATGTTTTAGAGAGAGATGCGGCTACTCGATGCGATTCAGTTTGATGGCGACATTAGAATCGAGTAGCCGCATCTCTCTCTAAAACAAATCCCTGAAGATGATTACCGATGGTAATCGAAATATCGGATAATAAAGATTTAAAACAATAAAAACTTCGTTTTTTAATGACCTAAAGCCAAACAATAACAAAAACCAAAAATTTGTAATTAATTTCTTTTATTTTGATGACACTCGGCGTCGATGTGGGATTGATCCTAATCGCTTTAGTGTAGTTGGGATGAAATGACTCGTATTGGTATAGACAGGTTGAAAATATGTAGTCGGGTTGATACGATTCGTCTTCGTCGGGTTAATGACACTAGAATATAGTGCGATTAGAAACCTTAAATGCCGAATTATCGCTAATTTGTTCTGAAACCGTAGATACAAACGTCATATTACCTGAAAGCGGGTAGTACCGTTATATGGGAAGATATACCAAAACATGGACATTGGGGTTATGACCTTTTTACTGTTTTTCTCAAAAATGATTTCCTGTAGAGGGAATGGGTGATCTTTTGCATATTAATGATTAAAATAACGTTAATTCTATTTATGTATTTTTTTAAATACTATGAAATGAAAACATTTCTTAAAATTTTTTTGAACAAGTAAGAACGGTATTGAGTTCGGCCATGCCGAACTTTTTATATCCTCAACCACCACTGTATTGAAGTAAATAGTATGAACAATTGGTAACTACTAAGCTCTTTCTCTACGTTAATTATAATTCCTTGGAGGAGAATAATATATTTATTAAGTGATGATATGATAATCACTTTATAGTGTTAATTTTTTGTGTGGAGGTTTTCTACCCATTGAGATTCCAGAATACCAAGATACATCCGCTTCAGAAAGAAGGAAAATATAGCAACAATCTTTAAAAGAGCTTATCACTGTTGTTTCTATACTCTTACTAACCACAATACAAATAACAACAGCTTCGGCTCGAAAATTTAACAAAAATCACTCGAAATACATAAAATTGGGCAATACTGGTCCATGGGGGTTAGATTAAAACCTACATACTGTTAGTCAATTAAATTATTGCAAATAATGAATTTTTAAAAATTTAGATTTTTAATTAGGAATTACTACAAGAAATTCTTTACCTGTTAATGACAACATCAAGCCAATAAATGCAGAAATCGGCAGGAAATAACAAAAATAACGAACAAAAAGATAGGTACCTGGTTTCTGTGGTGTCAAATAAATAATTGTAAAATTAATGAATGTGCAATGAGATCGTCGGATTTTCCTGCGATTTTTTCAATTAAGAATTTTTACGACTTTTATGGTATGTGTGTAGATCCATTATTTTTGATGATAAATTAATTGTTGTGTGTGTAACAAACATAGATTGCTGTATTCAGAAAAAGAGAAAATCAGGTAAACGGATTTCGGAAAATAGGCTACATTTGGTCTATTCCATTATAATAATGGTAAATTCGCCAGAGAAATCGCTTAAATCACCTCTCACAAGTTGAGAACTGTATACAACATTATATACCGCACCGAGAGAGGACAGACCAAAAATAGTAACCGCACGAATTGACAGCAGAACGATTAAAGAAATTGACGAAAGGCCCCAAAGCACCACAGAAAATTTCCTTTTCTAATTAAAAAAGATTTTGGAATAAGTGTATCACATTAAAAGGTCAGAAAAGTGCTACATAATAAAAAGCCTTCATCATCTAGGTAAAAACCATTGCCCTCCCAGCACAATATATAGAAACTATTCAGACTTGTTACAGACAACTTTTCACGCCATATTTAGTGTTGGGATGACGTTACATTTTCTGGTGAGGCTAAAATTATGTTGTACTATCACGATGGGCCCAAAAGGTATTGCTAAAACTCCTTACTGCCATGGAAAACAAACATTTAATACATACCGCAAAGTTCGGAAAACTGTCAGTTATGGTATGGGGTTGTATACACAGCAGTGACGCTGGTAACATACAGATTTTGGAGGAAACAATGACTGAGGAGGTTTATTTATATGTTTCAAAAAACGGTTTAACCAACAGCGTCAAGAAATTTGAGCCTGTTTACCCTGACAATTCAAACAAATTGCAATATAAGTACTACCTAGACAACGACCCTATAAAACTGCACCAAAGTCATTGATACCCCAGTCCAAAGTCTAGATATTAACCCTATTGGCAATTCATGGGTACACCTGAATAAGAAATAAGGGAATAGGTCGCCCACTAATAGGAGGGACTAAATAAACTGAATTAAAGAAGAATGGTGAAATATACATTTGGAATATGACATTCCGAAACATATTAATTAAATTCAGAGACGTTTACAAGCTGTTATTGATGCCCAAGGAGGGCATACGAAATATTAGAACCAACAAAAATATTAATGATTATATTTATTTATACCAATAAAATTATGTTTAATTTAAAATTTTGTAATAATTTTGGTTTTGCAATAATTAAGTTGACTAACTGTATACGTATATTGATAGCTTTTGCAAGTAAGTTTTCTATCCTCTGGGAACACAAAATTCCAATTACACTGTGCAACATTTTCAAGGTAATTGTGTGCAAACAACTTCTACTGCGGATTTTATGAAAGTACAGATTCAATGGTCCAAAACAACATTTAGGTTTTGAGCAGGGTTTTACGCTTCAACTGCTACACAATATTGGCACACACGGCTAAATCAGCAACCGAACGCATATTTATTTTTGTACATGTTTGCTTATTTCGTTTTGTATGCCTAAGCTTTTTTTCGTTAGGCAGAACCGACATTCACGCTACACAATAAGCACTCGGCTGACCAATCGTCGAAGCAAACCGACAATCGAGGGGTGTTTTTGTGAGTAGTGTTGCCAGCGCAGTAACAAAAAAGGTGTCAATTACTGTAAAAATGCCTCCATCATATGGTGGAACGTAAAAAAATACTAATTATAATTTTTAAAAATAACAAAAACAAATATTAAACGGCTTTACCAAAAATTCACATGTCCTTTGAACGAAAAAGTGGAATTAATTATATCGCGATTTTTAATGCATTACACTGGTAAGCCTGATCTTAAAAACAATTGTTTGCCGTTGAAACTTTGTAGCTTATTCACTTTTCGGATATGTGTTTATCATGTGTGCTGCAAAATATGAGTATGCGTGCCCGATGCTGTTTTATTATAGCGACAATACCAAATAGCATCAGCATCGCTAGCAGAATTTTTGTGAAATTTTTTGCTACATGTTGCTATTGTTAATTGTTGCTAAACATATTTCGGAAAAATTTTATCAGGCAAATCTGCAAATTTTAGTATTTTAAACCCTGGTTTTGAGTTGTTAGATCGGGTTTAAATTTTATGGCCTCATTTAACCATGGCTAAATATTGATTTTTTAGACCAAACCGAGGCAATATCTCTGAAATCAATTCGAATCTTATTTATACCTCTGAAGCAACCTGAAGCGTGATGAAAATATTTGTAGAAACAATCAACTCGAAAAACCGCATTTATTGCATCAAAATGCATAATATATCTAAAAATTGCATTATTTTGTATATTACGCACCATATCTCCAAAACTGTTACATTTATCGTTTACCTTTCATTGGAAAAATTATTCGCAGGAATGTAATTCACAAGTCTTCAGAACATTTCATTCTTGTAGAATGCCTCTATTACGCTGTTTCTAGCTCATTTGTCAAATACAATTTGATAATTATATTAACAAAGGCATTGAATTCCCAAATATGAAAATAAACAGCTTGTGTCAACATTGTTTTAAATATCCCAGCAAAAATACTCATTACAAATTGGCCTACTTTCTCATTATTTTAACACGGGCATGTCATAGGGAGTAAGTACTTATTTTTTGGCACTTAAAAGTAAATAAATAAGTACTTAAATAAGTAGTTACGACTTGAAGTAACCAGGGAGTAACTACTTATTTATCTACTTTTTAGTGGCCAAAAAGTAAGTACTTACTCCCTATGACATGCCCGTGTTAAAATAATGAGAAAGTAGGCCAATTTGTAATGAGTATTTTTGCTGGGATGTTTTGTATAAAGTACTAGCTGACCCGGTCCGCGTTGCTGGCCCGTTTTTGAGGTCCCGGTATAAACATTTACAACTACAACTTTTTTCTACAACGTATTTCTAATACCAACAAACCAACTAATGATGTAGACCACAATTACCAATGCCAATATTATTTCGATATTTTGAAGAACTTTTGCTGATTTCCCTATCGATTGTTTTGGAATTTTGGTCAAGTGCCATTTCAGATTATCGGAATTTTACTGTGAAAATTGTGAAGTTGACCGCAATGTCAAACTTATTGAAGTCAGTGTTTATAGCGCTTTTAAAGATACGCGTACTAACATTAAGGATATTATATGCAATTATACATTTCTGAAAAAAAATTGTGGACCGCGATATTTCACTTCCGCGATGACCATTCAGGGTCAGGGCAATAATTACCATAGCATTGCAAACAATTTTTAAACAATAGGTTGAAAAATATCTTCGATTTCACGTTTTGTTAAAAAAATTGTGTGGGAGGTACCCTGGTCACTCCACTGACCACTATAAAGAGTAGTTAAAAACCTATTCTCAGACCTACAAACTCCACATACAAAATTTCATCAAATTCGGTCCAGCCGTTTCGGAGGAGTTCAAAGCCGAACACCGTGACAGGAGAATTTTATATATATATATATATAGATAGATAATGTGAAATGCCCCCTAAACAACATAAAAAGTATGTTGTTGTTGTTCTGAAGAATTGTTGAGCACATTATTTGGAAAATATTTGTGGAAGGTTACTTGGTTCAACTCCCAATAGTGTAGCTGCCATTGACCATAATTCCAGATATTATGTAAACTTTTGTATATTTGATCGATTTTGATGCGCTAAATGGTACGAAATGTGACTAAAATCTTCAAAAAGTTTTAAATTTTAAAGACCTATACTGGCAAATATCTGGTGGAAAGTTTACCCCCTAACGAAGACTAAATAATGCCAAATTTCAGGCATTTCGGTGCTGTATTGAGGCTACAACCTTCAAAATATCGAAAATCCGGAGGTACCGTTCTATGGGGCCTATATGAATGCGTGGACCTATAACGACAAATTTCAAGTTGAAACTTTTATATCCCCAATTACAAAGCTCTACCTTAAAAATTGCGAGCTGTATCTTGATTTCAACAGACGGACGGACAGACAGACATGGCTATATCGACTTAGAATTTAATGCTGATCAAGAATATATATACTTTATAGGGTATAGTGGATTTTAGGTATTTTTTAGGTTTTAGTCCCAATATCCCACCGAAATGGCTGTAATTTGGTTGAATTGAAATTTATAGGTATAGGTCAACGCCTTCATATATACCCCATAGAGCAGTACCTCCCTATTTTCGGTATTTTGAAGGTTGTGGTCTCAATATCCCACCCTTATTGCTGAAATTTGGTTTTTAGTATTCGTTATGGTCGTTCGATTTTCTACCTGAAAATTTTCGTTATAGGTCCACGTCATCATATAGCCCCCATAGAATTTTGGGAAAATGCGTCTTTTGTTTGCAGGCAGGTCAAGTTCGATGATGGGCTATATCGGTCCACGTTTTGGTATAGCCCCCATATAACGGTACCCCCCGATGTACGGTATTTTGACGTTTTTAGCTATATTTTCAGTCCGATTTAGCTATAATTTGACATATAGGGTTCTTAAGTGTCAATAAACTTATATAACAAAAGTTGTAGACATAGGTCCACGTTTTGGTATAGCCCCCATATAACGGTACCCCCCGATTTACGGTATTTTGCCGTTTTTAGCTACATTTTCAGACCGATTTAGCTATACATAATTTGATATTTAGGGTTCTTAAATGTCAATAAACTTATATAACAAAATTGTGGACATAGGTCCACCTTTTGGTATAGCCCCATGTAACGGTACCCCCCGATTTACGGTATTTTGACGTTTTTAGCTACATTTTCAGACCGATTTATCTATAATTTGACATTTAGGGCTCTTAAGCGTCACTAAACTTATATAACAAAACTTGTGGATAAAGGTCCACATTTTGGTTTGGATTTATGGTATTTTCACGTTTTTAGCTACATTTTCAGACCGATTTAGCTATAAATTGACATTTAGGGTTCTTAAGTGTCAATAAACTTATATAACAAAACTAGTGGACGTAGATCAATGTTTTGGAATAGCCCCCATATAACGTTACCGCCCGATTTCAGGTATTTTTACTATTTGAGTCGCATTTCTAGACCGATATAGCTATAATTTGATTTAGGGTTCTTAGTGACCAGAAAACTTATATTCGAACAAATTATGACCATAGGTACATGTTTTGGTGTTGCCCCATATAACGGTACCTCCTGATTTTCGGTATTTTGAGATTTTTACCTACAAGTTTTAACAGAATTAGCTGTATTTTGAACATTTGACATTTGAAGTTCTTAGAGGTCACCACACCTCTCCACCAAAATTGTCTGAAATTTTGGGAAAATGCGTCTTTTGTTTGCAGGCAGGTCAAGTTCGATGATGGGCTATATCGGTCCACGTTTTGGTATAGCCCCATATAACGGTACCTCGGTATAACGGATTTTGGAATTTTACCTACAAGTTTTAACCGAATTATCTGTAATTTGAACATTTGACATTGCAATTTGAACATTTGAACAAAATTGTCATGAAAGGTCGATGTATTGATAAAGCTCCCATATAAAAGTACCTCCCGATTTATGTAATTTGATGATTTTAGCTACAATATTAAACCGAACTAGCAGTAATTTGACATTTGAAGTTCTTAGTGGTCACAACACCTCTCCATAAAAAATTGTCAACATAGGTCCATGTTCGGATATAGCTCCCAATTTTCAGTAATTGGCGATTTTAGCTACAATTTTTAACCGAACTAACTGTAATTTGATATTTGAAGGTTGTAGTGGTCACTACACATCTGCATCAACAATTTTCAACATAGCCCCAATATAACGATACTTCCCGATTTTCGGTGCTTTGAGGGTTTTACTTAAAATGTTTAACCACGTAGGTCCATGTTTTGGTTTAGCCCCAAAACAAACCTCCGGAATTTCCGTACCTTAGCTTTATTTTTTGGACGAAGTTTCTGTAATTTGAAATTTAGAAGCCAACAAAAATTGTACATTTAAGTTCATATTTTCCTATAGCCCACATACCTCCGAACTAGCTGTTAATGACATTTAAAGTTCCCACGTTATGTACCGATTTTCGGTATTTTGAGGATTCTAGCTAAAATTTTTAACCGAATTAGGAGTTATTTGACATTAAAGGCTCCCATCAAAAACTGTCAACATAGGTCCATGTTTTATTATAACCCCTTTATAACGGTACCTCCCAATTTCTCGCCTACCAAAAATTGTCAACATACATAGTTAGATATTAAACATCTGCACAAGCCACTTGTTTCTCCATTCAAGCCTTGGAACAAAAAACAAGATAAGTCGTTGTATGCCAACGCTACAAACGAGTCAAGTAAATCAACTCAACGAAATTTTCAAGACCAGTCAAGCTATGCCGACTCAACGAAATGTTCTAGTCAATCAAGCCACACAAATAAAATGTTCGAGTCAATCAACTCACACAACAAAATGTTCGAGTCAATCAAGCCACACAACGAAATTTTCAAGACCATCCAAGCTACACAACGAAATTTTCAAGACCACCCGAGCCAAACCAACCACCACGATAAAGTCACTCAACACAACAGCTGAGTGGTGCGTCATAAAATATGTGTAAACGACAAATGTTTGAACAATTCGAAATGTTCTACCTGTGGGATTGATGAAATGTCGTGTGTGAATTAGGTTACGTGAATAAGAAAAACCTTAATGAAATTCCCATAAATTTTATGACATTATGATACAATAAACGACTTTTTTTGGAAAATTAGGATTTTTACTTTCAGGTGGTTTATTACCTTAGGAATGTCCTCTCATAACATTACATCTTATAATCTCAATGATTTTAAAGAAACTCGATAATCGAGTAAACGTTAAAACTATTTTGCCATAACAAGATGATTATGGCGTTCGAAATAAACATCGCCAAAACTGTAATGTGATGTGTGGCTTACTGTATGTATCTCTGCTCTTAGTGGTAAGTAAGCTCATACATCCATTGACATCTTCACAAAAATGTCTGTAATTTTTAATACAAATTACCGGCATTCCAGAATATTTGATTATTATATAAATAAAACACGGTTAGGTTTTTTAATTATTTTTTATTGTATAAACGGCAAAAAACCTTCCTGAAAACCCTGAAACCTAGGGAAAAAATATTTGTTTGTATTAAAATTAGACCAACAAAAAACTATTCAAGTAATTAAAATCATAAAAATTTAAAACAACTAAGAATAACTAAGTTATAAAAATTAAAAAGAAAAAAATTAAATAAGATAAATAATAAATAAAATAAATATATAATAAAATAAAGAAATATGTAAAAAGTAAAATTAGTAATCAATATTTAGAGTATTTGAAATAATACTTTTTAAATTTAAATTGCTATTTAAAAACATAATATTGTTAACTTTTGATGTGTTTTTACCAAGTACTGACCTTCTATCGGATAATAAATTACGTGCTCTAGAGAAAATTCTTTCTGACGATGCAGAACTGGCAGGTGTGGCAAATATAAAAAGACTCAATTTATAAAGAAGTGGGAACTCACTTTTATGTAACTCCCACCAATTCAGTAAATTGAAATCTTTATAATACAAAACGGTTTTTGCAATGTACCTGGTTATTTCGTTACTCAACCCTCCCCCGTTGTCCTAGCAATGCTGAACTTTGAACAAAGAGGGAAAATGCATCTTCTTCAATATTTGTATCTTCTACACCATTTGATGAACTATCACTTGAAAAATTTTCATAAAGCTTTGCCATTTTTATACATTCATCGTGAATTTGTTCCACATCCTTCTGCTCAAAATGATGAAGTTTATTCGCTGGTGGAAACAAGAAGAGTCCCACCCTATTCACATCAAATATATTTGAGGCAACCAAGGTTTCTAGAAAATGCAGTATCCTTTCTTTAAATTTCCGCGTGATTACCGAGTAGCTTTTTTGTCTGCATATACTTTTCAATTTATGAATTTGAGGAACGACATGGTGCAATGTGGGATAATTGTCAGCTTCCAATAGTTGTGAGGACTCCTCAAAGGGTTTAAGAATCTCAAAGATGTCGATGATGATTCCCAAGTTGAGGTGAGATATTCTTTTATATTTCTCCTTCTCCTCAAGCATTCGTGTTATATCTGTCCAATTCTGTTTAATTGATTCCAACAAAAAGTATGTGGTATTCCATCGTGTTGGAGTGTAGCTTTTTAGAATTGAATGAAGGCTGCTGTTTTTACCTGCTTTCTTAAAGTATTTGACCACTTTTGCGCATCCACTTGACATTGTTTTGACCTTCTCCACATCAGCAATTGCTTTTTCAATGACGTTGTTAAGAAGGTGGTTTATGCAAAAAATGCGCTGCTTATTTGAAAAAGCCGTCTTCATGTTTGAGCCTCTGTCGGTTACGACGCGCACCAAATGGTTCAGCTCGCATCCAAAGTCTTTTAAAATGTTCTCCATTTTAATTCTGATGTTATGTCCTAAATTGATATAATTAATTATAAGTAATAAGACATAATTAAAAATATCAACAAAAACAAAGAAAAATTTTAAATAAAATATTTACCAATATTTTTAAGATTATACATTCCTCTCATAGCCAAAACTTGATGTGACAGCGATCCATTCTTAATATAATGAGCGGTGGCGCCAATATATATTCTCTTTAAAAAAATCGTCCTTCCAAAAAATCATGTTATAGTAAATCCATTATCTTTTATTGATACCAATTCCTCCTTTGATATAACATGTTGGTTTTGGTACAAAATGGCAATATTACGGGAAACGGTAGTAGAATGCGGTAATAACTTCATGAACTCGATATTTTTACCGTACGAATGACCAGTCTGTAGTATAAATTCTACTAGATTGTGTAAGCCGTCATCGTTTACAATGTTGAACGGTCTACAGTTACCAACTACCCAGTGCACGACCAGTTGTAAACACATTTTCTTCAGTTTATTATCTGGTTGCACTTTAATATTATTTAATTCTTTATCGTTTTTATATTTTGTATAGCAAGGATGCCTCAGCAAATTCGAAGTGTATCGCAAATTGTTTTTATATATGTTTTTACACGTGTTACAAATCACGATATCTTTCAAAATTTCACCGTTTTGATTTTTAATATACATACAAATATTATAGACTTCACTTCTTCCAATTTTTTTAACTGTGGTATTTTCTCCACTAGTTATTTTTCCTTTTATATTTTCAAAATTTTCCATATTTTTACTACTCAAACACAACCTTTCTATTGTAGAACACACACACAAATGATCACAACATTCGCTCAAGCGACCTCGATATACCGCACAAGCGACCACAATGATCAAAATAAAACGCACAAGCGACCACAATGATCAAAATAAACGCACAAGCGACCACAATGATCACAATATTCGTACAAGTGACCACAAGCCTGAAAATGGCACGTTGTCACTTACAGTCAATCAAGCTTGTGATAGATGTGGTCAAGCCTATACAAGCCATCACACAATGACTCACTTGAACTAATTAATAACTGTGATTTGAATCATTCGTCTTAGTTTGTGCGAATGACTTGAATGAATCAATAATGACTTAGTCTTGAAAAATGTCAGTTCATTTAAGACGGCACTTGCAGTACTTTATTAGATATAGCACCTTAAAAAAAGGCCTCCCAAATGAAGCATTTTATGTACATTATCTGACATTTCATTGGAATTACGAAGAAACTCATTATTGTTATTTAATGAAACTTTTAATTTATTCAACGAAACTCTGCGTTGGTTCAAAATCAATGAACAATTGGTATTTCAGTGTAATGCAGTTCCAACCTGAACTTGATCTGAGAGACACTATTAATAAAATTAATGGTACAGATCTGCTATATAGACCAATACACATTATAGCTACAAATGAAAATAAAAAAATATTGACATTTTACTCTTTCATGGATGTGTATGGTTGTGGGTCTTCACCCAGAAGTGGACCTATGTCTTCAACATTTAAAATACCTAACATGAAGGAATCCGTCATATGGGGGCTATACTAAAAATGCGTATCTACGATTCTAATATTTCGCACAGTGGTTTTCTATCTACGAAGAACATAAAATGTCAAAATACAACCTTATACATTGGAAAATGTGTCTGTCTGTAACATTTAAACTAGGTCCCAACTACCGGTACCGTTCAATGGGGGCTATACCTAAACGCGAACCTATATTGAAAATATTTTGTACATAAGTTTTGTACACTTTCCTGCCAAATTGGTTACAGTAGTTGTGGTTGGATAAAAGGTTTGGCCCGGCCGAACATAACCCCGTTCTTTTTAGCTTATTAATCAAAATAGAGCAGCAATCACTTTTAGTGGTGTCAATATAAACGTAAGCCTTTTGTTAAACTATTTACCCAGCAATATATACTACGAATTACGCTTCATACGATTTGCAACAGAATTTATTTTATACTTCTTCATTTTGTATACATTTTTTAAAGATTTTATTATCATTAGTTAAGCTTAATAAGTCTTATCATTAGTCTTATTATTATGCTAAGCAGATTTGAATTCTCTAGTACTTCGTTGTTATCGAACGAATTTGTCAAATGATTGAATTGAATCCATAATAGCTCTAATTGGTGGAAAGATTATTTTAATTAAGCAATAAAATTATGCAAAAAAATGATATGTAATGCAACCAGTAGAACAGAAGTATGGTAAGATTTAAAAATTCAAGTGAATTTCAATTGGAATTACCTAATATTTTGTTCGTTTTAAAGTGCATACACCTCATTAAATATTATAGTATTGTTATATATACATAGTTATTTCGTATTCGATATAACAACTATGCCATTATTTATTATATTTATTTTTGCAATTGAACGAAAAAACTAGAAATCCAATGCTAAATCCATTCATTCGAAATCCTCAATAGCAGTATTATTATTTATTGATGCAATGTTGATGTATTGACTCTAGAAATAATTGTTGTTATTTTTGTATTGATTTCAGCATCTGATTGCCAGGAATAATTTGTCAATCACAAATGACGTTCAATTTTAATGCTGTGATACATCTGATATGAATAGTTAATACGTCTATCTGAATCGAATAAATGGAGGATTAAAATCATAAGTGACAGCATCAATTAAATTGTATTGCAGATGACAGATGAATGAGATTAGTATAAAA
Source organism: Musca autumnalis (assembly GCF_047663935.1). Taxonomy (NCBI): domain Eukaryota; kingdom Metazoa; phylum Arthropoda; class Insecta; order Diptera; family Muscidae; genus Musca; species Musca autumnalis. The sequence continues at coordinate 145,403,358 of NW_027411755.1, read as the reverse complement.
CAACACAAAAAAGTCGATACAATGTTAGATGGATGCCTCAAGTATATTTATTTGGATAAGGCGATTTCCACCATTTGTAATTAAATCCTATTATTTTTTTTCGAATCAGGATTAAAATATGGACCTACGCTGCCGTTCGGGTATTTATGCCTCTGAGATGATCAAGAACGTGCTCCATCGATATAATGGTTTTGCACGCCAAGTATGTTTGGAAGAAGTTCTGTTCAGAAAATTTCGATTCGATTTAGCCCTGTCTGTCCCTTTGTCTCCCTGGACAATGCATAACTCTCGAAAGGAACAACTGATTTAACCTTGGCCCATATTACTATTTTGCCCAAACATAGATGTATTTCGAAGCTGGACCTTATTAGTCCACACCTTTGCGTACCTCTCCCACAAAAGTTAATAAATAGTGCACACGAAAGCTTTTGAAAAGAGAAGCCGATTTGATCCAAACATTGCACATCGATATCGATCCTGTTCATCGGGTAACTTATATCGAGTGGTTTTATCTAACGCTGTAGTAGTGGTTGGGTTGAAGCGACGCGGATATATAATGTGTATCGCAGTCGGGTTGATGACACTGGGATGTATCAGTCGTGCTAATAACAGTCGCCATAAAATCAGATCAATCATACTCGGTTTAGTGCAGCCAAGATCACCCATATACGTTAACGTGACTGCAACAACAGCATACGTACTCTTTATTCTCATCTGTCGTGGTTTGGCAAAGGAAATGCGCCAAATATTTTGAGCATCAATGGTTTAGTGTAGTGGGGAAAAAATTACTCGTCTTTGTATAGACAGGTTGATGCTATTCGGTTTGGTGTAGTTGGGTTGAAATGTTTCGTCTTAATGTAACCGGGTTAATGACATCAGGGTATAGAAGTGGTCTCGTTGCACAGTGGATCTTGTCATTGGCTAAAAATAAAAAAAAATAATGTCAAATTTTTTGTACAGTATCTGGTAAATCTGATAGCTATGACATAACCCTTTTTGAAAATATATTAGTTTTTGTTTCATTCGAACGCATTCTTCCTAAGAATAGCTGCAAAAGTCGGAAAATTTGACAAACATTTTTTGTAGTGAGTACAAGTTACATTTGAAGTGAAAGTAAATAATTTTTGAATATAGCAGATAATAGCTTATTTTTTAAATAGTGTTTTTGCGTCATGTAGAATTCGAGTTAGCTGTATGTTTCCTAGTGTATTTTGTAATTCCAAATCGTTCATATATTCAAATTTTACGTAAAGTTTTAGTAATGATGCCCACCAGTGCCCACCTCAGGAATAATTTTCAAGTGTAGATTAGGGTTTTAAGATTATCCTGTATTTACTTTAAATGGTGGGTCGCAGACTAAAGCTGGAAAGGTCAAGAATTCTTCGTCCAAATATGATTTTCGTGTGCGGTACGTGTCTTCCAGTAAGGACGCTATAAGATCTATATTAAAAATTTTCAGACAAAAATGTTGGTATATTTAACCAGCTAAACTGGTTGGTTTTTATGTTGTTTTGGAGATTGTTTTGCTTCCACATGCATATTTTTGCACCATAAGATAATCGATACTTTTGTTCATGACATTTTGTATTAACAACATAAAACAATGCAAACCTTATACCCCCTCCAGAGGTGAAAGAGGGGAGAATGCTACGCACATGGTTTCTTAAAACAATCTTCGCAGCAGCACAAAACTGTAACAAGCGCATTAGCTTTATATTTACCATAGGAATATTTTTGGCAAATTTCTCCACTGTGTATTTGTACCCTTTGGTTTACTCCGCCTGAAACGAGAATAGATGATTGTATAAAACTAGAAGCGCACGAATTCGCAGGAAGTAAACGGATCTTAGGAGGCGGACCAATCGCAAAAGCGAAGTATTCACAGAAAGTGAAGGAATCCCAGGAAGCGAAAGTGTTGCAGAAAGTGAATGGAACCTAGGGGACGGATGTAATATTTTCATTACATTTATTATTAAAAAAAAGTAAAATTCCATACTTATATAGAATAATTACCGTTATATGGGAACATGGACCCACGTCTACATTTTTTGATGGAGTAGTTTTTTGACCACTTCGAACCTTAAATGCCAAACTATATCTAATTCGGTCAGAAAGTGAAGCTTAAAAACTTCAAAATACCTGAAATCGGACAATACCCTAATATGGGGACTGTTCCAAAACATTGACCTATGATCACAATTTTTATACCCTCCACCGTAATATAGAGAGTATATTTAAATGCTTCATTCTGTTTGTAACACATCGAAATATTCATTGGAGACCCTATAAAGTACACTCCACGTCAGTAGAATAGAACACCTAAATTTTTGTTAATGTTAGCTTATTTATCCCAAAACGAATGAATCTTCGTTTTTAGTTTTGTGAGGATTTAAAGTCTAAGATGTTCCGTATCAAACACAGAAAAAATTATGTTTCTAGCTTTTCGCGAAATGATTTTCTGATCAATTTTCAGATAGTACTATGAAAAATAGACATTTATTTTTGGTCATCAGGATAGAACAGTCACTTTATTTTCGCGAATTTTTGAGATATTAACGCCGAAATTTCTTTCAGTCGATAAAACAAGGTTTTCTAATCATTTTCCACCAAAGAAAACCTATAAATTATTCCGCGGACACCGAAATAACAGCGTTAAAGGGTTAAAATTGACAGATATTTGAAACATCTCGGAATATCAAAAGGAGTCGCGCAGTTATGTCATATTTCTTCACAATAAGATAGTATATGACACAGACAAGCTCGACGGATACAATCGAGTGCTTCGGATGCTGATAAGATGGAACATTTTCAAAATAATTATGAAAAGCCTCAAAATTTCCATAAAAACCATGACGTTTTGTTCAATAAAACGGTTTTTCCGCGAACAAGTCTGCCGTTCAACGGTTTGGAAATATGCTCCAGATTTGAAGGAAGATAATCTGATACGAAAACAACCGTATTTTCATACATTGAGAGAAATTTTAGTACTTTTTAAAACAACATACAAACCCTAAAACCTCAATTTTCATGACTGTGTTTTTCCGCGAAAACGGGTCTTTTTCATTTGCGAGTTCAGTTAAAAAAACTACTAATTCGTAAAATTCGGTATGGAGAGCATAACCTGGTCCATTTATATTGGAGCATAACACTGTTGAGAACAGTCGCGGACACCGAAATAAGAACACATATAAAATTCAAAGTCCAAAGGGTGTGTTCAATTTGAAAATGAGCTAAAATTTCCCTCAGTGTATTAAAATAGCGGTTGTTTTCATATCAGATTATTTTCCTCTAAATGTGGAGCATATTTCCAAACCTTTAAACGGCAGACTTGTTCGCGGAAAACCCGTTTTATTGATCAAAACATCATGGTTTTTATGGGAAATTTTGACGTTTTCATAATTATTTTGAAAATGTTCCATCTTTTCAGCATCCGAAGAACTCGATTGTATCCGTCGAGCTTGTCTGTTTCATATTCTATCTTATTGTGAAGAAATATGACATAACTGCGCGACTCCTATTGATGTTTCAAATATCTGTCAATTTTAACCCTTTAACGCTGTTATTTCGGTGTCCGCGGAATAATTTATAGGTTTTCTTTGGTGGAAAATGATTAGAAAGCCTTGTTTTATCGACTGAAAGAAATTTCGGCGTTAATATCTCAAAAATTCGCGAAAATAAAGTGACTGTTCTATCCTGATGACCAAAAATAAATGTCTATTTTTCATAGTACTATCTCAAAATTGATCAGAAAATCATTTCGCGAAAAGCTAGAAACATAATTTTTTCTGTGTTTGATACCGAATATCATAGACTTTAAATCCCCACAAAATTAAAAACGAAGATTCATTCATTTTGGGATAAATAAGCTTACATTAACAAAAATGTAGGTGTTCTATTCTACTGACGTGGAGTGTATGTATAAGTATGTATATTCTTGATTAAGGTAAAATTCTAAGTTGAGATAACTATTTATGTCCGCCCGTCTGTTGAAACCATGATACAGCTCGTAATTTTCAAGATAGAGCTTTGTAATTTGGTATAAAGGTTTCTATTACTCCTAGGATGTTTGGTATTGCAAATGGGCTATATCCGCCCACATTTTGGTATAGCCCACATAAAACTGTACCTCCCGATTTTCGGTATTTTGAAAGTTTTTGCCTCATTATCACACCGAAATGGGTGAAATTTGGTACGTAGTCTTCCTTGGGGGTATAAAACTTTTCATCAGAAATTTTTCGGTATAGGTCCACGCCCTCATATAGCCAACATAGAACGAGACTTCCCGATTTTCGGTACTTTGAAGGTCGTGTCCTCAATATTCCGGCAAAATGACTGGAATTTTGTGCTCAGTCTTCGTTGGGGGTATAAAACTTACCCCAGAATTTTTTTGGTATAGGTCCACGCCTTCATGTAGTCCCGATAGAACGGTACCTTTTCCCCTCTAAATTTTACTGTATAGGTCCACGCCTTCATATTTCCATAGAACGGTACCTCCCGATTTTCGGTATTTTGAAGGTTGTGGCCACAATAACCCACCGAAATAGTAAAATCTTACTTACTTAGTTGGCCCATTACAGAACATTTGTTCCATAGACCGAACTAAGAAGAGATCTCCATTCCTCTCTGTTTTTTGCTTGACTTTTTGGAATACCGCGCCTTTTCATTTCTTCATCCACTTGTATGCTCCATCGAAGCTTAGGCCTGCCGATTCTGAGTGCACCGCCATGTGGCATGTATTCATACGCCTTTTTAGCGGGTTCATCATCGCTCATTCTTATGATATGGCCTAGCCAACGCAATCGTTGCATCTCGATACGTTTAACTATATTCATGGCTTTGTATAGCTTATCTGCTTGCGCAAGTACCCATGCTTCGGAGCCATGCATTAGCACGGGTAGTATCAGCGTTTTGTATAGTGTTATTTTTGTTTGACGAGATGTGGCTTTGTTTTTAAATTGCTGTCTTAAACCATAATTGGCAAATACAATTCTTCTTCTTATTTCACAACTGATGTTGTTTGTTGTGTTTATGGCAGTGCCGAGGTAGACGAAGTCTTTAACTACCTCAAAATTGTAGGTACCAACTTCCAAAGTTGGTCCGAGCTCTATGGACGCTTTGCGCGTCGACACCATCAATTTGGTCTTTTCGCCGTTTACCGTCAGACCCACTTTCGCAGATTCTGGTTTGACCTTCCTAAAGGTATCAGTTAATTCCTTTACTGATCGTCCCATAATCAAGTAACATGTGGCTATTGGTGTAAATTGTGTCATTTCTTTTGAAATTTGCATCTCGTATTACCTTTTCCAGCTAAATGTTGAATAGGTCACACGAAAGGCTGTCTCCTTGTCTGAAACCTCTTTTGGTACAAAATTCTTCGGAGAGGTTCTTTCCAATTTTAACTGAGGACCTAGTATCAGTTAAAGTCATCTTACAAAGCAGGATGAGCTTTGCGGGGATACCAAATTCAGACATTGATTGGAATACATTTGATGGGAGGGGACTGTCGAATGCTGCTTTTTAATCGACAAAAAGGTGATATGTGTCGATCTGCATCTCTTGGGTCTTCTCTAGGATTTGCCGCAGGGTAAATATCTGGTCAATGGTGGACTTGCCAGGTCTAAAGCCACATTGGTATGGTCCAATCATTTCGTTGACCATTGGCTTTAGTCGTTCGCACAATATCCCTGACACTATCTTATAGGCAATAGAGAGAAGACTTATGCCCCTATAGTTGGAGCATACAGTCTTATCTCCTTTCTTGTGGACGGGACATAGGATACTCAGGTTCCAATCGTCGGCTACGCGTTCTTCCTGCCAGATGGTGCTAACTAGCTGATGCATACTGTTTTTACCCATCTTGGCCGGGCGGTATACATTCCATACCATCTTCTGGGATTGGATCTATGGTATCGTCGTCTTCGCTACAATTGTATACCAGCAGATTGGAGAAATGTTCCTTCCATATCCTGAGCACGCTATCTGTATCTGTTACCAGATTACCTTGCTGGTCTCTACAGGAGGATGTGCCTGTACCAAAGCCATCTGTTTGATGTTTCACTCTTTGGTAGAATTTTCGGACTTCGTTCTGGCTCCTGTACATCTCGATTTTTTCACACTCCCGCTTTTCCATTTCTCTCTTTTTCTTGCGGAAAAGTCGTTTCTCTTCTCTCCTTTTCACCCGATATCTCTCTCGTGCGCTACGTGTTGCTACTGATTGCAAAGTAGCTCTATATGCCGAATTTTCCCTTCGGTAGCAGCACGACACTCATGGTCATACCATGAATTCCTTTGTGGAGGTCTCTGGAATCCAAGTATGGATTTTTCGGTTGTTTGCATGGAGTGGGCAATATTTTGCCATTGTGTTGTTATGTTATCGGGACAAGGACTGCTCGCATTAAGCAATTGGGCTACTTGAGTGGAATATGCTGTGGCTATCTGTTGTGTTTGCAGCCTATCGATGTCCAACTTCCGCGTTGTGTCTGTTCGTGCATTATTTGCAAGGTTTAGACGGGTACGTACCTTTGTTGCAACAAGGTAGTGGTCCGAATCAATATTTGCGCCTCGGAACGATCGTACATCCAACACGCTGGATGAATGTCTTCCATCTATCACAACATGATCAATTTGATTACTTGTTCTTTGATGTGAAGACAGCCAGGTGCCCTTATGAATATCGAGATGATTAAATCTGGTACTGCTAACTACCATGTTTTTGCAGCTGCAAAGTCTATCAGCCTCATACCATTGTCAGATGTTTCACTGTGGAGACTGAATTTCCCGACTGTTGGGCCAAAGACATTCTCCTTTCCAATTTTGGCATTAAAATCGTCTAGAATGATTTTAATGTCATGGGCAGGGCAACGGTCATATGTTTCTTCTAAGCGCTCGTAAAATATAACTTTGGTCTGTTCGTCCTTTTCTTCAGTGGGAGCATGAGCGCAAATAAAGCTGATGTTGAAGAATTTAGCTTTTATTCGAATTGCCGCAAGTCTTTCATTCACTAGGGTGAAGCTGGATACCAGATGTTTTAGTCTCCGACTAACTACGAATCCGCAACCAAACTCATGCTTTACGTCATGGCAGCTATAATACAGTGCATCACCTTTAGGTGTTGTTGTTCGCCTTTTCCAATCCATCGTATTTCCTATATGGCAGTAATATCGGCCTTGTACTTTTCAAGTACGTCTGCCAATGCGAAGACTGCACCTTCTATATAAAGAGTGCAAAACCTTACCGACTGAAATTCGTCAGTATAGGTCTACGCTTCGATATAGCCCCAATAGAACGTTACCTCCCGATGTTCGTCATTCTGATGGTTGTGACGTCAATATTCCACCGAAATGACTGAGGGCCTGTCGATAAGAAAATGAATACGCAAGAAAAACTACCACATTTGAGTTTGCTTTTCGAATTTGTTTTTTGTTTTGAAGCAAAAGCAAAGGAAATAATATTTTAAAAACTAAGGTTTGGGTGTGTTTCATGCGCACACATTTTCGTTTCGAAATTATAAAATATTCCGGAAGAGAATTATTAGTATAGGTCCACGTCTTCCTGTATCCCTCGTAGAAGCATACCTCTTGATTTTCGGTATTTTAGAGGTTTTAGCCACATTATTTTACCGAAATATCGAAAAATTGGTTTTTAGTTCTCTTCGAGTCTAAAAAGTTGTCGGTATAGATCGGCGCTTTGATATAGCCCCCATAGAACAGAACCTCCTGAATTTCTGTATATTCAAGGTTAGCCACATTGTCTTACCGAAATTACAGCCTGTTTCTGTATGTCGAAACGAAAATGTGTGCGAATGAAACATACCCAAACTTTAGTTTTCGAAATATTATTAGCTTTGCTTTTAATTCAAAAATCAAAAGCACACACACGAGTTTGGTAGTATTGTGTACGAATACATTAATTTTAGGTTGTTCTTCATAAACGAAAGGGAACTAATTGTTCAATTTTACTTCAATACAACTCGTGGTTGAGGGTATAACAAGTTCGGCACGGCTGAACCTAACACCGTTCTTAATTACTCTTGCATATGTTTTTCCTATTTCTAAATTCCACAAACTTATGGTGTCCACACATATAATTGATTATCCAACGTTTCAAACAGGGATGGAGTATGCCCTCGAACTGCTTGGCAAGGTTGACGGTATCGGAGGCCTTTGCAACTTTAGGAACTACCATGACCGTTCGGACGCACGGTCTGTTCTGGTTCAGTCCTCGATCGATACGTGAGGATTGGCAGGTAGCGGGAACACCCTGCCAATTTTTCAGGATTCTGGTACAATATGGATGGGTATTGAAAAATTGAGGACTCTTGTCAAACACATAACTTCGGGTTCACTCTGGAGTTGAGTATTTAACAAGTGTGGGTCCAATGATGACGTCTGCAGCATCGCTCATCGTAAATTGTAGTGTAGTAGCACACTATCACTCTCGGGATGATCTATAAATTGCCATTTAAAATAAGACACGCACCTCCTGGGATCTGTCGCGAACACTCCGTTCATCATTCTTGTCCGGATTCGAGAGTGATTTTACCGTTGGACATAATTAACTTAGAGTTGTGCAGTTCCGGAATGAACTAGTTCCAATGAACTATTCCGGACAAGGAATGATTGAAGTTATATCCGGCTCTTGCATTTATATAGTTCATTTAGTTCTAATAGTTACAGTCGTGCGTATAATTCCTTCCATTTGTATAATTCATTTTCTTAATTTAAATTCACACTCACTTCGATCTTTCACGTTCATCATCATAAACGTTAATCACATCCTCGTCACATCTCTGCAATTTATTTATTATTATGTCAATTCATCCACCAAAATATGAAAACAAAATGGAGATAGAGACGTTAAACTACTTCACTCTCGAATCTATTTGGAACGAAGGAAATAAAAATAACGATGAAAGAGAAAGATTCATTGAACTATATCGGTCTCGGAACTATTTGGAACTATACCAAGGAACTAGTTCCTGTTAGGAAAAGGAACTAGAAAGATCGATCCGTTTCAGGAACTAGATTGCCGAACTCTACAATTTACTTAATCCTGTGCCAATGTTACATTCCTTCAGGTGGTCTAGCTACTTTTTGTGCTTATGTTCACCTACTAGCCTGTTGACTTCTAGTGTAAGATTCCTAACTCTTGGGTCTTCGTGGTTCGTACGGCGAAGCTCATCACTCTCATTTTCTAGTCCCGTCGCCCCTGCTGGAAAATTTCATCTAATTTCTGATATTGAACCATAAAGTATGTATCGAGCGGCTATTGCAGTGATGAAGTCCCTGAAAATTCTCTAAGCTCCCAGAGGACTTGAGTGAATGGCTATCTCTCTGAAGCGGTGATTGGTATATTCTCTGAATCATTGTCAATCAGCTTTCTCTGAAACGTACGGAGGTCAGAGGTTATGAAATCGGATGGTCTGTTAATAGAGACGATAATGGGAAGGCCGTCCTAGCCGAGGACAGAATGACAAAGTCCATAGGACAGAATAGCACCAGATGATTATTGCCTTCCAAAACCGAGCTAGTACAAGGCACATAATACACGGCCCAACTATTCATCGGGGGTATGTAGACATTAAATAACGCTACTTCGGCAGTTCTACACTTTACTGCAACCGCTATACATGGGTCACTACAGTCAAGCGTGATAGATCTATATTGAACAGACTGATGTATACGGGGGGCGAGTCACCCACTTCATGTGCGATCCTTTCGGTAAAACAATGTGGATAACTTTCAAAATCACAAAATTCGACAGGTACCGTTCTGTGGGCGATATATGAAGGCGTGGACCTGTACGGACAAATTTAAGGTGGAAAGTTCTGCACCCCCAACGAGGACTAAATACCGAATTTCAGCCATTTCGGTGGAATATTAAAGCCACAACCTTTAAAATACCGAAAATCGGGAGTTACAGTTCTATGGGCAATATGAAGGCGAGGACTATACCGACAAATTAGAGGTAAAGTTGAATATCCCCAATGAAGACTAAATACTAAATTTCAGTCATTTCAATGGATTATTGTGGCCATAAGGCGTGGACCTGTACTAACACATTTCTGGCGGAAATTTTTATACCAACAACGAAGACTAAATCAAAAATGTTAGCCATTTAGGACGAATATTAAGTCCACAACCTTCAAAATACCGAAAATAGGGAGGTACCGTTTTATGGGGATATATAAATGCGTGGACCTATACCGACAAATTTCATATGGAAAGTTTTGTACCCCAAATGAAGACCAAATTCCAAATTTCATTCATTTCGGTGTGATAACACTGTGCGACAAGAAAAAAAATGACAAGGAAAATCGAGTAGATTATGAAAGTAGAGCTAAAAATATGAGACACGTGTATCGGCGTTTTTAATGTTTACGTCGGAAAGTAACCAAAATAGGCGGGGCAAGTTCCGCCCATTTTTAATTTCTTCGAAATATTCGAATTAAGATATCTTGGAATCATTGCATTTCAGGTATATAGTGTCTTTGGCAACTTTACTCAGGAGGGTGTGGGGAATATTTTTGATAACAATTTTAACCCTCATGCGGTTCATCAAAGGGGTCTTTTTTGTTCTTTTTTTGAAAATCTTTCAAAAACTCCTTAAAAATGTGATCATATCAAATCCATATATTCCACAAAATTGTTCGCCATACAATTTTACTATAGGTCTCAGAATACACCAAATCTGCAACTCTTGTCTAATCGCCAGGAATCTCTAAAAATTAAAAAACACGTTTTAGGGTTAAAGTCGCACTTCATCTGAGTTTATTCAAAATTGTCCTACAAAACATAATTTTAGAGAGATGATGTCAGAAACAAAAAATGTTCTTCATCAAATTTCACTATGGGTCACCAAAGCAATGAAATGTCTATTTACATTTTATAGCATGAAAATATCAGTATCAATTTTGCTAAAAAAAAACATGAAAATATTTCCCAATTTTTATACCCTATACCACAATGTGGAAAAGGGTATTATAAGTTTGTTTTGGTAAAAATTCATGTAACACCGCGAAATATTCGTCGGAGACCCCAATGTGGTATACCAATCTTCATATCTCGACGAGATAAAGCGATTTTGAGATGTGTGTCCGTCCGTCAGTCCGTCCGTCCGTCCGTCTGTCCATTATAAATTGTAAACACGCTCCAGGCCGCAATTATGGACCGATCATCACCAAATTTTGTATGGAGGTCGGGTTCAGATCAGAATAGATCCCTATTCTTATTGGTGATGATCGTGAATGGGAATATTGTTAAGGAAAGAAATGTTCCAAATGAAATTTCATTATAAGTCTCTGAATAAATGAAATCTGTAACCATAACATATAACATTCTTAGCAGCACTTGTTTTTGATATATAGGTTATAGGGCCATATTTTCCAATTTTCATACAGATTGTCGTTGTGATTGAAAAATATAAATATCTTATTGATGGTTTTTCGTTATAAATTCATACAGAAGATGTTGTGCGTTCAATTTAAATAGCATTAAAAACATTTGTGGTGAATATATATTTGAAAAATACAGAAAACCCAGATCGGACCTGCCAAAATTGCGTATTTTTAATACTTCTAACTTAAATTACGTATTTAGGATAAGCCATTGCTTGCTTATATTGTAAGTGAAAATACATTAGAGGTCTACGGCTATGGTACAGTGAAAATATAGGTGCCATATAGGCTCTCACATGTACAATTTGGTGTGGTCCAAAAAACTACAATGATGGGACTCACTGCTACCTTGGTGGCATTTACGTAATTAACTATATCAATTGACGTAAATAGCTGTATCATGAATGACCATAACGAACCCAGTTAGAATATATTCATTTATGTCAATTGCTATAGTTAATTACGTAAATGCCACCAACGCACTGTGGTCCCAGGCCGCGACAAAAATACAAAAATCGATGTCTATAAATGATGATTGTAACTATTCAAATCTATCGTAGACACATCCAATTTTAGTATTCCGTCTTTCTTTTTGCAACTTCTAACGGTACTTGCTATAGCAGAGCCGCAGCAGTGAGCATTTCCATTTGAAGAAATTGAGACATTGAAATTTCCATTAACGTTGTTGCAAGTTAAAAGTGATATCACAAAAAAGTAATGTGTAAAATAACTATAGTAAGAAATGGAAGTTAAAGTTAATGGTATTGTTATTGTTTTTAATTGATAACATCATAAAATTGTATCTTTATTTTGTTGTAAAATTGATCTTTTTTGAAATATATTTTTGTGAGTGTTTTTTATTTAATATTGTGAAAAGAAATAGACTTTAAGTACCTTGGATCCTCGCGGATCCTCACGTTATTTTTATTTAAATGTTCGTGAAAGTGTCCAGAAGTAGAATAAAATTATCTCGACTGCCGAGAGTTGCCGAGCGGTATTCAGTTTTCATTATACTGAGTATACTCGAAGTTTTGTGAATGGGTTTTTGGGCGTTTTCAAGCAATTGGTGTTGTTGTTTTGCATATTTTTCGATCTTATTTTATGAAAAATGATGTTTTTAGGATTACAGTATGAATGTGTGTTTTCAAATTTGTATTTTTTTGAAATGTGGCGTTCAAAAAACTTCAATGCCAGCATGGGACGGACGGTATTCGAAGAAATTATAGCAAATCTTCAGGTGGATGTTGCGGGATATGATTTCATTTTATACACTGTCTCTGCAAAGGAATTTAAAAAATTTGGATAGGCAACGAGAGGACCAAAAAAATTATAAACATCATGCAAATTGGCTTGCTATAAAAGACACCATTATTTTTGAAGCAAGAATTATCTGCCGTTGAATGTAAAAAACGCGGCCTGCCGTAGATTTAAGCTCCGCACGGAAAACTAAACAACGTAGAAAGGTTAAATTGACATGCAGAACAACCTGTATGGTCTTGTTTACTGTTTATAGCCCTGGTACATTTTTCGTCGATCTGGGAACTCTCCTAATCCAGAAATCCTGTAGCTAGTATTTATTTTAATAGATGCCAACCCATCCTCGCGAACTAAACGTCTCATAAAACATCTTAGTTTCCAGATATTCCCGATTTGAGAACTATAGGACATTGTTTACATAATATGCCAAATATCTGGAGTTAACATGATATAGGACTATACCCAAATGTGGACATATATTGATGAATTTTTGCAAGAATGTTTGATACAGATTATAAACTCGAAATGTCAGATTGCAGCAAATTCAGTTGGAAAATATGGTCAAAGTCTTGAAATTATTAAAAAAGGGAGGTACATCTATATGGAGAATATACCAAAGCATGGACCTCTATTGACCATGGACCTATGCAAGATGTTTTATACCACCAAAGAACACAAAATGTCAAATTACAGCGAATTCACTTTGAAAATATAGACATAATCTTGAAATTAATAAAAAACTGGAAGTACCGTTATGGGGGGTCTACACCTAAAAGTGGACCAATCCTGACGATTTTTGGGGAAAATTATCTACTAGTCACTACTAGTTTACGGTTAAATTTTCAGATCGATATCTTGATTATAAATATTTTTGTCGCTCTCTCCCATACAAGCTAAACCACAGTGCAACGTGGGAGTGAGTCCCATCATTGTAGTTTTTTGGACCACACCAAATTGTACATGTGAGAGCCTATATGGCACCTATATTTTCACTGTACCATAGCCGTAGACCTCTAATGTATTTTCACTTACAATATAAGCAAGCAATGGCTTATCCTAAATACGTAATTTAAGTTAGAAGTATTAAAAATACGCAATTTTGGCAGGTCCGATCTGGGTTTTCTGTATTTTTCATTTTCAAATATATATTCACCACAAATGTTTTTAATGCTATTTAAATCTTCTGTATGAATTTATAACGAAAAACCATCAATAAGATATTTATATTTTTCAATCACAACGACAATCTGTATGAAAATTGGAAAATATGGCCCTATAACCTATATATGTTATGGTTACAGATTTCATTTATTCAGAGACTCATAATGAAATTTCATTTGGAACATTTCTTTCCTTAACAATATTCCCAAAAAGTAAAGGATTTTGCTAGATTTTGATCCAGTATGGAATTATGTAAAATGAACAGTCCAAATTTAAAACATATAATTTCATCCTAATATATATAAATTTGTAATCTGATTTTTTTAAGGAAATAGTGTACATAGATATATGGTTTATTCTGAAACTCATAGTGAAATGTTGTGTAGAATTTTTCATCCTTTAACACTTTTCACCTATAACCAAGTTTTATATTACTTCCATGTATCAACTAGAAAAAAGAAGTAACAAATTTTCATCAAAAAAATTGGGAAATATTTTCATGTTTTTTTAGCAAAATTGATACTGATATTTTCATGCTATAAAATATAAATAGACATTTCATTGCTTTGGTGACCCATAGTAAAATTTGATGAAGAATATTTTTGTTTCTGACATCATCTCTCTAAAATTATGTTTTGTGGGACAATTTTGAATAAACTCTGATGAAGTGCGACTTTAACCCTATAACGTGTTTTTCATTTTTAGAGATTCCTGGCGATTAGACAAGAGTTGCAGATTTGGTGTATTCTGAGACCTAGAGTAAAATTTTATGGCGAACAATTTTGTGTAATATTAGGATTTGATACGATCACATTTTAAGGAGTTTTTGAAAGATTTTCAAAAAAGGACAAAAAAGACCCCTTTGATGAACCGCATGAGGGTTAAAATTGTTATCAAAAATATTCCCCACACCCTCCTGAGTAAAGTTGCCAAAGACACTATATACCTGAAATGCAATGATTCCAAGATATCTTAATTCGAATATTTCGAAGAAATTAAAAATGGGCGGAACTTGCCCCGCCTATTTTGGTTACTTTCCGACGTAAACTTTAAAAACGCCGATACACGTGTCTCATATTTTTAGCTCTACTTTCATAATGTATTCGGGTTTTCCCATCATTTTGAAAAAAATTTAATTTTGTTGCACAGTGTAATGAAGCTAAAACCTTCAAAATACCGAAAATCGGGTGGAACCGTTCTATGGGGGCTATATCAAACCGTGAACCGATATAGTACTTACTCACTTAGCTAGCCCATTACAGAACATTTGTTCCATAGACCGAACTAAGAAAAGATCTCCAATTCTCTCTGTTTCGTGCTTCGCTTTTTGGAATACCGCGGCTTGTCATCTCTTCATCCACTTGTTTGCGCCATCTATTCCTTGGCCTGCCAATTCTGCGTGCGCCGCCTTGTGGCTCGAATTTATACGCCTTTTTAGAGGGTTCATCATCGCTCATTCTTATTATATGGCCTAGCCAACGCAATCGCTGCATCTCGATACGTTTAACTATATTGATGTCGTTGTATAGCAGATACAGCTCGTGGTTCATACGACGTCGATATTCACCATCGGTCCGTAGATCTTTCGAAGAATTTTTTTTCTCAAACACGCCAAGCACTGCCTTATCTGCTTGCGAAAGTACCCAGCGATGAATATTTGAATGTGTTAAAAACGGAATGGCAAATTTAATTATACCCTCCACATTATAGGTATAATAAGCTATATGTTAAAAAAAATATTATATTTTTGTGAGCGTTGAACACACAATCCTAGGATTTGTAGTCTTAAGCACACGCTGTGTGTCACCGTACCCATAACTTAGTAGGGATTAATATAAGTAGTTATTTTTGTTTACATTACTTTGTAATGGGTTACATAATGACTAGCGGATATATATATTTACCAGTGTCCTTCAATATAACACCTTCATGCATTTACCTTTACACCTCCACCTATATAAACATTATCACCGATGCAATTAATTGCGACCAATGTAGACTTTGTAATTTAACACTTCTTTAGTCAAATTGTTTACCATTTAGTGTGGAAACTCATTAAAATATTCATGAACACTTTTCCAATTTGCTCATCGAGAATAACAGAAGAAGAATTGTTTGCAATTACAACAAAAATTTCTCACCCTTTGTGCAGAAAGAACAGAACAACTACATCCGAACATACATATTGGCCAACCAAAAGCAATTTATCTGAACTATTTAGTTTGTTGTCGTTATTGCTGTTCATTGTTAAGAGTTGTTATCGATTTCTTTGCTGGGAATGAGTTTCAAGGTACACAGATTTTCAAATTGAAAGTTTCCTGCTATTCTACTTTTGTTTCCTGAAGTGCTTCTTTAAAATACTTGAGGGAGAGTTGAGCATAGACAAATTGAAAATGTTATTAGGAAACTGAGAAAACATTGGTGTTTGTTCTTAAACATGATTAAAAAACCGAAGGAAATGTTGCAGCAGCATAACGTCTGTAAAATTTACATCAGTTATAAAGTTTATTTATAAATTTTAGGAAAATAAGGAATTTAAGTTGATTGAAGTGTCTACTGTCATTTAAACAACGATAAGCCTTAATTAACACCATAAACAATATTTTGATGTCAATAAACTTGTCAACTTTTCATTTAATTGCTTATGGGCCGGCTGTCTGCACATGCAACTACTTTAAAAAAGTTACTTGTTGGTGAAAAATGAGTGTCAACAAAAGTAGGTTAAAAGTCATTGTAATGACCACAACGAGCTCCATTTATTCCGCCATGTTTAATTGCATATCAACATGAGTGAACATGAACGCAAGACCAAGTGACACTTTTTTCACATGCGATGCAGACAATTGTAATCCCATTCAGTTATAGGGAGGATATATGGGAATTATTGATCAGTCACTACAAGATACGGATGATATGGACTTACTACAGTACTTCCAGCTCACTTGGAAAAGAATGTGACATATTCACAAGATGTGGGAAACGCCATTTGAAACAATCAGCTGTATACTATGAGATTAATTACACTGTGCAAAAATTTTCGGGTCATGGTCTGGGGTATGGGAAATTCCAAGTGGGGGTGATAGTATTGGATTAGTAGATCAATACCCCAAAATGTTTTGTTATTCTCAGGCCAAACTTTCTTTTAGAGACCCTTATTTATAATCTTAAACAATATTATGCGCTTTATTTCGCAAGATTAAAAATTATGCTTTAAAAATTGATAGATACCTTTGGGGGTGATAGTATTCAGTAAGTACACCAAAATCCCAAAAGGGTTTTGGGTTCTCAACTAAACTTTTCTTAGAGCATTTTACATACATATAACCTCAACCAAAGGCAATGCATACCCAATGGATTTTTAATTCTCAGGCAAATTTTTCATTTATATGGGGACTTTATCATAAAATGGAAAATTGTTTAGGAACCTGGGACTCAATTCTTGTTCTATGAAAATAAGAAATAAAAAATTTTATATAAAAAAAAAATTGGCCAAAACCGTCGAAATAGCTACAATCAGGAGGTACCTTATATATATGGGCGCTACTCCGAAACACAGACCTACATTGAAATTTTTCTGCGAAAAGGTGTGTTACCGCCTGAGAAACCAAGATACCAAATTTGAGCCTAATCTATTGGAAAATGTGGCCAACCACGAAATAGTTAAAATGAGGGGGTACCTACCCAGTAAACCAAATGTCGGATCTCCGACACGTCTGAACAATTTCGGAAGCAAAATCGTTCAGATTTCGTTCCGATTTCTATACGGTCTTTTGTAGGGGAATTCGTTCAGATTTCGTTCCGATTTTGGAGATAATGTCGGAAATAAATTTCCCTTCGAATATATCAATGTTTTTCTTCCGATTTCGGTACGAATTCGAATGGATATGTCGGAAACAAATTTCGCTTCCCACAACAACTACCTTGCTGTTAGAAAAGCAAAATGGCTGGTTATAAAATTCGCATATACAATTTTTAAATACAAATGCAACATACATATAATAATTCAAGCTTGTGCTGATAGACTCAACATATTCGTACACAAAGTTTACATTGTTCTACTATAACTACGAAATAATAACAAAAGTGAAAATCATTAGAACGTTTGAAATTACAATCTTCCAATAAAAACTAACAAAGGTCAATTAATAAAAAAGAGGCGTCAGAGAAAAACTTTTTCCTTCGAATTCATACGACGTTATTCCAAAATCGTTCAGAATATTTACGAAGATTCGGAAGGTGCCTCCGATTTTCATACGACATTATTCCGAAATCGTTCAGAAATCTGTACGAAAATCCGGAAGAAAAAATTCCGAATTTCCCAAGGACATTTCCGACAAACTCCCAAATGCTAGGAGGGGTGCTGAACTAGATTGAATCGTTTCTTCGTTGATCGTTCTTTTATCTTTCGGCAGGTGCTCAGCGAACTACTGATCTATAATGAGCTATATCGACTGATCTAGTTCATACGCTCAATGAATCTTAGAATTGGACTAGTTCGTTCGTGAACTATCTATCTATCAATTTTTAAAGCATAATTTTTAATCCTGTTTTTTTTCAAAATAGTCTGGCTTAATCCCATTGTTGTTGTTTTAATATTTTAAAACAACTATTTTATTAGTGGAAAAGATTTGGCATTGTTCGCCAAGGGGTAAGGCAGGGAATACTATAGTTTCGATCTACGCCACTGGATCTCATCAGTTCCCTTGTTTCGTGTTTGTGGATATTCTCCACCGAAGTTATTTTTCAATAACTTCTTCAAAACGAAAAATTTTTATACCCAAACATCAATCGTCAGCTCGAAGTATAAAGGTAAGCAAAGAAAAAATTCAATGAGAAGTTTTTCCTTGGCAACCTCACACAACTCCGACGAAATTTTCTGCGAAAACAATTCAAACCTCTTCCACGAGTATGTGTCGTCGAATTTCAACGAATGCCCACACGCCACAATGTAAACGCTATCCCAATAAAAAACGCCACAATGTTTATAATTTTTAATCTTGCGAAATAGCGCATAATATTGTTTAAGATTATAAATAAGGGTCTCTAAAAGAAAGTTTGGCCTGAGAACACAAAACATTTTGGGGTATTGATCTACTAATCCAATACTATCACCTCCACTTGGAATTTCCCACACCCTAGTTTGGCCATGACAGATATAACTTTCTTATGACCTTTATTAGGTAGAATTTTCTAGTGAATGGGATTGAGGAGGAGAAAATGCTCCAAACCTCAATACATCCAGGAGAAACATATCTACTGAAGAGCAGTTTTCTCCTTATGCAAATTTATTGAAAATGCCATTACTGAGATCTCGGAAGGAGAACTTCGTGAAATACAGTCGCAATACAAGTTCGTGAGAAGATTTAAATGGAAATACTGTCCAACCCGGATGCCGATGTATGTACTGACCGCACCAGTTCTAGAAAAACATTAAAGTCAGATCCTTTGTGCATAATAAAAGTGATGCGAATGTGGTCTCATGTTAAAAACTCACAGTAATAAAAATAGATAACCCAAAGGTTTTTGAAATGAAACTGGACCTACTTTTTATCTAATAATAAAACTCACAGTTTGTCAACAAAATAGTACATAATCCCGGCCTTGAAAGATCCCAATCTTTTAACAGTTAGGGCAGGTAAGTCATTGAACTCTTTCTTGCTATCTGACTCCATTTACAGAAAATAGTTTACATAAGGGGTGTTTTTTTAAGCTAGATAGAACTTTAAATTGTAAAAAGTAACACAAAAAATTAAATTTTGATGAAACTTTTTTTTATTTGTTTCAGTATACTCTGACAAATCATCATGAATAGACTCACGCTTGAACAACTCTACGAAATTATCCAAATTTACTTTGAAAATCAGTCGTCGATTAGCAAATGACAAATGGCAAATGACCCGTTGCTTTATCGCAAAATTGTGTTCAGCGATGAGGCGCATTTTTGGCTTAACGGGATTGTTAATAAGCAAAAATGCCGCATATGGAGTGAGACCAATCCACAAGAGACCCTACAGACTCCATTACATCCAGAAAAATGCACCGTATGGTGCGGTTTTCACGCTGGTGGCTTCATCGGACCTTATTTCTTCAAAAATGAGACCGGAGCTCGCGTTACGGTCAATGGA
The DNA here is from genome assembly GCF_047663935.1 of Musca autumnalis. Classification (NCBI taxonomy): domain Eukaryota; kingdom Metazoa; phylum Arthropoda; class Insecta; order Diptera; family Muscidae; genus Musca; species Musca autumnalis. The sequence continues at coordinate 145,383,420 of NW_027411755.1, read as the reverse complement.
AATCGTTACCGCACCATGATCAATGATTTTTTGTTTGAAAATATGGATGACATTGATCCGGAGGAGATGTGGTTTCAACAGGATGGCGCTACGTGCCATACGGCGAACGCAACCATCGACTTATTGAAATCAAAATTTGGCGATAAGTTAATTTCGAGAAGTGGACCTGTCAGTTGGTCTCCAAGGTCGTGCGATTTGACACCTCTCGATTATTTCCTGTGGGGCTACGTGAAGTCACTGGTTTATGCTGATAAACCAGCAACAATTGATGCCTTGGAGGCCAGCATTGTTCGTGTTATTCGTGACATACGGCCAGCAGTGCTCGAAAAAGTGGCCAAAAATTGGACGTCCTTATTTCTTCAAAAATGAGACCGGAGCTCGCGTTACGGTCAATGGAAATCGTTACCGCACCATGATCAATGATTTTTTGTTTGAAAATATGGATGACATTGATCCGGAGGAGATGTGGTTTCAACAGGATGGCGCTACGTGCCATACGGCGAACGCAACCATCGACTTATTGAAATCAAAATTTGGCGATAAGTTAATTTCGAGAAGTGGACCTGTCAGTTGGTCTCCAAGGTCGTGCGATTTGACACCTCTCGATTATTTCCTGTGGGGCTACGTGAAGTCACTGGTTTATGCTGATAAACCAGCAACAATTGATGCCTTGGAGGCCAGCATTGTTCGTGTTATTCGTGACATACGGCCAGCAGTGCTCGAAAAAGTGGCCAAAAATTGGACGTCCAGAATGCACTTCGTCAAGAACAGCCGCGGTGCCCATATGCCCGAAATCATTTTCAAATGTTAATGTCACGTATTGATCTTTCGAATAAAAAAAAATTGATTACAGTTAAATTTTTTGTATTATTTTTTACAATTTCAAGTTCTATCGGGCTTAAAAAAACACCCTATACAAAAACTGAACAATGATGTTTATGTTTTGTTAGTAAAATATACAAAATATGTCTAAAACATTACTATTTTGGGGGGAAGGGGCCGGGCTCCCTTGCACCCCCTTGTCTACGTCGGATCTTATATATAGCTCACCTTTATTGCATATCGTCCTCATAACGGTACCTCCGCATATAAGATATTTTTTGTATATAGACCTTATTTCACAGTAAATTATCCTATCGTAAGCCAGATCTACATTGATCTGCACAAACGGCTGGGTCCCTAATGACTATATTTACAGGGGGGTCCCTAATGGCCCTGCAATACCAATACCAGGGTCCCTAATGGCCCTAGATCGCCATGGTCCCTAATGGCCATATAACCGCGGGGTCCCTAATGGCCCGGGTCCCTCATGGCCCACTCGTTTAGCATGTAAGAATGTTTTTGAAAAAATGATATGCTAAAAAAATAAAAAATCAAAATTGTTTGAAAAAAATGTAAATACTTCTTAATTACTTACATATAATCAAATTGTATTTGTTAAAACATATGGATGTTTCAAGGGAGGCGCCAAATGTTTAAGTTAGAATTGATAATTTGATTTAAATTGGCCCTATGAATTGCATAGGTGTATTCGATAATTTACTGTGAAATAAGGTCTACATACACAAAATATCTTATGAGGACGTTGTTCGCAACATAGAGTTCGCATTTATTATCCGATTCAGCTAAAAATTTGAGGGTGATAATTTCGTTACCCATTTTTTCGTGGTTTTTACAAATATATGGTATGAGTATATAATGAACTGCAGGGTATTGGAAGAGTGCTTCTTCTTTCACCACAGGGTGATGCACTTTTTGGTTTCTAATAGAGGAATATGAATCCTAAAGTGACAACCGCGAGCAATTCAGTTTCATCACGTCGTATTTAGTTTTCTTTGAGGCTATACAACTTTACTCCTAAAATTTGTCAGTATAGGTCCACGTTTTAATATAGCCGTCATCGAACGGTATCACCGAATTTTCTGTATATTAAATGTTTGGTATTTAGTCTTCGTTTGGAGTACAGAATATTCCCGTTAGGAATGGTCGACACAGATCGACGTTTTAATATAGCCCTCTATAAAATGTACCTCAAGATCATGAGTAGGATTTTATTCGGTAGTATTAGTATTCGATATGGGTATAAAACATTCTTGCGTTAATATAACCCCCCATAGAAAAGACACACCCGATTTTGATAATTTTTATACCCTCCACCATAAGGAGGGTATAATTAAATTTGTCATTCCGTTTGTAACACATCGAAATATTCGTCGGAGATCCCATAAAGTATATATATTATTGATCAGCATAAAATTCTATGTCGATTCAACCATGTCCGTCTCTCCGTCCGTCTGTCCGTCCGTCTGTCTGTTTGTTGAAATCAAGATAGAGGTCGCAATTTTAAAGATAGAGAGCCAATATTTGCTACAGAAGTTTTTATTACTTGCAGGATAGTTGGTATTGAAAATGGGCTATATCGGTCCACGTTTTGATATAGCCCCCATATAACGGTATTACCCGATTTTCGGTATTTTGAAGGTATTAGTTTCATTATCACACCGAAATGAAATTTGGAACTAAGTCTTCTTTAAGGGTACAAAACTTTCCCCCAGAATTTTGTCGGTATCGGTCCACGCCTTCATTTAGCCCCCATAGAACGGTACCTCCCGATTTTCGGTAGTTTGAAGGTTTTAGATTCATTATCACACCGTAATGGCTGAAATTTGGTACTTAGCCTTCGTTGGGGGTATTTAACTTTCTGCCAAAATTTTGTCGGTTTGGCCCGGCCGAACTTAACGCTGTTCTTACTTGTTAAACATTCGTATACCCACACCATATGATGAGGGATATATTTATTTGTTATTCCGTAAAGTATATATATTCTCGACCAGCATACAATTCGAAGTCGATTTAACTATATGTTGAAATTAAGATAGAAGTCACAATATCTAAAGGAATGAATTCAATTTTGTGTTGTCATTTGTAGTAGTCCTTAAGCGAGGTACACACGATCAGTTTCGACTGTCTATTTTTCGCAAATATCGATAACAGTCAAACTGTCCAGCAATCACAAAATATTTTGTGGGTGTCTGATGACTGACAAAAGTGGGCGGCCACGCTGGCAAGCAACCGATAATTTGAGCAAAACTGACAGTCAAAACTGATCGTGTGTACCCCGCTTTAGATGATCGGTACCATCAAGTGGTGTTTTAAGGTTTTAGGATATTTTAAGGTTTTAACCACATTTTTTAACTGATTCAGAAGTAATTTCACATTTAAAGTTCCCAGTGGTAGGAAAACTCTAGGAAAAACATAAGCCCACATTTTGGTATAGCCCCCACATAACGGTACATCCCGATTTTTGCAATTTTGAGAATTGTATCTAATTTTTCGCATTATAAGAGCAGTAATTCGACATTACAGGTTCCACGAGGTCAAAAACCCTTCATATAACGGTTTCTGCTGACCGAAATTGCTGTAATTGCGTATTGCGGGTTCTCAAATTTGAATATTTTCCAAGGACATTTCTACTGAAGTGACTGTACTTGGTCCGCGTTGCTGGCCCTTGAAACAGTTTTATGTTACCTTTTCTTAAGTCAATTATATTTTTCTTGCATCCCTAATTAGTCGGGATCTGAAAGTGACTATAAATAAACAAGTGAGCAAAGGCTATAGTCGAGACAGGCCCGATTATGTGATACCCTACACCACTACCCCTGCGCATAAGCTTATCACTTGCATACATTTCTTTTAGGGAGGTACTAAAGTTTTCACCTATCTGGCTTTTATACCAAATGACTTAAGATGATCGAAACCAAAATAATTAATATTTAATTTTTTATTTGACTACTGTCGACACTGGTATCTTGATTAGCATTTAACATGTCTTTAATATACCAAATTGAAGCATAGGTATTTGTCATTCAAGTAAAAAATTCAAAATATTAAAATTGTGATAGCTTAGTGATTACTCTGATATTTTACCATCAATGCCATAATTTGTATTAATTTAAAGCTCATATGGATTAGATTCAATATCAAGCTCTCTCCTTGGAATCCTCGTCTTTTTCAACATCACAAGCATTTCACAAATTTTGGTACCGCAATTCGGAACTAGGGATACGCAGTGAAATGCAATAATCGGTTTTTCGATTATACGGTTTTCGTGAAAAACTTAAAACTCCATTATTTGAGAGTGTACTAAAAGTCGAGTTTCGATTATTCGTTAACCGCGGAAAACCGATCATAATCGAATATAATCGACCATTTTCGTTGATGTAATATGTGATGTACACATGTACAAAAAAGTACAGTCCATTACGCGGTTTTAGCACACCCAATAGTCAACTACGACTAATAGTCGTCCACGATTAATAGTCGACTACGAATAATAATAGACTACGACTAATGGTCGACTACGAATAATAGTTGACTCCGACTTTCGAAAGTCGATTAAGAATAATCGATTATACGGGTTTCGCACAGTCAATAGTCGAGTACGATTTTTAGAGATTTTACGGCTAATAACCGATTAATCGATTAACCGAAATCGGTTTTCCGTACCCCTATTCGGAACATTTTAAAGCTCAGAATGTCTTCCAACAGAATGTCTTCATCATATATTTTTCAATTGACGGGCTTTCCTTTTGGAATATTGAAGCGGAGACATTCGCATATGAAGAAAACTTTTAATGTTCTCCACATAAGTTTCTTGCCCATTCCGACCCCTGAATATTATCCGACCATTACCAAAATCAACAGATTTCTTCCCATTAACCCTCAAAATTTCGTGACGATCCGATCAAAATTTCGAAATGAAAAAATTATGTATTACTGACTATTGCGATATCTCCGTTATTTAGCCACCTACGCACAGTGTCACGACCGTGGCCAAAAATGGTAAAAACTAAATACTTCGTTGAACAAATTTGTTGATGGGGAGTGATAGAAGACATATTAATTAACAAGAATCTGAAGTTTGGTATTGATACGTGAAGTAGTTTTTGCTATATGAGGATTTAAATCCGACAATTTTAGATAATACGTATTTTTCTGTTTTTTTTTTCTAAAATTAATAAATTATATTATGCGTTAATACTTAAAATTTAAAAGTAACGGTCGCTGCAAAGATTGTTCCTAAGTTCTCTTGGGATGTAATAAACTTGCCTACACTTTTGTTTGCATGTAAATATTAATCATATGGTGTTTACATTTACCCAAACATGTATTACTAAGTTTATTAATTTTCTGAAGCAAATTTTAAATTGAGTGGACTGGGAAAAATATTGTATAAAAGTGTATATCGATATTTTTTGCTGCATGGGTAGTAAAAAGTGAGTACTTCAAATATCTAAAGGTCCCAGCTGCAGAGGTTTGCAGACGAATGTGCCTTTTTAACAAATCGTTTTGCGGTGTTGGCCATAGCGCAAAAACGAATGAACCGATCATCATATATTTTTGTGGGCTTATTAAGTACCTAATAATCTTGCTTTAAAACGAGCGAATTTTAAAAATATTAATTTAAAAAAAATTGTGAACAGCGAAAATCAAAATTGGATTTTTTACAAAAAATTTACCGTTTTTTGACCACTAATCGGTAAAAAAATATTTTTAAAGGAAATTTCTCATATATAAAGACAAGAGTTTGATATATTCAATATGCTCACAAGCAATATGAAGACTAAACACCAAATTTCAGTCATATCGGGTGAATATTGAGGCCACAACACTCAAAATACCGAAAATGAGGAGGCACGGTTCTATGGGGGCTATAGGAAGACAAGGACCTATACCGACATATTTCTGGTGGAAGGTTATAAGTCCCCCAAAGGAGACTTAATACCAATTTTCAGCTATTTCGGTGTGATAATCAGGATAAAACCTCCAAAATACCGAAAATCGGGAGGTACCGTCCTATGGGGGCTATATGAAGGCGTGGACCTATGCAAACAAATTTCAAGGTGAAGGTATAATGTCCCCTACGAAGACCAAATTTCAGCAATTTCGGTGTAATAATGAGGCTAAAACCTTCAAAATACCGATAATCGGGAGGTACCGTTGTATGGGGGCTATACACTACAATTCTCTGTTGGAATGTTTGACACCTCTGACGAAGACTAACCAAAAAATTTGAATACTTTCGGTTGGTCATTGTGTCTAAAACATTCAAAATACCGAAAATCGGGAGGTACGGTTCTATGGGGGCTATATCAAAACGTGGACCGACCAACCCAATATTTTGTCCTGAAGATTGTAAGTCAATAATAGGTACGTGTACCAAAATTGATGCACCTACGACAACTCCTTCTATTTTTGGCCACAGTTAATATGAACTCGCGACATTGTGCTACGCCAACCTACTTTGCATCATTGTAAAAAAGGGATTTTCCATAGTCAGGCTTTGCTTTTGGAAGATCCCCAACCATAGCTGTGATATTCGTCATTATAATTAAAATCGCAAAAATAAAAAATTGAGTTTCATTGGCGAATATTGCGATATATTCGTTGTTTGACCACCTACTTTATATCGTTAGGGAGGTGACGCTGAGATATTTGCTTTGGAATAAAACGTCGACTTTTTCTCCAAATAAGTTTTTTGCTCATTTCGACCCCTAAATATTATCCGACCTTCACCAAAATCAATAGAGACCCCCCATCAACACCCAAAATTTGGTGACAACCAAAATTACGACCTGTAGCGTGATGACTTGAGGCATGCATTTATTTCATCTGCTGGAATAGTATAACTGGAAGTGTTTGTCTGAAATCTAAACCTGAATTGCTTCTTAAATCCTTCGAGAATCGATCTAAAGCTTCTAGGGAATTTCTATGTGCCATCGTACATTCGTTCCAGATGATAACTTCTATATAATGTCCAGTGGCAACTTAACCCTTTCGATACCAACGTTGCTTACAAGCAACTTCGATTTTTAGCATGGTTTTATTTGAGACTGACGGGGTAAGTTCGGTCGGGCCTAACTTTTTTTACCCTACACCACAAATTTCAGCCATTTCTGTGGATTAATGTGGCCACAACCTTCAAAATACCGAAATTCGGAAGGTACCGCTCTATGGGGGCTATATGATGTCGTGGACCTATACCTAAAAATTTCTGGGTGAAAGTTTTATACGCCTAAAGGAGACTAAATACCAAATTTCAACCATCTCGGTGTGATAATGAGGCTAAAACGTTCAAAATATCAAAAATCGGGAGATATTGTATTATGGGGGCTATATCAACGCGTGGACCTATATAAACATTTTATGGTAGAAATGTTTCTTAGCCTCTGGAAACACAAAATACAAAGTTACAACCAATTCTTTGGTCAAATGGGTCTAATACATTCAAAATATATCAAAATGACGCGTACTTTATAAAGGGCCTTATGTGGGGGCTATACCAAAACGTGGACCTATATAACCCAACTTTGGTAGGAATATTTTTTGGCCTCTGGAGACACAAAGTACCAAATTACAACGAATTCGGTGGTAAAATGGGCCAGATATCTTAAAAATTCCTTAAAACGACGACGCGTCACGCGTCATTTTGTATGGGGGCTATGCAAAAGCGTGCCCCCATAGCCCGCTTTCAATACCAAAAGTCCTACGTAAATGTAACATATTTTCCCAAAATTTCATCAACCTACGTCAATCCGTTCGGACGCTAGAGTGATTTCCACAGACGGACAGACGGACGGACGTGACTATATCGATGTAGAATTGCACGCTGATCAAGAATATATATACTTTGTGGGGTCTACAATGATTATTTCGAGTAGTTACAAACGTAGTGACAAACTTAATATAACCCCATCCTATGGTGGAGGGTATAATAAAATTTTGAAAATAAGTGGTATTGTTCCTTTAGAATATTTTTTTTCTTTTTTGAAGTTGCTCATAAGCAACTTTGGTCCACGGTGAAAGTAAAAACCATTGAAATCGAAAATATGACCAAACCACCCAAAGGGCTTTGTAAAACAGAGGAAGAATTTGTGTAGAATGGTTTGAACGAAATTTTGGAGAGAGGTGAAGAAATAGAGATCAATTTGATATCTTCTATAGCACCATTGAAAAACCTGTTGAAAAGTATCCAGAGAGAGTCGCGCGTCATGTTCCAGTTCCAAGCGCCGTAAAGTTACTTACGATCCGCCAAATTCGAAGAGATATGATGAAAGCGGTCATTGGATGGTACGGGGAGAAAATGGTCGATGTCGTTTTTGCAAGATAGGAACACTTGTGTCAAAATGTTTGAAATGTGGTGTTCATTTTTGTTAAAATAAAGTAAAAATTGTTTTCTTGCCTATCATACTTAAAAAGATTCGTAAAGAATAAATATAAACTTATAAACTTGTTTTAATTTGTTAATGCCATGAAATACTACCTCAACGGCCCGAAGTTGCTTATAAGCAACTACAAATATCTGGTTCCCCAATAACTCCCGAAGTTTGGAATCTTCAAAAATCCTTAATTTGGACCTAACAAGCATTGCTATCACGAAAACATAATTTGAAGACATCCGGCTCAGGAGCGGGGCCGAAAGGGTTAAGGACCGATTGTGCGTCCCTCCACCATCTTATAATGTATCTTATATACCTGATGAAGCTATAGCTATCGATATGTTGGCATCTAATCTAAAAACTTGCGTTCGTTATGCATAATATCTGGTATTTCTATTGATTTGTAACATATTAAAGAAGGTGAGTGAGGAAGTGGTCGGGTCTTATGACTAAAATACATACATATATACCCAGGGTCTTGGAAACGGACACGTTCGTAGGGTTTACAGATATAGCGCATTTAAAAAATATGGCACAGGGGATAACCCGCTCCGCCGAAATTTAACTAAGTATATAGCTTATTTTCACCAGGGGACATCCCTGTACATCATCTGAAAATTACATGAAAATCGGTTCAGAAGTTTTGGAGATATAACATATTTAGAAAGCACATAATTGGTCTTTAGGTCCCAAATAAAGACATAGAGTGGGAGACACAACCACCACTGCAAACTTTCAAACCGATACGCTCTGAAATGTTCAGTAGCTTCAGAGATATAACATATTTAAAAAAGAGGGCGTGGTCAGGTCTTTATGCCATAAATAATTACATAGGGTCGGAGTGGGCATGGCTGTGTCTTTAGGCCCTAAATAGGTACGTAGGGTTGGAGATTTAACCACAATTGCCTAGTAAATTAATTTTCTAAAATTTCCATGAAAATCGGTTAAGTATTTTGGATATATGTATAACGTATTTATAAAAAGAAGCGTGGTCGAGTCTTTTGGCCCCAAATGAATACCTAGGGTCGGAGACACAACCACCGTTGCCTCACAAATTAATTTTCTCACCGACACGATCGTAATAAAATAGCTATTTTAGCGTTTTTTTAAATAGGTCACAGAAATTCAACAAAATATATAACTTATTTTCACCACTGGTCCTCAATGTACATTCTCAGAAAGCTTCAGGAAAATCGGTTCAGTAGTTTTGGACATGTAACATATAGCTTTTTAAGAAATATGGCATAGGGGAGGTACCGCGCCCCTCCAAAATTCAACAAAATATATATTATCTGAAAATTTCCAGAAAACCGGTTTAGCCATTTTTGAGTCTATACATACAATCATACTAACATACACACATTGTCTTTTATATATAAGATAGTTTTAGGGCCCCTGGCTTTCTTTGGCCTTTAACAATAAATTTCATTTTCATTTGTACTTTATTACCGTATTTCGAAAATATCCAGTCGCTGCAAACGAAAAAGGAAAAAGACAAAAAATAAATGCAATTTACGAAATAGCTCCCCAGTGATTTTTTCACATGCAACATTTAGCTGAGTTGCATTCTTTGGTAGTACATTTTTCTGTGACTTTTCAACAATGTTCAACTAATGGATGTGTCGATAGTGGATTTAACTTTAAAGCCATTATAGAAAAGTATTGAGTTATCAAACATTTAAAATGGCAATTGAAGTTTGTTTTTAGGCCCATAGCTATATACGTCCGTATCCCCAGGGCGTGTGTGGTGAAAAAAGTAGAACTCATGTATTCTTATGAGAACTACCGAAATACGTCGAGCGTATACTTTTTGTAACTTGAACAAATTCAACTATGACAGAACGTTTTGTATGCATGTATGTATGTGTTTTGTATTTTGAAAGCAAAAGCCCAACAAAACCTGAAATCCAAATAATTGCAAAGGAAAATTATTTATTTTACGAATGAAAACATTTAAATAAGTGTTGGTCGCGGATTTGGTGTTTTAAATGTGATTTTGTACTCAACGTATTTGGGTAATGCGGACGTTCAGAGTGTGTTGTTGTGGTAGAAAGGTGAAATATTTGTGTACGTCCCGTCGTTATTTAGGTTTAGCAGATAAAAATATGTTTGAAAAAAAGAAGTAAGAAATGACCATAGTCGAAAAAGGCCGATCTTGTGATACCCTACATCATTACTTTTGGCCGTTTACTTTTGTAGGTTTCTGCAGCTCTATTATCTGACCGCAAACTTCAACATAATAGGCATCAAGATTTTCTCTTTCACAGAAAAGTCTCCATATGAAAGCCGGAATGTGTTCTCCAGAAATAAATATATAGGCCTTAAAGTAAAGAATGTTGACATATTTAACGCGAAAGTTATTGCCCATTTCACCAGTTCAATATGTTTTATCATCACACAAAAATGTAAACTTCTTCTCAACAAGTCCAAATTTTCCTTGCGTCTCAGTACACTCTCTCCTACAAACTGAAAATTGCCGCAAGGAAATTTGTCTAATGTAAATCTGGTCTTATTTTAAATTTACCAACATTTTCATTAATTAACATTACTGATCAACAATCCTATATCAACAATTTTTGAAAGAGAGCTGAATTTTCGGTTTCCTGAGTTATTTGTGAATACAAATTTTCTTAAAAAAACTATGAACAGCAATCGAAATGTTCATATAGGTCCTATATATTAGTCCTGTCCGATTCAAAAGTTTTTGGATCTATTTTCCAAAAGATTTTCTTATAATTCGGCAGATTGGCGCTTTAGGGGATAAAAAATGTTCCATTTAAATGTTAGGTTAAATCAACATAACAAGCAAAAAGTCTTTAACTGAAGTCTTCCTGCACCATAAAATATTCCTAACTATAATTGAATAATTTGTTTCCTGTCTACAATTTAACGTGGAGATATTTTATGACCACAGATACCACCAATGGCTAAATTAAGTCAGAATATGTTCCAAAAATGTCTTCAATAGGGTGACACCTTTAATCAAAATGTGGTCTTATATTGATAATTTTTAATTTAGAAGTTTTGTCATCACTGGGAACCTCTTATGTCAAATTACATATAGTTCGGTCAACAAAAGTATCTATACTCCTCAAAACATCTAAAATCGGGAGGTATTATTATATGGGGGCTATACCAAAATACGGACCTATATTGACAGTTTTTGGTGGTGAAGCATTATGACCGTCAAGAGCCTCAAATGCCAAATTACTGCTAGTTCGGTTAAAAATTGTACCTAAAATCATCAAAATACCGAAAATCGGGAGGTGGAACTATACCTGAACATGGACAATGTTGACAATTTTTGGCGAGGAAGTGTTGTGACCTTTAAGAACCTCAGCTGCCACATTACTACTAATTCGGTTAAAATTTGTAGTTAAAACCCTAAAACTACCGAAAATCGGGAGGTACCATTATATGTGGGCTGTACCAAAGTATTGGCCTGTGTTGACAATTTTTAGTGAAAACGTTTTGTGCTCACTGTGAATCTTAAATGTCAAATTACAGGTAGTTGGATCAAAAATGTTGCAAACATCTTCAAAATCGGAAGGTATCGTTATATGGGAGCTGTACCAAAACCCGTTTCTATATATTTTTTGGTAAATAAACTAAATGCTAAATTATAGCTAATTCGGAATGAAAATTGGGAGGTACCGTTATATGGAAGCTATATTAAAACGTAGGCCATATTCGAACTTGACCTGCCTTCAAACAAAGGGCGCATCCTTCCAAAAATTCAGCGTCCTATCTCAATATTTGGGGATGCCAGATGGGTTATTACCACAGACGTTATGACGGACGATCATGCTTAGATCGACTCTGAATTTTACCCTGATCGAGAATATATGTATATCACCAATATTTTTGAAAACTTAACATTGCTGAAGCCAAGGTTTACACTTTTGAAACACGCGACTTGTGATTGTATATTATACAAATTAAATATTTTTGGATAAAATTAAACGTTTTTGGACGTGGCAAAAATATTGGCCTTAAAAGATAATTTGCTTGGAAGCTGTGGCTATGTTTATGGGTAAAATGGGTTAAAACCAACTTGTCTTTCTTTGTTTTCTCTCGATTTGTGAATAAACCACAATTATTCCGAGTTTCCTGTCAAAGTAAAAGTAAAAGCAAACCATGGTATAAGTAAAGAGGTAGATTTAAATGAAAACAATCTCTAGAACCCTTGTTTTTCCTGAATTCCTAAAACTTCAAAATTAGTAAACACAAAAGCAACAAGTGGCTTTGTTTACAATACCTTTTTTGAGTATTTTATAAAAAAACGCGAAAAATGAATGAATTGTCAAAGTTTCTCCATATAATCGAATTGTGGATATGATAAAATGATTTTTTTCAATGCAAAGCTGACGAATTTCTTCCCTACAAATGTTCTGAAAACAATTTTTTAAAAATCATTGAATTCGATTGTTTTTAAAATTGTTTGGCATATTATTCAAACAGCACACACATACACAGATTGTGTATATTGTTTTGACGTTATAGGTACACTCGAAAGAAAAAAATTAAACTGACAGAAAGCTTTAGCTAACCTTTCTTATTAAACCACGAAGCAAACTAAATTAGGATCTTGTCATTAATGTATTACTTTTCAAAATTTAATCTGCTTCTATCATTAAATGATGCTGACATTTTGAAGCCAGATTTTAAGTGTTTTTCGATATTTTCTTCTAATTTCATTCCGCAAAACAGGTTTTTCAAAAAATTACTTATAGGATTGTAGTACTTGCGATTCTGAGCTATTTTATACGTACGTCGTAAATGTAGTCTACACAGCTTCGTAGAAACCTGCATCCAAATGAGGACATTTTATTTTTTACATTCCGAGTCTAATAAATCATTTCCCGTGAAAATCCATCTAATAAAAAATTCAAAAGTAGGAAAATCACCTATAACGAGTGGTTTTATCGAAGGCTGAGGTTAGCTCGTCTGTTACCAGGATCGACTCAAGGACCCACAAACCTTAAGTAAATGAGACACGATGGAAGTGTGCTTCAGTGTTTTATTTATATTACTTCGTAAGCATACGATTCTGACAGTATGGAGATTAGCTGATATTGTAATGTATGTTGGTAAAGTTGGGGAACAGCTTCGAATTGGTCGGTAGCAAATAGGCGATAATCGGCTAATACCAGATGGTGTTGGTCTTCGGCAGTCCGTCGATAACACTTGGCCCGGCAACCGTGAGATCGGCAATCCTCTGATAGGCGGTCCTCACTCGGCAATACTCGGGTCGGCAGTTTCCGATGTTGTGGTATCGCACGGCTCGGTGTTATTCGGATTGCTATCGGGCCGGTAGTCTTCGGGTGTGGAGTTCGGTGCGGTAGTCTTCGGTTCGGTAGTCTTCGGTTGTTGGGTTTGGTCCGTTCGTATTCCAATTGCTGCTCTGTAAAGAAAAGAGTCGGGTATAGTTAGACAACAGAGAGAAAGAATCGACAGGAGCGAACGAATCGCCAGGGGCGAACGAATCGGCAGGAGCGAACGAATAGACAGGAGCGAACGAATCGACAGGAGCGAACGAATCGACAGGAGCGAACGAATCGACAGGAGCGAACGAATCGACAGGAGCGAACGAATCGCCAGGAACGAACGAATCGACAGGAGCGAACGAATCGACAGGAGCGAACGAATCGACAGGTGCGAACGAATCGACAGGAGCGAACGAATCGCCAGGAACGAACGAATCGACAGGAGCGAATGAATCGACAGGAGCGAACCAATCGACAGGAGCGAACGAATCGACAGAAGCGAACGAATCGACAGGAGCGAACGAATCGACTGGAGCGAACGAATCGACAGGAGCAAACGTATCGCAAGGTCGATGGCTGATGTAGTCTTCGGTTCAATCTAATAGGACTGCGGACAATGCCACACGTCTTCTTTTTCACGTCGGTTAACGCCAGCACTCGGCCCATTTAGCGACGAAAACTAAAAATCTTATCCATCTGCGTTTACGGAGTGAATGAGAATTATTTGTAAGTCGAGATAACCAGGAAATACACTGAAGTTTAAATAATGTATGAATGGAGTTGTAATTATGCATGAAGTTGGGATTATGCATGCACTGATAAGGTAGTTTTGTATTGATACTGGATGTAATATCAGAGGGGTGGTTTTGCAATGTAGCTGTCAAGTTACACATCTAAAATTGTTTTTGATTATATCGCGTTTTCCACTGCAATGAACAAATTTGTGCATCTTCTTCGTTTTTGCGGAAACAGAGATTTAAAAACTTCACTGATAAGGAAGCTATATTCATTTTATCCCAAAAATAGTGCGTGATGCTACATCTACGGTTCTTCATTGATAGCCTTGAAATAGATATATGTATATAGATATAGATTTTCAGGCATTTACGGTTATTCATGGTGTTTCCACCTAAAATTGTGAAAGGAAACTAATTATTCCATTTTAATTAGGACTATTTTATGGTGGAGGGTATAAAAAGTTCGGACCGGCCGAACGTAACGACTTTTTACTTCTTTTTCTGAATTTTCCATAACTTGTTTAATACATTCTTTCAATTTATGTAAGTAGATTCCAGAAACATAGTACTCTTTTTAAAAAATATGTGTAGTATATCTTATAACGTAAATATAACATTTTAATACTATTTTCAAAAAATGATGATATTGTTTCTTGATAACATTAAGTCTGTCTGGATACTTTTCCAGCAAGAATTGTCCAGCAAGAACTTTCTCAGAGAGTAAGGAGTTTTTATTCTCTTTTGCAAGAAAATTGTAAAAAGTAAACAGACAGCTTCCCAGCAAAAACCAGCAAGCAATCTGCTGACTTGCCAAAACAGAACAATTTGTCCGCCAACGAAGGAACTAAAGGAAGCAAAAATTTTGTATTTTATTAAAAATAAAAAAATGGCCCAAAACTTTGTTCTACAAAAAATAATACAATTAGACTTGCTATTTCCGCAATAAAATTGTTTTTAATTTTCACAAACATAAATCAACGAAAAATTAAAAACAGATGATTGTTTTCAGGAAGAAGAAGAGTTACAAGTTCTTGCTAGAAGAAATTCTTCCAGCAAGAATTTGTAAACTCTCAGTAAAAGAACTGTCAAAATGTCTCTCTCGAATCGTTCTCTTTTGCTGACTTTTTGTGTTAACAGACGACTTCCAGCAACAATTGGTACAAATTGTTACAAATTTTAGGGTAACCAGACAGACCTATTAATTAATATCCATATGTCATTAATTGCGCCCCCTATAACAGTATAGTTTAATCAAAATAGGGGAAAAGCGGGGTTCGTGAGTTGAAATATAGGGAAAAAGAGGGGTTCGTGAATTGACTTCATTGAATTAAATTTATTTTATCCGTTGTTGAATTTTATGCCTCCGCGCCATCTACCAATAGCTTAGTATATCAAATCAAATCAACTCACCCTGGCGTAAAACAACTGTGATACTAAATGTATGATTGTATGCAAAGACGTACAATGCAAAGCAAAGACATACAATCTTAAAGATTGGACATCATGCAAAATTTTTTAAATTTTCATATTCAAGCATAGAGGGCGCTTATGTATAACATACAATTAACAGAATCAAAAGCGTACATCAATGTGAACTATGTTAAATATAACATAATTCAGGTCACAATATTGTAACACTACATTATGTTAGACCACCAGAGCCATCTGCCGATGTGTAGTAGCATTGGCTGTGTCTCATCTTGTTATGTTATACGTCTTTGTGCAAAGACATACAATCTTAAAGATTGGACATCATGCAAAATTTTTTAAATTTTCATATTCAAGCATAGAGGGCGCTTATGTATAACATACAATTAACAGAATCAAAAGCGTACATCAATGTGAACTATGTTAAATATAACATAATTCAGGTCACAATATTGTAACACTACATTATGTTAGACCACCAGAGCCATCTGCCGATGTGTAGTAGCATTGGCTGTGTCTCATCTTGTTATGTTATACGTCTTTGTTGTATGTTTGCAAAGCTTCACGAAAAGCGTTATATGTAAAGTTTTGAGCACTTCATAACAGATGGCACTAACAGAACTTTTTTAAACTTTTAACGTGTGAATATCACAATGAAAATTAAGCGTAAACGTGATGGTGAAAAACGATTGTTCATATATAAATAATAAATAAATTCTTAAAAACTTATCTATGCACACAGTCAACCAATAAAGTCTACATACACCCTATAAATCTCGAGTTTTAGGGGTAAGGAAACATTTTTATGCAAATCCAAGAAATAGTTTTGTTTCATCTCCCTAATAAACAAAATTGAACACAAATAAAAAACATATTCCATAGTACGAATTAATTAAATTAAATTATATAAAAATTAAAATTTATAGAATAGGCAATACAAATTTTTGCCCATGATATCTTTAATACAACACAGGAACATATGTATTTGTGCCGTTTTTTATGGCCAGACTTCGCTGATAGCTTCTTGAAGTGGACGCATGCAGATTTCTTTGCGTTGTTCAGTGTAATACTTTACAAAAACCCAAAAACCACAGTGGAACTGGAGATTTTGAGATCCCAGAGCGCTTTGAAGTTGTCCTTGTGGGTAATATATTCTTCAGGGCGTAGTTAAATATATGATTTCCTTAGATTTCTCATGCAGTTAATAGATTCCACAAAGGCACAAAGATTTGTCAAAGGCCACATGTGAGGGTACCAACATGCGACCTTTGACAAAACGTAGACGTACGCTGTCTGATTTTTTTGCAAAGGATGTTTTGTACTTGTTATAATGTTTTGTATCCCTGGATAAAACTTTCAAAATATCGAAAATCCATGAATATCGTTCTATGAGGGCTATATGAAAATCTATACTGACAGGTGGATAGTTTTATACCCCCAACGAAGCCATTTCGGAGGGATATTGAGGCCACAACCTTCAAAATACCGAAAATCAGGAGGTACCGTTCTATGCGAGTTATATGAAGAAGTGGACCTATGCCGAAAAATTTCAGGTGGAAATTTCTACGAGGACTATATACTAAAATTCAGCCATTTCGGTTGTATATTGAGGCAATAACATTGAAAATACCGAAAATCGGGAGGTACCGTTGTATGCGGGGGCAAATTTCGGGTGAAAAATCCACAACGAAGTCTAAATATGAAATTTTAGTAATTTCGGTGGGATAATGAGGCCAAAACCTTCAAAATACCGAAAATCGGGAGGTACCGTTCTATGTTCTATGGGGGCTATATCAAACCGTGGACCGATATAGCACATTTTCAATACCAAACATCGTAGGAGTAATAGAAAATTCTGACACACTTACTTACTTACTTAGCTGGCCTTTTACAGAACATTTGTTCCATAAGCCAAACTAAGAAAAGATCTCCATTCATCTCTGTTGCTGTACTTTCCCAATCTGGGATATGGAGTTTTCTGATGTCGCGTTTCACTTATTCGCTCCAACGAAGCTTTGCCTTTCCAGTTCTGCCTGTGCCTTCATTCGCTCCCTATTATAACGCCTTTTTAGCGGGGTCACCATCACTTATTCTTATGACATGGCCTAGCCAACTAACACGAAGTCTTTTACTAGCTTAAAATTGTAGGTACCCACATTCACAGTCGGTGCGAGATCTACGAAACTTGAAAACCAACGATGCAAATTATATCAATAATAAATGATGCAAAAATATCAATTAATTATATTAACAACATAACGTGTCTCAACCATCAACAGTCCCGAGAAAGTGGTGTAGGGTATCACATGGTCGGTCAAGCTCGAATGTAGCCCTCTCTTGTTTTCTTTTTAAATACGCTTCAAACGTCTCAAAAATATTATTTTCATAAAAAATTTAAGTTTTCTCGCATACAAATTCTCGGCGTTAAGTGGGTTAATAAACTCTGATTTAGGCGTTCAATTTTGAATGATAGCATATACCAAAATACTTGGATTTTGTCTAAGCTTCTCTACGTGAGTTCGGAAAAATGTTTTACATAAAATGTGTATCTATATCTATATACAGGGTGCGGCTAAAGTAACTATATGATTTGTGTTTTTAAATAACTATTGAATGGAATGAAAAAAAAAACAAAAAAAAATTATGATAAAAAGAAAGTTTATTTTATGTTATTTTTTAACATTAGTTATGAAAAATAATATCAGTTAAATGAGAACCGTTTTCTCTAATGCAAAAATGTGCTCTTTTTATGGCATTTTCCATAACTTTGTTGAGTGTTTCTTGTGGTATACGATCAATTTCTTCTTGAATGATTTCTGATGAAGATTTTTGGGATTTTGGGATCCCCAATATCTGTTGTTTTGTTTATTTACGAAACCGTTCAAGTGAAAATGCGCTTCGAGATTTAAAGCTGCTCTAGCATATTCCAAGCGCAATACGAAGTCCTCAGGATTTAGTTTTTGGACTAGTTGGATTTTGTAAGGGAAGAGGTGCAAATCGCGTTTTAAAATTCGCCGAAGAGTGCGGTCAGAAAGCTGCAACTGGGAAGATCGTCTTCTCGTTGATGTCTCCGGATTTTCTTCGACACTCTGTCGCACAGCATCAATATTTTCGGCCGATCTGCCAGTTCGAGGTCTGCCCGTACGTCTTGAATCTCCGACAGTCCCATATTCAGCAAAATTATTCACCAACGAACGAATGGTTGGACCCGTTGGAGCAGTTCTTACACCATAAAATCTTCTGTATGCACGTTGAGTATTAATTATCGAACGATGATTTAGAAACACAATCTTAGTTCTTTACGCAATTGTATAGCGTTCCATTTTTAAATATTCTCCCAAGTTTAATTTCTGAAATAGGAAAAAAGAAAAAGTTAAATACTCGCAAGCAAAGAAGTTACAATTGTTTTACATCATATAGTAACTTTAGCCGCACCCTGTAGGTATGTAAATAAAAATCAAATGTAGTTCGTTGATAATGGCATCAGGTGATAACGGCTGGACCGATTTTGATAATTCTTTTTTTTTGAAATGTTCGTCATAACCCAACTTAGGATGTTGTGCAAAAAAAAAAAAAAAATGATCACGCCCACTTTAATGCCCAATTGTCATGGAATGTACAGCGATGGCACCCGGTGAAAATAGGCGGGGTACTTCCCCTATACCCTATTTCTTTAGAAATGCTATATGTACAATAATTACGAATGTATAGGGTTGGAAATTAATTTGCTGGACAATTGTGGTTGTTTCTCGTACCTTACTTACTTTTTTAGGACCCATAGACCAAACCCTCTTTTCAAAATATGTTACATCTACAAAACTACTGAACCGATTTTCTGAAATTTCAGAGAATGTACAGGAATGGCCCTCGGTGAAGGGGCGAGGTACTTCCCTTTGCCAAATTAAAAAAACGTCATATCTTTATAAATAAAATTAAATGCCGTCATACACCAACATAGTTTTTTATGGAAAAAAAATTTTACCGCGCCCGAATTTATACGCCTTTTTAGCGGGTTCATCATCGCTCATTCATACACGCAGAAAAATTTATGTTAGAAATATGTTTGGATCCAAACAAATATATGTTTGGGACCGGTTGCAAACAAATATATGTTTGGATCCAAACATAATATGTTTGGGTCCAAACAAATATATGTTTGCAACATTTTGTAACATATCTCAATTTGATATGTTTGGGTAAAACATACTTTTTATGTTAGAACATTTTTTTCATGGGTGGAGAGAGGATGTTTGTCAACGAGAGTAATAACAGTGCTGTGGAATGCTGCTTTATAATAAAGAGTTGTGTGTATTGTATAATAGAAGACGTAGAAGCGAAGAAGGGGGCTTTGGTGACATGTATGCGTCAAACTCGTGTGTTTCTTGTTTTGTTCTTGTTAACAAACGAAGAAGAAATGATATGAATTATATTTTTTCTTTCTTCAGTGTTTTAGTTGCCTTTGTAGAGTCAAGACGGTAAAGTGTTTTGTGTTTTGTGTTTTCTTAAAGAAATTGTGTTTTTAGTAAATTAAATGCCCAATACATTTTATAATTGAATCGGAAAGTTGAATGGAATTATTTTATTGGACAAGGAAGAAATCGCATTTAATATTGGTAATTACATACATACTTATGTATATTTGAAATATGGCATGTCCATATTTATTTATTACAATATTTATAATTATAATCATTTGATTCTAGATGCCGATTCCCCGCTGATGATTTCAACTAAGAGGGCAATTTGTTTTATTTCACAACTAAGGAGAAGCGTTCAACTGCGTTTCTATATATTTTTCTTTTTTTAAAGTGTGACTACAAATTATTTCAATCAGTTTTTCTTTTATTAAAGTGTGTTATGTATTTCTTTGGAATTTTGTATGTACCTATGTGTTTGTTGTTCTTTTGCCTTTTAATAAAAAACCACAACATTTGTGTGTATACTATAGAGATAGCCTGTGAGCTCTTACTGAGAGCAAGTGAGCACACATTTTAAAGTGTTTTACATTGAATTTTACGCTCCCTTGCTCTCAGTAAGCGCCCACTGGTGCATGTGTTTGTTTTTTTTTTTGTGCCTTTTGGGTTTGTATTTTTTTGCACCCAAACATAAAATTGTTTCCACCCAAACATATCTTTGTTTGCACCCAAACATATATATCTTTGCACCCAAACATAAATATCTTTGCACCCAAACATATATATGTTTGCACCCAAACATATATTTGTTTCCACCCAAACATATATATGTTTGCAGACCCAAACATATATTATGTTTGGGACTGCTGCAAACATATATATGTTTGCTGCAAAATATGTTTGGGACATATGTTAGAGAGGCAGTTTTTTTTTGCGTGTATAATATGGCCTAGCCAACGCAATCATTGCATCTCTATACGTTTATCTATACTGATGTCGTTGTATTGCAGATGCAGCTCGTGGTTCATAGATCTTTCGAAGAATTTTTCTCTCAAACACACCAAGCACTGCCTTGTCTGCTTGAGCAATTACCCAGGCTTCTGAACCGTACATCAGCACGGGTAGTATCAGTGTTTTTAAAGCGTTGTTTTTGTTTGACGAGATTTGGCTTTATTCCTAAACTGCTTACTCAGCCCGAAGTAGCATCTGTTGGCCAACACTATTCTTCTTCGTATTTCACTACTGATGTTGTTGGTTGTGTTTACGGCGGTGCCGAGGTAGACAAAGTCCCTTACTACCTCAAATTTAAAGGAACCAACGTCAACAGTTGGCCCGATCTCGATGGACGCATTGCGCGACGACACCATTAACTTTGTCTTCTCGCAGTTTACCGCCAGACCCTCTATAGCAGATTCACTTTCGACTTTTTCAAAGGTATCCGTTACTTCCTTTACCGATATATTGTGCCACTTCTTTTCACCTTCGCATCTCGTATAACCTTTTCCAGCAGAATGTTGAAAAGACCACACGAGAGGCCATCACCTTGTCTGAAACCTCTTTTGGTACCAAACTCTTCCGAGAGGTTCAGTTAATGTATCAGGTAATGTCATTCTACAAAGCTGGATGAGCTTTACAGGGAAACCAAATTCAGACATGTCTTGAAATACCTTTGAACGTAGGGTACCTGTAATCAACAAAAAGGTGGTAAGTGTCGATCTGCATCTCTTGGGTCTTCTCCAGGATTTGCCGCAGGGTAAATATCTGCTCAATGGTGGATTTGCCAGGTCTAAAGCAGCATTGGTATGGCCAATTATGACCATAGGCTTTAGTCGTTCGCACATTATCCCTGACACTATTTTGTAGGCCCCTATAGTTAGAGCATACAGTTTTATCTCCTTTCTTGTGGACAGGGCACAGGATGCTCAGGTTCCAATCGTCGGGTACTCGTTCTTCCTGATAGATGGTGCTAACTAGCTGATGAATAGACCTTATCAGCGTGTCGCTTCCGGTTTTGAACAGCTCGGTTGGTAAGCCATCGGCTCCTGATGTCTTATTATTCTTCAACCGACTTATTGCTGTCTTTACCTCATCTTGGCTGGGCGTTATACATTCAATACCATCTTCTGGTATTGGATCAGTGGTATCTTCGCCGTCTTCGCTACTATCGGATACCAACAGTTTGGAGAAATGTTCTTTCCATATCCTTAGCACACTATCTGTATCAGTTACCAAATTAACTTGCTGGTATGTACAGGAGGATGTGCCTGTCAGATCAGTTTGATGTTTCACTCTTTGGTAGAACTTTCGGACTTCATTCTGGCTCCAGTACATCTCGATTTTTTCACACTCCCGTCATTCTATTTCTCTCTTTTTCCATCTATCACGATATGATCAGTTTGATTACTTGTTCTTTGATCTGGAGGCAGCCAGGTGCCCTTATGAATATCGAGATGCTTAAATCTGATACTGCTAACTACCATGTTTTTTGCAGCTGCAAAGTCTATCAGCCTCATACCATTGTCAGATGTTTCACTGTGGAGACTGAATTTCCCTACTGTTGGGCCAAAGATATTCTCCTTTCCAATTTTGGCATTAAAATTGCCTAGAATAATTTTAATGTCATGGACAGGGCAACGGTCATAAGTTTCTTCTAAGCGCTCGTAAAATATATCTTTGATCTGTTCGTCCTTGTCTTCAGTGGGAGCATGAGCGCAAATAAAGCTGATGTTGAAGAATTTTGCTTTTAATCGAATTGCAGCGAGTCTTTCACTCACTGGGGTAAATCCGCGACCACACTCATGCTTTGTGTCATGGCAGCTATAATACAGTGCGTCACCTTTAGGTGTTATTGTGACGCCTTTCCCAATCCATCGTATTTCCTGTATGGCAGTAATGTCGACTTTGTACTTTTCAAGTACATCATCAATGCGTAAACTGCACCTTCTCTATAAAGAGAACATTCCAGGTGCAGATTCGCAGATCATGGTCCGTTAAACGTTTGCTGGTTTCGTCAAATTTAGAGGGGGTTGTTTCCCTTTTCTTTCGTTTTTTCATACCGATTTTCCTGAAATTGTAAGAGAATGTGCAGGGAAGGCCCCCGAAAACAGGCTACATATTTTATTGAATTCCAGAGGGGCAGGGTACCTCCCCTATGCGATATTTAAAAAACACTATATTTGCAAAAAAGACGCATGTATCGGTTTAATATACAATTTAGGTACTTATTTGGGACCACTCCAGTTTTTATACCCTCAGCCTTTAGGCTAAAGAGGGTATTTACACTTTGATACGACCAAAAATGTGCCTCATCGAAATAATGGTTTTAGACCCAAAGTATGTTTGTACGATATCCATTTCAGACCGTCCGTCCGTCTGTCTGTCTGGCTGGCTGGTGCGCACGACAACTCTCGAACGGATGAACCGATTCGATTCAAATTTTGGCTTTCGTAATATTTTGTCCAAAATGAGCTATATCGGTCCACTCTTTCCGGTACCTCCCCCACAAAAGCTCCAAAATGTTCGGAAAATTTGCGGGCATGATAACTCTTGAACCGATTTGGTCCATACTATGCATATCGTTAAATTTCTACCAGACTTAGATAAGGTTCCAATATGGACTCAATCGGCCCACTCCTTCGGGTACCTCCCACACAAAATTTCGGAAAGGTTCAGTTTAGGACCTGCTCTCGAATCGCTTTGATTTTTGTTGCAACAACTTGTATTCACTTCCCCCCACACGACGGTACAAGTTTCATCAGGGGCAAGTCCATACTTCCTGAGAAAATGGCCGGAAAGTTGCAAAAAGCCCCTATGACACCTTGTGTAGTGGTTGGAGCGCAAGATAACTCACGAACGGATCTGTCGATTCGATCCTTCGTAATATTTTATCAAAACATAGTTTAAATTCGAAGATGGGCTATATCGGCCCACTCCTTCAGGTACCTCCCCCACAAATGTTCAAAAATGGTCGCAAAACTTGTGCGCACGATAACTCTTGTAGGGAATAACCGATTTGGTCCATACTTTGCACATCGTGTAATTTTTACCAAACTTAGATGAGGTTCCAATATGGACTCAATCGGTCCACTCCTTCGGGTACCTCCCACACAAAATTTCGGAAAAGTTCAGTTTAGGACCTGGTCTCGAATCGCTTTGATTTTTATTTACGCAAGTTGTATTCGCTGTCCTCTATACGACGCTGTAAGTTTCATTAGGGGCAAGTCCATACTTCCTGAAATAATAGCCTGAAAGTTGAAAAACAAACCCTATGACACCATGTTTGTGGGTGGAAGCGCAAGATAATTCTCGAACGGTAATGCCGATTCCGGCCAAAATTTGGTCTTCGTAATACGAGTATTGTTTCCAAACTTACTTTAAGTTCGTAGATAAGCCATATCGGTCCACTCCTTCAGGTAACTACCCCACAAAAGTTCAAAAATATTCGGAAAAATTGTGCGCACGATAACTTTTAATGGGAGTGACCGATTTGGTCCATAATATACACATTCTCATAATATCTACCAGATATAGATCAGGTTTGAATATGGACTATATTTGTCCACTCCATCCCGTACCTCCCACACAAAATGTTGGATAAGTTCACTTTAAGACCTGCTATTGAATCACTTTGATTTTTGTTGAAGCAACTTACATTCACTGCCTCAATTACAATGGTAAAAGTTGTTTCACGGGCAAGTCCATACTTCTTGAGAAAACAGCCCGAAGGGTGTAAAAACCCCTATGGCACCCCCATGGTCTATGTTGGTCCATTCCTTTAGGTACCTATTCCTCAAAATTTTTGATCTTTAATCCTAATCAACATTTCTGTCGGTTCATACGACCAAAATTTTGAAACCCCCTAAATACATAAGTTTTTTGTGAAAAAAGTGTTTCAATTTGCACAGCTGAGGGTATATATCTGTCGGCAAAGCTGACTGATACTTTTTTACTGGTTTTTTAAATATGTTATATGTCTAATATTACTGAACAGATTTCCTTCAAATTTGCAGCAAAAGCTCAATGTTTGCCGTTTACGAATTAATCTACTATTTAGGTACTTCTTTGGGATCTAAAGACCCGACCACGCCTGTTTTTATACCCTCAGCCTTTAGGCTAGAGAGGGTATATGGGCAAAACTGCCAATTATTTCATATTCCATTTCCAGAAAATTGAATTTTTTCTTTTCGCGCTACATTAACGATTTTTGGTACATAGGTTAAGGAAAAATTCCCCAGTACAAATCCGCTCGCGAGCAAATTTTTGGTTGTTGCGGACAAATGTTATCGCGGTTTTACTTCTGCTTTTAAGAAAAAATTATTATAAAAACGCTAATTATTTTATTGAGCACAATTGGCACTAAAAAGTTATCACGAAGTGACGTCATTAAGTAGATTGCATAATATTTGTAAAATGTTACTCAGCATTCGCGGAATTTACAAAAAATTGACAAAATTTTAAATGTAATCCGAATTGTTTGAAAATATAGGTCCATTTACCCGTCAACAATTAGAAAAAAGTAACAGTTTTAAAGAAAGACTTCACGGGGAATCAAATGAGACCAAACTTATAATCATCGGGATAGTAGTTAGGATATTATAGCCAAAATAAGCAAATATTTGTGATACAAAAAACAAATTTTGGTTTGGAATAATAATTTTCACATGCATTTAGAGTAGAAAATATTGGAAAAATTCTATAGGAGTACTTCTTTTATTTTTCTTGAAACTCCAAAGAAAATGGGCGGATTTTGCTTTATCTATATTTACATAGAAGGTTTCCCATGGAGGAAAGTTATCGGGTTGTTGAAATAAATCATTAGACTTCTTCGACGGAAATAGATTTCAAATAAACCGCTTTAACTTATATGCATTATTAAAATATGTGTAAATCGCGTAATTATCAAAATCGTTTTGTCCGCAAGTGAATTTTATGTACAGCAAGACCATATCTTTTAATTTGTATATATTTTTCGAAATATAATTTGGACGCTAAGGTGTAGCATCGGCTGCATCTTAGCATTAAAAAACCTATAAAACATCGCTAATTTGCGCAAAGTTCATACAATTTCGTTCCGCATCCGGTTTTAGTGTCAACATGAAAATCTGCATCGATGTATACCTATTTCAAGGTAATCAGTCAAGAACCGTGGATGTAGCATCACACACTATTTTTGGGATAAAATGAATGTAGTTCCCTTATCAGTGAAGTTTTTAAATCTCTGTTTCCGCAAAAAGGAAGATGCTGCACTAGTTTTTTCATAGCAGTGCAAGCGGCCGACAGAATACGCGATAAAATGCGCGATATTTTCAAAAACAATATTAGGTGATTTTCCTACCTTGGAATTTCTCCTATCTCGCGTATTACTAGATGGATTTTAACGAATAATGATTTATTAGATCCGCAACGTCAAAATCCAAAATTTGCAATCATGCACGAGTAAATCGAATGCCAATTGTACAAATTAGACCCGAAATATATGATTTTTAGAAATTTGTTCGCACAAAATTTTCGTATTTGGATACAGATTTCTCTGAAGCTGTATAGGCTACATTCACGACACATATATCAAATAAATCAGAATCGTGAGTTCTTCATTCCTATATATGATTTTTTGAAAAACCTGTTTGCGGAACGAAATTATAAGAACATTTCAAATAACACTTAAAATCTGGCTTCAAAATGTCAGCATCATTTAATGGTAGACGCAGATCAAATTTTGAGAAGTTATACACTAGTGAGATGATCCTTATTTAGTTACCTTCAACTTTTACTTTAACGGGAAAATCGTGAAAAGTGTGGTTTAATCACAAATCGAGAGAAAACAAAAAAATACACGTTGGCTTCAACCCATTTTTACGCATTTTTTAACATAAATATAGCCACAGCTTCCACGCAAATCAACTTTGAAGGCCAATATTTTTTGCCAAGTCTAAAAACATTTCATTTTATCCAAAAGCATGTAAATTGTACAATATATAACCACTATTCGCGAGTTATAAACGGGTAAACCTTGGCTTCAACGATGTTAAATTTTCAATAATATTGCCCATATACACTTTCATACGGGCAAAATGTGCCTCATCGATATAATGGTTTTAGACCCCAAGTATGTTTGGACGAAAAGTGTTTCAGACAATTTGGAGTTGATTTAGTAATGTCCGTCCGTCTGTCTGTCCGTCTGTCTGGCTGGCTGGTGCGCACGATAACTCTCGAACGGATGAACCGATTCGATTCAAATTTTGGCTTTCGTAATATTTTGTCCAAACTTAGTTTAAGTTCGAAAATGAGCTATATCGGTCCACTCTTTCCGGTACCTCCCCCACAAAAGTTCCAAAATGTTCGGAAAATTTGCGGGCATGATAACTCTTGAAGGGAGTAACCGATTTGGTCCATACTATGCACATCGTTAAATTTCTACCAGACTTAGATAAGGTTCCAATATGGACTCAATCGGCCCACTCCTTCGGGTACCTCCCACACAAAATTTCGGAAAGGTTCAGTTTAGGACCTGCTCTCGAATCGCTTTGATTTTTGTTGCAACAACTTGTATTCACTTCCCCCCACACGACGGTACAAGTTTCATCAGGGGCAAGTCCATACTTCCTGAGAAAATGGCCGGAAAGTTGCAAAAAGCCCCTATGACACCTTGTGTAGTGGTTGGAGCGCAAGATAACTCTCGAACGGATCTGTCGATTCGATCCAAAATTTGGCCTTCGTAATAGTTTATCAAAACATAGTTTAAATTCGAAGATGGGCTATATCGGCCCACTCCTTCAGGTACCTCCCCCCCACAAAACTTCAAAAATGTTCGGAAAAATTTTGCGCACGATAACTCTTGAAGGGAGTGACCGATGTAATCTATACTTTGCACATCCTAATATATCTACCAGATATAGATCTGGTTCGAATATGGACTTTATGTATCTACTCCTTCTGGTACCTCTCACACAAAATTTCGGATAAGTTCACTTTAAGACCTGCTCTCGGATCACTTTGATTTTTGTTGAAGCGATTTGCATTCGATACCTCCATTACGACGGTAACAGTTTTTTCAAGTCCATATTTCTTGGGAAAACAGCCCGAAGGGTGTTAAAAACTCCTATGTCACCGTATGTTGCGGTCGAACTGTTCAACCGATTTGGTCCAACATTTGGTCTTCGTCATATTATATCCAGTTAGTTTCATGGATTTTCTTTCAAATTTCCAGCAAAAGCTCAATGTTTGCAGTTGTTATGTATATTTTATGAATTTTGGAGGATGTGGGGTACCTTCCCCTCGTCTTTCTTTTAAACGCTATATGCATAAGCCAAACTTATGATTATATTGGTTTCAGCATAAATTTTGGGAGGCAATGGGTTGTGTGTACCCTACGTACATATCGACACCTCCAAATAATAGTATGCTAAGTCTAAAAAGTGAGTTTTGCAGGAGAAGCTCTCAAAGTTTCGAAATTTTTTTGACCTTCAGTACTATGCTAAGCCAATATTTGTTTATAACTTCTGTTCGGATTGACCGATCATTACCAAAATTAGACAGAATTTAAGTTAAAGGACGTTCGACACCTCCAAATAATAGTTTGCTAATTCTGAAAAGCAAGTTTTGCAGGACAGGCTCTTAAAGTTTGGAAATTTCTTTGACCTTCAGTACTATGCTAAGTAAATATTTGTTTATAACTTCTGTTCGGATTGTCCGATCATTACCAAAATTTGACAGAATTTAAGTTAAAGGACGTTAAATATAAAAATGTAAAGAACTTGAAAACATGCTAAGTCGACTTAGCATACTATTGTTTGGAGGCGTCGATATCTGGAGCCAAAATACTGGACTACGCCCACTTTTTTTAAATATGTTATAGCTTGATAACTGATGACCACGCCAACTCTTTTCAATACATTTTTTTCCAAAACTGCTGAACCTAATTTCATGCCATTTTTAATACCTGGTTTTGAATTATCAAGCATAAAGTAAACAAAAAGTTGTCATTAAAACTCATTACGACGGGGCAGCGAGACCAGTTAAGACCGTTGGTTGGTATATTCACCTTCTAGGCATTCGCTTATTGGTAGTAATCCTTGTTTAAACAAGTAAAAAAGTATCAGTCGGCTTTGCCGACAGAGATATACCCTCAGCCTGTGTAAATTGATACACTTTTTTCCCAAAATAACTTATGTATTTGAACCGACAAAAATGTTGATTAGGATTAAAGTTCAAAAGTTTTACGAAGGAGGTACTTAAAGGAATGGACCGAAATATACCATGGGGGTGCCATAGGGGGCTTTTACACCCTTTTGGCTGTTTTCTAAAGAAGTATGGACTTGCCCCTGAAAAAACTTTTACTATCGTAATTGAGGCAGCGAATGCAAGTTGCTTCAACAAAAATCAAAGTGATTCGATAGCAGGTCTTTAAGTGAACTTATCCGAAATTTTGTGTGGGAGGTACCGGATGGAGTGGACAAATATAGTCCATATTCGAACCTGATCTATATCTAGTAGATATATTAGGATGTGTAAAGTATGGACCAAATCGGCCACTCCTGTTAGGAGTTATCGTGCGCACAATTTTTCCGAACATTATTGAACTTTTGTGGGGGAGGTACCTGAAGTGGACCGATATGGCTTATCTTCGAACTTATACTAAGTTTGGACACAATATTACGAAGGCCAAATTTTGGAAGGAATCGGCATATCCGTTCGAGAATTATCTTGCGCTCCAACCACCACACATGGTGTCATAGTGTCATGGTGTCAGGCCATTTTCTCGGTCCTAAACTGAACTTTTCCGAAATTTTGTGTGGGAGGTACCCGAAAGAGTTTACCAATTGAGTCCATATTGGAATCTCATCTAAGTCTGGAAGAAATTTTACGATGTGCAAAGTATGGATCGAATCGGTTACTCCCTTCAAGAGTTATCGTGCGCACAAATTTTCCGAACATTTTCGAACTTTTGTGGGGGAGGTACCGGAAGGAGTGGACCGATATAATCCATCTTCGAACTTGAACTAAGTTTGGACAAAATATTACGAAAGCCAAATTTTGGACCGAATCGGTTGATCCGTTCGAGAGTTATCGTACGCTTCAGCAAGCCAGACAGACGGACGGACTTTGCTAAATCAACTCCAAATTGTCTGAAACGCATTTCGTTCAAATATACTTGTGGTCTAAAACCACTATTTCGATGAGGGACAATTTGCCCGTATAAAAGTGTATATACCCTCGTTAGCATAAATGCTGAGGGTATAATTAAAGGGATATTCATCAGTTAGGATATTCAACTCCTCCTTGACGTGGCGGAAGAGCTTAGTACTTTTGTTTTACTTCAATACACTTCATGCAACATTATCAGGAAGAAAGCATCTTCGATCGGCTCAAACTTACAATGAACTCTAAGAGTTTGGTTCAAATAAATCATAACAAGGATTCTTTTACCGACAGAATCGCTCTCATATATTTCTGGACAACTTTATGACGCTGCATGCATTTTGAATAAAATTATTTAATTCTTAAGCTATTAATCAAATAATTCGGAAATATTCCAATATTACTTACAAAGTGTGCCCAGAGTAATAATCCCAGTATGTGTTCATCTTCTGAGTGGGAAATATTACAATCGTTAAATATGGTCGTCCTACCAAAACATAACATCTGTCCCAATAATTTTCATAAAATTGAAAGGCGTGGTGTTGAATTGATATTTAATTTAAGACTTGATATTTAATTGAACGGTAAGCGAAAATTCCGAATATTTGATACTGTTTAAAATTTAATTACAATTATTTAAATATTTGTCTATGCTGTGTCATATTAGCAAAAAAAAAAGTATCATCAATTCATTTAATGAAGATCTCAAAAAAAGACTGAAGTTTAAAATCACTCAATAAAAACAACAAAAAAGTAAATGTCATGTTCATTATACCCTCCATAAGTTGTAATCGTCTGTTGACTTCTTAAGTTCGTTCACAAACATTTCTCCTCTTTCCCATTCAATTCATACTTAGTCATGTTCGACGCATTTATTTGTCACATCATTCAGCCACTCACTAACTCAGTGTCTGCAATTGACGACAGTGTGAAATATTAACATCGATTTCATTATTACACATTTCTCGTTGATTTTCTTTTTAATTAGATTTATTGATACCTATTTGCCCCCGATGAAGATCAAGTAGTAGTAAGGGCTAAACATAACACAGAAAGGTTTAGCGATCCAACAACCTTCAAGTACCTACATTTGATTTTAGATTTCAAAGACCAATTGAAGAGCTCGTGGAGGAAAATACCTCAGTGGAAATCATATACAAAACGTAAGAAGTTTATCTGTTGCATGTGGCGGTTTATAACCGGCATACAGTTCATTGCTGATGTGCTGCTTGAGAACCTAACCAGAAAGCAACCAGCATAACCGTTAAGTAACAAAGATAGCAGCGAAATGTTTTACACTCATGTTCCATGCGGAAGATCATTTTTTTGTTGTTGTTTGGTTTGGTTCGTTGCCGTTTTTCTCAGTTGCTTTGTTTTTGCCTCTTGTGTATGTTTTTCGTTTACACTTTATTGACCACAGACTGCAGTTCTATGGTGGCAGCACATGTCTGCCCCATGTGCACTCCCAGCACTCAGTCAGTCACTCGATCGTATTCATATGAATGTATGAATGATTATATTAAATGGCTATGGGACCTACCTACCTATGGGACCTACCTACCTATCAGAGGTAATCTCGAAGAAAAATTTAGTCAAAGGTTCAAAACAAAACGGCTTTTATAATAGGGTGAATTATTATTATAGGAAGATGCGTTTATTGTTTGAAGGCAGGCTAAGTTCGATGTTGGAATATATCGGTCCACGTCTCGGTATAGCCCCATATAACGGCACAGCCCGATTTCAGGTATTTTGAAGTTTCACGGTGTGCCGTAACCAAATTTAAATGGAAGGTGCTTACACCTGGGAAGGTTTTGCAGATTCTGAAACTACAATGTTCATAGATGCGAAATATCAAGAAACAAAAAAATCGCCGGAGGGATTTTCAAATAAATCGCGATTTAAGTTCACATTTGTACAGGTTCTTTAGGGTTTCACGATCTTGCTTGGAAACCGCTAGTCCTATGTAAATGAGCCTAAAGAAAATGTTGTAGCTGTGAATATTCTCCACAAGATTGACCTTTATGATACTTTCATAGGTTTTACCGTTTTTGAGATATAGAAGTTCAAATTGAGACAATGCACTGACTGTATCGCCTCCTTATAAAACAATATCATGCTCAGTGCGCCTTAACTAACTTTTGATGAGAACCGCTTACACATGGGAAGATTTCGCGGATTCTGAAACAGCAATGTTCATTGATAAGAAAAATAAAAAACAGAAAAAATCGCCGGAGGGATTTTATAATAAATCGCGATCAAAATTCACAATTTTAGGGTTTTTTTAGGTTTTCACGATTTTGCTTGGAAACTGCAAGTCGTTGGAAACGTGAGTCTAAAGAAAATGTTATAGCTGTAAAAATTCTCTACAAGACTGATCTTTAGATTTTTTCGTAGGTTTTGCCATTTTTGAGATATAGAGGTTCAGTTCACATTTTTAGGTTTTTATCTTAAGTCTTCAAGATTTTGCTTGGAAACCGCAAGTCATATCAAAATGGGACTAAAGAAAATGTTGAAGCTGTGAAAATTCTCTGTAAGATTGAATGATTTATTTTTACCTAGGTTGTACCATTTTCAAGATATATAAGTTTAATTTGGGAAATTGCAGTAATGACATTGTTTTATAAGGAGGCGATACAGTCAGTGCATTGTCTCTATTTGGACTTTTATATCTCAAAAACGGTAAAACCTACGAAAGTATCATAAAGGTCAAATTTGGGGAGAATATTTACCACAATATTTTCTTTAGGCCC
The DNA here is from genome assembly GCF_047663935.1 of Musca autumnalis. Lineage (NCBI taxonomy): Eukaryota > Metazoa > Arthropoda > Insecta > Diptera > Muscidae > Musca > Musca autumnalis. The sequence continues at coordinate 145,350,467 of NW_027411755.1, read as the reverse complement.
ATTTGTATAGGACTTGCTGTTTTCAACAAAATCGTGAAAACCTAAAGAACCCCTAAAATGTGAACTTAAATCGCGATTTATATGAAAATCCCTCCGGCGATTTTTTTGTTTCTTGATATTTCTCATCTATGAGCATTGTAGTTTCAGAATCTGCAAACACTTCCCAGGTGTAAAATTAGTTAGGGCGCACCGTGGTTTTTAATCACATTTTCAAACTGAATTTGCTATAATTTGCCATTTAAGGTTTCCTCTGGTCACGAAACTTCTCCACCAAAAATCGTCAACATTGGTCCATGTCTTGGTATAGCCCCCATATAACGGTACCTTCCGATTTTCGATATCTTGAGGTTCTTAGAGGTCACAACATGTTTACCTACAGCCCCCATATAGCTGTACCTCCCGATTTTAGGTATTTTTAGGATTTTAGCTAAAAAAATTTAGCAGAACTGGTTGTAATGTGACAGTTGAGTTTTTTAATGGTCACGACACTTCTTCACCATAAATTGTCAACATAGGTCCATGTTTAGGTATAGCCCCCATATAAAGATACCTCCCGATTTTCGGTATTTTGAAGCTTTTAGCTACAATTTTTAAGCGAACTAGCTTTAATTTGCCATTTGAGGTTCTTAGGGGTCACAACACTTCATCACTCAAATTGTCAACAGGCCCAGGTTTAGGTATAGCCTCCAGATTTTTGGTATTTTGAAGACTATAACTAAAATTTTAACCGAACTAGATGTAATTTGACATTTGAGGTTCTTAGGGGTCACAACACTTCTTCCCCAAAAAATGTCATCATAGCTTTTGCCCCCATATAACGGTACCTCCTGATTTTCGGTAATTTGGGGGTTTTAGCTAAATTTTTTGACAGAACTATACGTAATCTGATATTTTATGTTTAAGAAACGTCAACACTTAAAATTGTCAACATGGGTTCATGTTTATGTATAGCCCCACATAACGGTACCTCCAAATTTTCGGTATTATAGGATTTTAGCTACAATTTTTAACCGTGCGAGCTATAATTTGACATTTTAGGTTCTTAGGTGTCACATCAGTTGTTCACCAAGAATTGCCAACAGAGGTCCATGTTTAGGTATAACCCCCATATAAGGGTATCTCCCGATGTTCGGTATCCTGAGTGTTTATCCTACATTTGTTGACTGAACTACCCGTAATTCGATATTCGCTGCAGTCACGAAACTTCTCCACCAAAAATTGTCAACATAGGTCCATGCTTTGGAATTGCCCCTATATAACGTTACATCCCGATTTTCTGGATTTTAAGGGTTTTTTCTAAATTTTTTGACTGAACTACCCGTAACACCGAAATGGCTGAAATTTGGTATTTAGTGTTCGTTGGGGATATAAAACTTTCCAAAATTGAAATTTATCGGTATAGGTTCACGTCTTCATATAGCTTCCATAGAATGGTACCTCCCGATTTTCGGAATTTTCAAGGTTTTAGCCTCAATATACCAACGAAATTGCTGAAATTTGGTATTTATTTTTTGTTAGGGGAGTTAACCTCTCCACCTTATATTTGTCGGTATACGTCCACTTCTTCAGAAGCCTCCATAGAACGGTACCTCTTGATTTTCGAAATTTTGACGTTGTGGCTTCAATACCCTAACGAAATGGCTGAAATTTGGTATTTAGTTTTCATTGGGGGTATACAACTTTCCACCCGAAATTTGTCAGTATAGGTCCATATATTTATGTATATAGCCCGCATAGAACATTACCTCCCGATTTTCGTTATTTTGAAGGTTGTGGCCTCAATATCCCACCGAAATGGCTGAAATTTGTGTTAAGTCTTCATTGGCGGTATACAACATTCCACCCGAAACTTGTCAGTATAAGTCCACATATATATATATATATATATATATATATATATATATATATATATATATATATAGCCCGCATAGAACAGTACCTCCCGTTTTCTGGTATTTTGAAGGTTGTGGCCTCAATATTCCAACAAAATGGCTGAATTTTTGTGTTTAGTCTTCGTTGGTGGTATAAAACTTTCTGCCAGAAATTTGTGGCTATAGGTCTTCATATAGCCCCCGCGGTGACCGCACTCGCGGTGGGTAGAAAACCTCCACACAGAACATTTTCAGTGTAATGTGAATATCATCAATTAAAATAGTATTCTCCTCCAATGAACTAGACTCAACGTAGATGAAGAGTTTAGTAGTTACTAATTGTTCGTATTTACTTCAATAGTGTTCGTGGTGGAGGGTATAAAAAGTTCGGCCCGGCTGAACTTTATGCCGTTCTTAATGGTTTTTTTATTTATTATTTATTATTATTATTTTTTTTTTTTTTTTTTGTTAAGAGCTATGGACAACGCATTTTGTTAAAACATTTTTCCTTGAGTGCACCGAGAGACGACAGAAACGAATGTAAGTACATTAGGATGCCTATAAAACAAAAGTAACAACAAACACACTTAAGAACAAATGCAACAAGAACGGCAAAAAGTCGTCAACGCATATCGCACAAGATGTATGGCTCAGACGTTGGGACGGACGGACAAACGGACGGACGCATCGATGGATGGACGGTAGCGATACATATCTTCTTTTTTGCAACACAACAAGTTTTAGTTGCAAGCGAGAACGTGACGAGCGAACAACTTTAACAGTTTAAAGACGGATAAGCTAAACTTTTACTGCCAAAAAAGAAAAGAAGCCAAGAAGGCTAAAACTAAAGTGATTTTTTCTAGTTTGTGTGAAATCGATTTTGAATGTAAGAAGTTTGCAAAAAAAAAAGAAAAGAATTTTACGCCCAAAAAGAAAGTGTCTTTTGTGATTGAAGGAAGATTAGAGTTTAAAATAAAAAAGGCAATATAAAACAAAAGTTAAAAAACACAATGTATTGATCATCAACTGCTACTGCTGTTATCTTTAAGGAATAATTTATCATATGTCGTTGAGTTGGTAAGATATTCCATGCATTTTTATTAGAGTCCAGGAGGGCATTGTAAATACTGAAATCAGGAAAAATATTTCCAACTTGAGTAAATTGATTTCTTGTATAAAATAATTGTTAAGTTTTTTACAATAAGAATTGACATTCTTTGAATTATTTAGTTAACAACCATGAAGCGCAATAATCGGGGCTGACCATGTAATCCCCGCACCACCATTCTTGTGCATAAGCTTTCACGGATCAAAATTCCTTTGAGGAAAGTACTAAAGTTATTTTTATCCAGAGATAATGATTATTTATTTTCGTCGCCAATCTGACATATAATTCCAGTTATCAGGTTCTGGTTCCTCTGTTTCCAGACTCAAAAATCCAGCAACCTGGATTGATTGCGTTTATAAAGAATCAGGTGACGGGTGAGTGGGGTTGGATGGCCAGCTAAACAAATGCAGCGTGTCGTGTCGTGGGCATGTGTTTTGTATCGTTGCATCAATTCGGGCTAAAACCACTCGTGTTTGGGTTCTTCTGTTGCGATGTATGGGGGATGGTCTCCCAGTACGTCATTCACACTGTATCTTTGAACTGCCTGCGCGATAGCATCAGTGTGAATGCCTGATGGGCTAGGCCCAGAGGTTCTCGTTTATACCTTTGGAGCTCTCTCTCCACACCATTTTCACATGTAATTCGAAGAATTTCAGTTGTAATTTGATTAATTTATTTGATATTCGAAACATTTCACTTGTAATTTGAGAATTCCAATTGAATTTCGAATTATTTCATTTGTAATTTGAGAATTCCATTTGAAATTCGAATTATTTCATTTGTAATTTGAATTATTTCATTTGTACTTCGTATTATTTCATTTGTAATTCGAATTTTTCTATTTGTAATTTGAATTATTCTATTTGTAATTCGAAGTTTTTCATTTGGAATTTCAAATGAAAAAAAAAATCAAATTACCAATGAAACAATTAGAATTACAAATGAAATAATTCGAATTACAAATGAAAAAATTCAAATTACAAATGAAATAATTCGAATTTCAAATAGTTTTAATATTCTCGCTCTGCGTAGCGCTACGACGTAGCGGACGACTTAAACATGCAATCGAACTTTACACCCACAATTTTGAGGTAGTTAGTGATACGAATCAGTGCACCATCGTAGTGGTCGAGCCTCATTTCACTGCGTTCAGTGGGAGCCGTCTGGAGGGTGTGGAATTACAGAAAGGTAGATGTTAAACAGTTCCGGAGATATCACCCCGCCTTCGAGAACTCCCTGTTTTACTCTTCGGGTTTTGTTTTTCTTATTTCTGTATTCCGCAAACGACTGGTGTCCGCACATATAGTGGACTATCCAACGTTTCAAACAGGGCTGGAGCGTGGTCTTCTCTATATCCTCGAATAGCTTGGCATGGTTGACGGTATCGAAGGTATTCGATAGGTCAATTGACACCATGACTGTTCGGTAGCACGGCTTGTTCAGGTTCAGAACTCTAGTGAAATGTATGGATATGACGTGTAATGCTGTTGTAGTAATATGTATTTTCCGGAATCCATGTTGATGTTGGGCAACTGCAAAACTGCTTCTCATCGTTGGGAGGAGTAGTGCCTTTAGCATTTCTGCTACTGGCGGCAGGAGGAAAATCGGCCTGTACGATTCACCTTTGCTGGCATCCTTGCCGGGCTTCTGTGGCAGGACTACCCTGCCAACTTTCTAGGATTCTGGTATAATATGGGTGGCTAACAATAGATTGATTTCACTGATGACGTCTGCAACATCGCCTATCGTAAATTCTGGTGGTACTTCCTCGGCAGGGAGAACTCTTCTTATCTTCTTATACGGCATAGCACATTCCTCTTCGCCCTATCACTCTCGGGGTGCTCTATAAACTGCCGATTAAAATAACACATGCACCTCTTTGGATCAGTTACTGTCATCCTTCTTTTACGGATTCGAGAGTAATTTAAATGTTCCCCACTATTTACTCAAGCCTGTACCTGTGTTGCTCTGCTTCAGGTGGTCTAGCCACTTTTTTCCGCTTATGTTCGCCTACTAGCCTGTTGTCTTTAAGAGTAAATTCTTTAACTTCAGGGTTCGTACGACGAAGCTCATTACGCTCAGTTGCTAGTTCAGTCGCCTGGGAAATAAGGTCTGATTTCGGGTATTCGACCAGATGGTATGTAGCGAGCGGTTGTGGCAGTGATGATGTCCCGGAAGGTTCACTCAGCTGCCCCACGATCTGAGGGAGTGGGTAGCTCTCTGAAGCCGCAATTGGTAAATTCTGTGAAACCCTGCCAATCAGCTTTCCGATTGTTCCGAAAAGTACGGCGTTCAGAGGTTATGAAGTCGGGTGGATTATTTACGGAGACGATGATAGGAAGGTGGCCTGAGCCAAGAGAAATGACAGGTTTGCCAGGATACGTCATTTATGGTGATATCCGACGAGCTGTGGCAATCTCCTCTTATCCTCGTAGGAACGCACAGTGGTGGCACTTACATGGGAAGGTGTGACAAAAATACTTCTAGATGATATATCGAACTGAAATTTTTATCAATTGGTCCTTGGGAGCTAAAAACACTCTACAATAATATTGGAGTCCTAAGTCCAAAATTTCGCGTGGTTCCCATGTTTAAGGAAATCCATACATCTATATTAAATAATTTCCTTTTTACCAATATTATAACCAAAATATTTGGCAACCCTTACGATTTAGAGGAATTTTCATAACTAGAAAAATGGAGCTTAGGCAATCTTAAGTTAAGGCGTTAAAAATAGTCCTTTGTTTCATAAATTCGTTTAGAATATAAGTATTTTTTCTCATTTTTAAATACATATTTTTCTTCAAAATTAGTCATGTTCATGAGGCGTTTTCTCCTTAAGAACCGCGAAAAATGGAAAAAATAAGTTGAGTTTCGAAAAATTTGGAACGTTTTGAAGCTATTTGCATTTTTAAATGAATTTTTTGATTTTTGTCGTTGGGCGCATCCACTGTGGAACGTCTTTATTCACCATGCAAAACATGAAACTATCAGTTTGCTCGGCCAGTACTGTACCCCTATGGTCATTACCCTGTACGGAATGCCAAATTTCATGATGGGCATTGAAGCCTCTGGCACCAGACGCATATTGCCCTCTAAAAGCGAACTAATAGCGGGCATGATAGTATGTACATATTAAGCAGCTCTACCTCGGCTGTACTACACAATTTTTGCCAAAGGTGGCTGTTACGGCTCATTTTGATCGACCTATGATATCGATGTCATGTGTCTGAAACCTCAATTACTGATATCGTGTAAGTTAATGTTATTCGGCATAATCGTATTAATTTTGCAGGAATACAAAACTCAGACATGGCTTGGAACTTCTTTGACCTTATTGGTTTGTCGATTTATTTTTAATGTATCTTCTCTAGGATTTGGAGTAGAGTGAAGATTTGGTCTACTGTAGACTTCCCAAGTCTAAAACCGTATTCGTATGATCCAATTATTCCATTAACCATTGGTTTTAGCCGTTCAAGCAATACGCCCGACAGCACTTTGTATGCAATTAGTGGAGACTTATGTCTCTGCTTCCTTATTGTGCTTCAGTCGACTAATTGCTGTCATGGCTAGGTAGTAAACACTTAATGCCGTTGTTTTGGATTGTTTATGGGGTATCTTCATCAATACCAAAAGCTTCACAAAAAGCTTATTCCAGATACTCAGTTACCAGGTTCCCTTCATCATCTTTGGAGAAGAATGTGCCTGCATACCCTTCAGTCTGGTGTTTTACAGTCTAGTACACTTTTCGGACGTGATTCTGACTCCTGAACATCTCAAGTTTCCCATGCTCACGGTTTTCCTGCTCTTTCTTCTTCCTTCTGACAATACGGTTATACTCGGTTTTCCTTGGCGCTTTGTGTTGCTACTTATTGCAGAGTTGTTCTATCCGCTGCGTTCTTCTTTTCAGTAGCCTTACGACAATCCTGATCGTACCATGGATTGTTAGATGTTGGTTTTTGTTACCCAAGTTTAGATTTTACAGCAGTTTGAAGATAGTGGACTACTCTTTGACACAGCGCTTCTGATTTCTGGTTTTCCATCTGGGGACATCCACGTGGTCGAGATGTTGGAACCGGGTGCGGCTCACTACAAATTTTTTGCCATTGCAAAATTGATCAGTCTCATTCCGTTGTCGGAAGTTACCTCATAAAGGCTGAACTTGCCGACAGTGGGGCCCAAGGTAATCTCTCTCTCCCAATTAAGCATTAAAATCATTGCTGATATACTCAGGAATTTGATGTGATTTGCCCGGCAGAAAATTTGATGTTCTGTTCAGGGATTGAACCACGGGCCATCTGAGTGCAAGTCGGACGTGCTTAATACTGCACCACGGTGGCTTCAATAGCCACTATAAGTGCTTGCTAAAGTTAAAAAGGATAGTGGGATCTATGTTTGATAGGAAGGTGTTTACAACGAGGACACCTAGAAAGTAGATTATTGCCAGTCTCTAAAGTCAAATGAAATCTCATCTGAAATCCATTGGATTTCATTTGACGTTTAAACAAGGGAATTGACAGTTGAAATCGAGTGGATTTTGTAAATGTAAACCAAGCATTATCGAATGAGAAAAGGGAAGTAGTTCTACGATGAGAGGTCATATTGCTTTGGATGTCACAGGTCACATTGCTTTGGATACCCTGCATCCAGGTTCGATAAGCAAACGGCCTTGTGCCTTATCAAGGTAGATCTCACGAAGTTTGAAGATGTAGTATCACATTGGTGGTTGAACAGATTCATGAATTGATAGATCGATAGACTAAGCGCCACCTCGAGCTAGTTCATCTGCTAATTCGTTTCGAATAATAATACTATGACCCGTAACCCAGCAAAGTTTTACGGTATTGCTCATGTCTGTTATCAAGCATAGCTCTAGAATTTATTGTCCGGGATTTGGTACAATATTTTCGGTGGGGGTATAACACATTTAGGCAGGTTATTGACGGTAAAGGTCCAGGTTTTTAAATAGCCCCCCGGAATGGTAAATCCCGATTGTTTAGAATTGTTAAGGATTTAGCCACATCATCAATATAATTTACGCCGCTTTTATTACTATCGAGGGTATATCGAGTTTGTTTTCCCGTTTGTAACGCATTGAAATAATCATTTGCGACCCTATAAAGTTTATATCGCTCATTTACTCAAAGAGTGACACATCTCAAAAAATCGACTTTGGTGATTGAAATTTGACTTCCCAACTTAAAAAGGTTATTATACAAAAACTAAAATAACTACTTGCACCATATTTTGTAAAAAGCTAGCCAGATATCAGTGTTAAATTTCTGTGCAAGATCAAGCATGATTTGAAGTGTTTAAGTGCTTCATAAATTCAAAAAACTTTTGTGTTGAATTATCCGAAACTCTTAGTAAAGGAGCTGTAACTCGTCGAGTTTTAGAGATATCAGCATGAAAACTTGACACAATATAAAGTAGAAGCCGTAGAAATAGAAATTGCTAACTCAGAAAACGCATTTTTTGAGTTATGCCACTCTTTGAGTAAATGAGCGATATTTTCTTGATCAGGATAAAATTCTCAGTCGATCTAACCATGTCCGTCTGTTTTAATCACTCTAGTGTCAGCAAAAATTGCCCTAGACCGCTATATTTTATAAACCCGAGAATTTTTTTGCCATTGGCAGGTCAAGTTCGCAGATGGCCTCTATCGGCCCATGTTTTGGCATAGTTCCCATATCCCGATTTTCAGTTTTTTGAGGTTTTTGCTACAATTTTTAACGAAACCAATTGTAATTTTTAGGTTCCCTTAAATATCTTAGGGGTCACAACAAAAATTTTCAACATACGTCCATGTTTAGGTATCGCCCGCATATTTTCGGTATTTTGAGGGTTTTAGCTACATTATTTAACTGAAGTTGATTTAATAATTTAGATTTGACATTTGAGGTTCTTAAGGGTCACAACACTTCCTCACCAAAAATTTTCAACACAGGTCCATCTTTAGGTAGCTGCAATTTTTAATCGATTTTAGATTCAATTTTTAACCGAACTAGCTGTAATTTGCCATTTAAAGTTCTTAGGGGTCCCAACTTTTCTTCACCAAAAATTGTCAACATTGGCCCATGTTTATGTAAAGCTCCCATATAACGGTACCTCCCGAATTTCGGTATTTTGAGGGTTTTATCTTTATTTTTTAACTGAACTACCGTTAACATGGCATTTGAGATTCCCTGCAGTCGCAAAACTCCCCACAAAAAATTGTCAACATAAGTCCATGGCTTGGAATAGCCCCCATATAACGGTACCTCCAGATTTTCGGTATTTTGAGGATTTTTGCTGCAATTTTTAATCGAACTAGCTGTAATTTGCCATTTAAAGTTCTTAGGGTCACAAAACTTCTCTTAAAATTGTTAACATAGGCTCATGTTTTGGAATAGCCCCCATATAAAGGTAACTCCAGATTTTCGGTAGTTTGATGGTTTAAACTAAATTCTTTGTCTGAACTACTTGAAACTTAATATTTGAGATTCCCCGCAGTCTCGAAACTTCCCCACCAGAAATTTTCAACATAGGTCCATGTGTTGGAATAGCCTCCAAATAACGGTAACGGTACCGGCAACGGATAAAATTGGAACTTTTTCAAGTAAAATTTCTAAAAAATGCCTAAAAATTGCCAAATCGGGGGCCCGGGTCCCCCTTGGCTCACCCTGGCTACGTCGTTGCCCAGTACCGCCCGATTTTACCTGATCAAACTAGCTAAAATTCGATATTTGGGGTTCCCGGTGCTCATAAAAACTCCACATAAAAGTGTGAAAATTTATTATTTCAGAATATTTCATGGTGGAGGGTACAAAATGTTCCGAAATTAATGCTTTTTTACTTGTTTGTTTTCATATACATACATACATATAATGCAAATAATATGATTTGTCATCGGGTCATTTCAGTCAATATTTTAACGAAGAAATAATTTATCATTATCTACAATCACGCTTTCCTACTAGAGAAATTACTTTAAAGACTTTGTCACAATTTCCATATGTGATAATTTGACTAATTGCTTGACAGATCATTTAATGTTAATTTAATGTGTCACCTAGTTATAACTCAGTAATGACAACGTTTCTAATTTGTAGACAATTAGAAATTATTAAATGTTCTTTTTTCGTTATTATTAAAGTTATACTTAAATCTGTTGTTAAAATAACGCATACATATGTATGTATGTATATGCACTTACATATACATCTGCCAAACTCATTCTTTCTTATATGCATGAAATATTGGGCGTTTTACACATTTCTTCTGAAAACAAAACAAAAAAAAAAAAAAAGAAACAATAAAAACTGATTTCGTTCTTGGCTACCTTCTTTACTGGAAAATACTTCATTCATGCTGCCTGCCTCCACAAAGGCAATGTATGGTTTGGTGCACATCTTATTAGAAATGTTCGTGGGTTTCATGGTTTTCCGGTAGTTTCGGTTTTCGCATTATGTATTATGTACTGTATTACATAAACATTCTTTGTGATCATTACCAAGAATCAGAATCCGAAAGAATGTTTGTGCAGAATAATAATTTCCTTTAGAGGGTTATAAACAATGATAGGTAGAACACATAGTTTGGGAGTCACAGTAGAACAGTGGTAGGTATGCATGCATTGCTCTTAGAAGATCTATGATTCAATCACTGAGCAGAACATCACATTTTTCAGCGGAATCAAATCCCCTCCGCCATTTGGACACGCCTTTTTCACTCGGCGATATACATTACACCGCTCGAAGGACCATTTCCATGAGGATCAGATAATTATAACGGTTCATCAGTTTTCCCCACCAAAGCAAGCCATAATCTCGAAAGATAGTTCTACAAAAACAAACGTGAGCCTCTACATTAGGTAGGCTGCCATGTTCGTCCGTCTGTCTGTGGAAATCACTCTATCATCCGAACGGATTGAAGTAGGTAGGTATTGTGGGTACGTCGAACTTTTGGTATTGAAAACGGGCCAAATAGGTCCACGTTTTGGTATAGCCACCAAACGAAGTGACGCGTGAAGCATCGACGTTTTAAGGAATTTTGAAGATATTTGTCCCATTTTCAATATTGATCCACGTTTCGATATAGCCCTTATAGAACGGTACCACCAGAGTTTCGGTATTTTGAAGTATGTGACCTCAATAAGGCCCAAAATGGCTGAAATTTGGTATTTAGTCTTCGCTTGTGATATAACACTTTCAACCTGAAATTTTTCGATATAGGTCCGCGTCTTCATATATCCCCCATAGAACTATATGTCTCGACCATCGGTATTTTGAAGGTTTTAGTCTCAATATCTCACCGAAATGGCTGAAATTCGATATTTATTGTGCGGAATTTACTTTTATATCCTTAATAAAACTTTCCCCTGGAAATTTGTCGGTATAGGTCAACATCTTCATATAGCCCTAATAGAATGGTAACTCCCGATTTTCGGTATTTTCAGGAGTTTAGCCTTAATATAACACTGAAATTGCTGGAATTTAGTATTTAGTCTTCGTGTAGAGTATAAAACTTTTCACTTGAAATTTGTCGATATAGGTCTATGTCTTCATATAGCCCCCACAGAGCGGTAACTCCTGATTTTCGGTATTTTGAAGGTTTTAACCTCAATGTCCCACCGAAATGTCTGAAATTCGGAATTTTGTCTACGGTATTTTGTTTAATACCCCTAATAAAACTTTCCACACGAAATTTGTCGGTATAGGTCAACATCTTCATATAGCCTCCACAGAGGGGTACCTCCCGATTTTCGATATTTTCTGGTTTTTAGCCGCAATATACCACTGAAATGTCTGGTATTTAGTCCTCGTTGGGGGTATACAACTTTCCATCTGAAATTTGTCGGTATAGGTTTTTATTTAGCCCCCATAGAATGGCACTCACGCATATTCGATTTTTTTTTAGCCAGAAGTACAATACATTATAACAGGTACAAAATATTCCGTGCAAAAATCAGACAGCATACGTCCACGTTTTACCAAAGGCCCCATGTTAGGGTACCACCCAATTTAAGATTTTTTTTGAAGATTTTAGTCACATTTTTGTACCGAATTGGTTGTTAATTGGAATTTTGTATTTCCAGATTTAAAATTTTCGAACAGAGATTGCTGTTATTTGATATGTATTATCAGTTAAAATATTATACTCCTCCAAGGAATTATACTTAACGTAGAGAGAGAGCTTAGAAGTTACTAATTGTTCATATTTACTTCATTACAGTGGAGGTGGAGGGTATAAAAAGTTCGCCCCTCCGAACTTTACCCCATTCTTACTTGTTGAGATATAGAAGTTCAAATTGGGACAAAAATGGTAAAACCTACGAAATTATCATAAAAATATCATATTCTCATTTCGATAGGACTTACGGTTTCCAAGATAAATCGTGAAACCCTAAAAAACCTAAAAATTTGAACTTTTAAAAAGGGCTCCGGCAATTTTTTTTTGGTTTTTCTTATCTATGAACATTGTAGTTTCAGAATCCGCAAAAATTCCCAGGTGTAAGAACCTTCAATTTAAAGTTGCTTCAGGTGCACCGTGATGTCTTTTAAATTGCTTTTGTTTTATACAGAACGTTTTGTTCCACAAGCCGAACTAGGAATAGATTTCCAAACGCACCGATCTTCAAATTTATTTCTACAAATTTGGATGCCATGTTTTGTGATATCATCTTCAACTTGGTCTTTCCATCGGAATTTTGGCCTAACCTTGGGGCGTATGCCGTCAAGTGGCTCGTATTCGTATGGTTTTCTGGGAGGGCATATTTATTCACCCTATTGACATGATCCAGCCAACGCAATCGTTGTAGCTCGATACGTTTTACTATATTGATATCGGTCGGCTGGTATAGCTCGTGGTTCATTCGATGTCGGTAGTCACCTTCAAGGCATATTGATCCATAAATCTTTCAAAGAACTTTTCTCTCATACATACCAAGTTCTGTGTCATTTGCTTTCGCAAGTGCCCATGCTTCGGATCCATATATAAGTACGGGCAGAGTTAAGTTTTGTTTGACGAGAGGTGGTTTTGCTTTTAAATTGTTTACTTAGAGCAAAGTAGCATATGCTGACCAATATTATTCTTCTCATTATTTTAAAATTTATGTTTTTTGTTTTATTAATGGCGGTGCCGAGGTAAAAAAGTCATTAACTAATTCAAATTTGTAGTTTTCAACGTCCACTCTTGATGCGACTCTACTCTACGGGAATATATTTTCATTTTTATACCCTCAGCCTTTAGGCTAAAGAGGGTATTTACACTTTGATACGACCAAAAATGTGCCTCATCGAAATAATGGTTTTAGACCCCAAGTATGTTTGTACGATATCTGTTTCAGACAATTTTGAGTAGATCTAGCAATGTCCGTCCGTCTGTCTGTCTGTCTGGCTGGTGCGCACGATAACTCTCGAACGGATCAATCGATTCGGTTCAAATTTTGGGTATCGAAATATTTTGTCCAGATTTGATTTATGTTCGAAGATGTTCAAAAATTGTCGCAAAACTTGTGCGCACGATAACTCTCGAAGGGAGTAACCGAATTCAACCATACTTTGCATATGGTAATACTACCTCTAGGCATACATCAGGTTCGAATATGGCTTATATCGGTCCACTCCTTCAGGTACCTCCCACACAAAATTTGAAATAAGTGCAGTTTAGTGACACCTCACGAATCGTTATGAAATTTTTTTGTAACAGGATGTTCGTGCGGTCCCCGTTACGACATTGTAATTTTTTTCGAGGGCAAGTCCATAGTTCCCGAGATAATGTCGCATAACCTCAAAAAACGCTGCACTATGTCGCGAGTTCAAATAAACGGTAGCCAAATATAAAAGGAGTTGGCGTTGTCAGATGAATTTTTGTATAAATACTTATAGTTCACTGACAATGTCGAGACTCAATCGGTCCACTCCTTCGGGTACTTCCCACACAAAATTTCGGTAAAGTTCTGTTTAGGGCCTGTTCAAAAATCGATTTGAATTTTGTTGTAGCAACTTGCATTCACTCCCCCCCCCCCATATAACGGTATAATCTTCATCAGGGGCAAGTTCATACTTCCTGAGAAAATAGCCTGAAAAGTACAAAAAAGCCCTATGACACCGTGTGTAGTTGTTGGAGCGCAAGATAACTTTCGAACGGATCTGCCTATTCGGTCCACACTTTGGTCTTTGTAATATTTTGTGCAAACTTAGTGTAAGTTCGAAGATAAGTCATATCGTTTCACTCCTTCAGGTACCTCCCCCACAAAAGTTCAAAAATGTTCGGAAAAATTGTGCACACGATACCTCTTGATGGGAGTGACCGATTTGGTCCATACTTTACGCCTCCTAAAATATCTACCAGATAGAGATCAGGTTCGAATATGGACTATATTTGTCCACCCCTCCGGGTACCTCCCACACAAAATTTTGGATAAATTCACTTTAAGACCTGCTCTCGAATTACTTTGATTTTTGTTGAAGCAACTTGCATTCGCTGTCTCAATAACGGCAGTAAAAGTTTTTTTCAGGGGCAAGTCCATACTTCTTGAGAAAATAGCCCGAAAGTTAAGTTAAGTTTTTTTTTGGGAAAAAAGTATTTCATTCCACACAGGCTAAGGGTATATCTCTGTCGGCAAAACCGACTGATACTTTTTTACTTGTTTTCAATGGTGGCTATTACGGCCCGATTTGGTCAACCTATGATGTAGATGTCATTACTAACATTATTTCATTATTCAATATGGCACTATATTTTGTGGTATTCTGTGAATTAGGTCACGCAATAGACTGTCACCTTGTCTGAAACCCCGTTTGGTATTGAAAGTCTTGAAACCCATTTGACCTTATTGAGCTCTCGAAGGCGGCTTTATAGTCGACGACTAGGCGGTATGTGTCGATCTGATTTTCATGGGCCTTTTCTGGGATTTGGTGTAGTGTGAAGATTTGGTCTACTGTAGATTTCCCAGGTCTAAAACCGAATTGGTATCGTTTCTTGTGCACGGGTCATAGCAGACTAATGTTCCATTAGAAATGAATCTGGAGGTTTTAAGTCTCCGATTTATCATAAATCCAACACCTAGCTCATGTTTCTTCGATCATTGTGTCTGCCCGATTCCATCGCACTTCCCGTAAGACGATAATATCAGCTTTGTACATACCATGTACATCCGCCAGTGAGCCAACGGCGCCTACTCTGTAAAGAGTCCTTACATTCCAGGCGCAGATTCGCAGGTAATGGGGTCGACAACTTTAAAGGGCTTTGTTTTTTCTTCTATTTTGTTTTGTCTAGTTCAGCGACCAACCAAGTTTTTACACCCTCCACCATAACATGGAGGGTATATTTATATTTGTAATTTTTTTCTCAGCATTAAATCCTAAGCACGGTGCTCTTGAAGCAACTTTAAATGGAAGGTGCTTACACCTGGGAAGTTTTGCGGATTCTAAAATTACAATGTTCATAGATGAGAAAAATCAAGAAAACAAAAAAAAATCGACGAAGCGCTTTTTAAATAAATCGCGATTCAAGTTGACATTTTAGGGGTTTGTTAGGTTTTCACGATTTTGCTTGGAAACCGCGAGTCCTATCGAAATGGGACTAAAGAAAATATTGTAGCTATGAAAATTCCATACAAGATTGACCTTTATGATAAGCTTTAACTAACTTAAAGTGAAAACCGCTTACACCTGGGAAGTGTTTACGGATTTTTAAACTGCAATGTTCATATGTGAGAAAAATCCAAAAATAAAACAAAAACGCTGGAGATATGTTTGTATATCTTGTTTAGTACACTTATTAAGTATCTTTCCACAAAAAGTGTTGCCTCGATAAAGTCCCGTTATAATTTTTTAAAGTTATCTTTCAAAAAGTCCAAAATTTGTACGGTTTGAAGTGTTTCACCGAAATAGCACATTCTTTAATAATTTGAGCACGACTGCAAATTTTGATTACTGGGAAATAAGACGCTTTGAAGGCTGTGGTCTTTAATTGCCTATAGTACTTTACAATTTTTTTCATAAGCTGACAGTTTCGTGTTAGATTAATAAAGAACTGACGAAAAAGGAATGATAGAAGAGAGATGGTGCACAATAAACTAGAAATTCTTCTGAAATTTGGGTACAGTTCTTCGTGAAACGTCAAATTCCTATGACTCCATAATGTGGTTCAATGTTGGCATTAAGATAAGTTGATCGTTAAAATATCAGGTGATTTTTATTGTTTTGGAAATGAGCCAACATACTATAAAGAAAAAACCAGATCCTTCCTATACACAGAAAGAAAATAGTTTGAATTTATGGAGCAGACATAAACTGGAAATATTCGTAAATTTAGTACAGCAATATTTTGTACCTTTCAATTCCATCAGGCGATCAACTCGGCAATATTGATGGTCTATTTAGTTCTTCTCTTTCCGGAGATGAAAAAAGTAATAGGTTTTGCCATCGAAAACCTGCAAATAACGATTATTTGCTCTGGGAAACGAC
This sequence comes from Musca autumnalis, assembly GCF_047663935.1. Lineage (NCBI taxonomy): Eukaryota > Metazoa > Arthropoda > Insecta > Diptera > Muscidae > Musca > Musca autumnalis. Next base: position 145,334,034 of record NW_027411755.1, on the reverse strand, counting down.
TACTTGCTTTTCCTTATAATATTCATTATAGTTGCCTAAGAAATTTAATCTATTTTCTTTTCTGTACGTAGGAATTATCTAGTTTTTTCTTTATAGCATGTTGGTTCAGACCCAAAGCAATAAAAATCCCCTGATATTTAATCGATCAATTTATCTTAATGCCAACATTGGACCCATTTATGGAATAGAAGTCACAGGAATTTGACGTTTCACAAAGAACTGTACCCAAATTTCAGTAGAAGTTCAAGTTTACTTTGCACCATCTCTCTTCTATCAATCCTTTTTTATTAGTTCTTTATAAATCGAATTAGGGTATCGAATTGGTATCGAAAATAGGATATATCGGTCCACGTTTTGATATAACATGCATAGAACGGTACCTCCCGACTTTCGGTATTTTGAGGGTTATGGCCTCATCGAAATGGCAGATATGTAATATTCAATCTTCTTTGGGGGTATACAACCTTTCACCTGAAGTTCCACGTTTTCATATAACCCTACAGAACGGTACCTCCAGATTTTCCGTATTTTGAAGGTTGTGACCTGAATAGCCACCGAAATGGCTAAAATTTAGTATTTGGTCTAGATTGGGGGGTACGCACCTTTCTATTAGAAATTTGTCGGTATACGTTTACATCTTTATATAGCCCCCATTGAACCGTACCTTCCGATTTTTGGTATTTTGAAGGTTGTGGCCTCAATATTTCACCGAAACGACTGAAATTTGGTATTAAGTCGTCATTGGTGGTGTAGTTTTTTACCTGAAGTTTTTCGGTATAGGTCCCCTCGTACCTCCCGGTACGGTACCACCCGATTTTCGGATTTTCGAAGTTTGTGGCCTCAACATCCCACCGAAATAGCTGAAATTTGGTACTTCGTCTTCGTTGGGGGTATACAACTTTCTACCAGAACTTTGTCGGTGTAGTTCCACGTTTTCGTATATCCCCCATAGAACGGCAACTCCCGATTTTCGGTATTTGGAAGGTTCTGACTTCAATATCGCACCGAAATAGCTGAAAGTTGGTATTTAGTCTTCATTGGGGGTATAAAACTTTCCACCTGAAACATGTCGGTATAGATACACGTCTTCATATAGCTCCCATAGAACGGTACCTCCCGAGTGAAGGTTGTGGCCTCTATACAGAACAGATTATTGTGTTTACTTCTTTTCTTTTGGTCCAAGGTTGGGGATATATCTCTATCGGAACAGCTGACTAATACGTTTTTACTTGTTTAGCACTAACATTTAATACTCTTGTCGAAGAGATCGCCTTCTCCAATAACCCTTTCCTACCACACTCCAAAAACAACAAACGTTTTATGTGAAATGATTGTTATGCGAAAATGTGTTTTTCGCTGTACGAAATTTCCTATAAAGTTGTAACAACGATAATTGTAAATGTTCTCTGTGATGTGGTTGGTTTGATGGCGGGCCGGGCCGGGCTGGTTATTGTATTGTCTTATCTGCAAACCATGCACCAACTTCATTCAACTCGTCGTTTGTTGTTACAACCAACCAACCAACCGACGGACCGCTAGAAATTCTGACAATGAATTCTACTGCGGACTCCTTTGTGAATTTCTCAGTATGACAGGCAGCCAGCAAGCTGCATGGCTTCTCATAATCATGAAATATGTTTGGCTTTTGTTTTGTTCAACGGCACGCATGCGGCATTTCGCCTTTGAATGAATGGTGATGAGGAATCCCAGTCTAAGATGGTGGTGGTTGGTTGCTACGCTTACTCCCTTATTCTTTCTTCTTCAGACTGCGGTTAAGAAGTGTTAAGTGCAGTGGATTATGGGTGTGTTAGAGATGTTTAGATTTGGCAACAGGAAGTGCAAAATACCAAAAAATTATTATGATTTTCATAATGATAATGATGATTGCTTTTTGTGTGTGTGTTTGTGTGAAATATGTGACGTGAGAAAAAATTTCACATCACATAGGAACAAAGTTTGTGAAGAAATTTATTAGAGGGAATTATAAAGTTTATATACATAAATAAGACAATATTTTCGAGCATTTAAAAAGTTCATAAACTCTAAGATTGCACATTCCAAATGTGTGACTGTGAAACATTTTATCTCATCGAAATGTACTTATGTATAACATAGAAGTGGCGGTAACTTCATAACTGGTCATATGGAAATATTATCTGTTCTTCTTTCTTTTCAATCTCCCTCCTTTAAATAGACCATAACAAACTATTCTTCTTAAAAAAGTCTTTTTGTGCATTGCCTACACGTTTCATAATCACCTAAATATGACAAACACAGACTGTTAACCTTCAAACAATCAATCATCAAATCAATTGTTGATCAATGATCACATTTCTCTACTACTTAAAATTGTATTCGCCTTGAGTGATATTCTTTCGCAAAGAATTAGTTAGATATGCCATCACAGAGCACAAAGAAAAGACAACAAAAAAACATAAACTTTGAATTGAGCTCAAATTTCAGCCTCAAGATATATCAGCACAACAACTTGCCAATCATTATGTCAGTGATGTAGTTTTCCATCATGGCCATGGGGTAACATTGAATTTTATGTGGTGTTGTTTTCTTTTACAGAATCTGTCGGATCGTAAAAATTTATTCTTTTGTTGAAATGTATATCTTCGAGCAAATTTTTGTAAAATATTATATTACAAGTATAAAAAGAGAGGTAGATGGACATTATGGAGAAAGAAAACAATGTAAAGTACGAAGTGATGTGGATCGCATTAGATATGCGCTAGACACTTAAAATGTTGCAAAATATAGTATTAGATAATATATGTATGTACATATATACATATTAGAGTGATGACTTGTTTACAACCTCATATTCCTGTATCATAATTTTATAAATTTTTATTTAAGATTAGACGAAATCATACATATAAGTTGATTCAATAAATAAGTAGGAGCGGCATTAAGATCAGTGGGCCAAACTTTTTATCTCCTTCACCACAAGTTGTATTCATTTAAGATGGAACACTTAGTTTCCTTTCGTTCACGAAGGTACTAACATCATCCGCAACGTCAAGGCTTATCACTAGGAGAAGTGGAAAATGCTTAATTAAGAATATCACTTTCCTGTAAACAAGGTTTAATACCAATGCACTATGAACATTTTTGGCCAAAACTCTTTTTTTGAGTATTCAAAATTTTAATTTGTTTTTGCGCAGAATAATAAAAAACACTTCAACCTTCAAAATAATTAGTTTTTGTAAATACCATTAGTTGGCGCAGTGCTAAATTTGGCACTTTTTGCATAAAAGTAAAACAGTCTTTGTGCTGCAAAATATATGAAAAAAGCAAACAATTTTTAGTTTTCCATCAAAAAAAATTTTAAATTTTTTTGAAGCTACATCAAAGATTTTTGGTAAATGGATAGTCCTGGAGGGGATTATGGTGTCAAGGCTTGGGGAGTGCCGCGGCTTGAGCCCTTCACCGCATCAGTTCGGCTTTGTCGAGGGTAGAGGTACAGTGGACGCGTGGATGCAGATCTGTGCGTGCAGATCTGTGCGTATGCTGATGACCTTCTTCTCATGATCGAAGGTGAGATTCGTGTCGAAGTGGAACTGGCATGTCTGCTAGTGTGTCGCACTGTGTCTACGGACGCAATGCAGGTGCTAATTGGCGCCCTGCTCTGCGGACTAGGTGGACGGACAGCGACAAAGGGTGGGTGACGTACGAATTTATTCGTGACGCTACGTTCGTACTGGACCGCCCAGACTTCGGCTTTAGCATGAGTCTGGGTTTCTTACTGATGGATCATGGCTCTCTAAATGCATTTTTGCATACAAGAGGCCTGTCCGGGACAGATTTGTGTGAGTGTGGGATGACTGAAGACTAGCGACATATACACGCAGAAAAATTTATGTTAGAAATATGTTTGGATCCAAACAAATATATGTTTGGGACCGGTTGCAAACAAATTAATGTTTGGATCCAAACATAATATGTTTGGGTCCAAACAAATATATGTTTGCAACATTTTGTAACATATCTCAATTTGATATGTTTGGGTACCAACATATTTTTTATGTTAGAACATTTTTTTCATGGGTGGAGAGAGGATGTTTGTCAACGAGAGTAATTACAGTGCTCTCGCGGCTGTGGATTGCTGTTTTATAATGAAGAGTTGTGTGTATTGTATAAAAGAATACGTAGAAGCGAAGAAGGGGGCTTTGGTGGCGTGTATGCGACAAACTCGTGTGTTTCTTGGTTTGTTGTTGTTAACCAACTTAGGAGGAGAAGAAGAAATGATATGAATTATATTTTTTCTTTCTTCAGTGTTTTAGATGCCTTTGTAGAGTCAAGACGGTAAAGTGAGTGAATATATCAGTGTTTTGTGTTTTCTTAAAGAAATTGTGCTTTTTAGTAAATTAAATGCCCAATACATTTTATAATTGAATCGGAAATTTGAATGGAATTATTTTATTGGACAAGGAAGAAATCGCATTTAATATTGGTAATTACATTCATACTTATGTATGTATATTTGAAATATGGCATATCCATATTTATTTATTACATTACATAATCATTTGATTCTAGATGCCGATTCCCCGCTGATGATTTCAACTATGAGGACAATTTGTTTTATTTCACAACAAAGGAGAAGCGTTCAACTACGTTTCTATATATTTTTTCTTTTTAAAAGTGTGACTATTTACAAATTATTTCAATCAGTTTTTCTTTTATTAAATTGTGTTATGTATTTCTTTGGAATTTTGTATGTACCTATGTGTTTGTTGTTCTTTTGCCTTCCAATAAACAACCTCAACATTTGTGTGTATACTATGGAGATAGCCAGTGAGTTCTTACTGAGAGCAAGTGAGCACACATTTTAAAGTGTTTTACATTGAATTTTACGCTCCCTTGCTCTTAGTAAGCGCTCACTGGTGCATGTGTTTGTTTTTTTTTGTGCCTTTTGGGTTTGTATTTTTTGCACCCAAACATATAAAATGTTTGCACCCAAACATATAAAATGTTTGCACCCAAACATAAAATTGTTTCCACCCAAACATAAAATTGTTTGCACCCAAACATAAATATCTTTGCACCCAAACATATATATGTTTGCACCCAAACATATATTTGTTTGCAGACCCAAACATATATTATGTTTGGGACTGTTGCAAACATATATATGTTTGCTGCAAAATATGTTTGGGACATATGTTAGAGAGGCCGATTTTTTTTGCGTGTACTGACGAAATGGCGGTACTATGATGACATTAGACATTTAGTCAATATGGGTATCACGTATGGGAGGGCGGGGTGGGATTTCAGTAGGGCACTTAAACACAGTCGTACTTTAAGTTGTTTAAGTAGTTTTACACATCTCGCGGGAGAGCTTCGGCTCGAGTTTGGAGTTGCACTTCAACCGGGTGCCTAACCCATAGAAAGGTAGGAGTTTTAGATAGGCTCCACTCCTCACCAAGGAGGCGATCACGTCTAAATACGTTATTCTACTACTTTAGTTAATTTTCGCGCAAAAACGCACATATCGTCACCATAAATGCTGGAAGTCGTATCTCCAAAAAAGTCAAAATTAGTTGTTTGATTGAATCTAATAATTAAGGCTAAAATACATGATCTTGCAAAATTTCAAGCTCTTGCAAAAATTCAAACTTCTACGTTAAAAAATAAGGATTCTATTCCAGAAAAGGCGTTTCGGCAAATGGGATAATATTGCAGATTTTTTTAATGACGGATTCCTAAACTAAGCGTTTCCGCAATTTTGGTTTCATTACTTACTCCCATTCGCATATGATTGATATACTCGCCTTCATAAGATTAATATTCCATAAACACAACTCTTCAGAACATATGAATGTTGTAAAATTCTTCTATCGCGTTGTTTCTATTATATTTTTCAACGACAATTTGGTAAATATATCAACAACAGCCGTTGTGAACGTTGCAACGTTGTTTGAAATATGTTTTGTAGAAAGTATGATATGAAATACCGCCTAAACAACATGAAATAAGTGTTTTACAGTTTCAGAATGTGCAGAAGAATTGCTGAGGACATTATTTGAAATATTTTTGCGAGAGGCTACTTGGTTCAACTCTCAATAGTTTGGCAGTTACTGACCATAATTCCAGAAATTATGTAATCTTTCCCATATTTTATCAATTTTGATGCGCTATATGAGGTTTCTCGTAGTTCGTCTGTTTGACATATAAGTTCTACTACTTTAGGACTACAATATTGTAGACCCCAAAGCAAAATTCGTATTAGTTTATGAGATAAAGCACGGATCAATTAAAAAAAGGGTCGTTTTAGCCCGATATAGATGAGGCCATAAAATCTAAACCCAATCTAAAAACACGAAACCCAACTAAGGGTTTTGTAGTCTTAATATGTACTTTCAGAAAATGCCCACTAGAACTTGTTTGCATTTTCAGTGTTGCACAGTGTAATGTTGCTAAAACCTTAAAATTACCGAAAATCGGGTGGTTCCGCTCTATATTGGTTGCATGAAAATGTGGACATGTGGACAAACTTTTTTCGGTTTGCATTTTCAGTGTTGCACAGTGTAATGTTGCTAAAACCTTAAAAATACCGAAAATCGGGTGGTTCCGCTCTATATTGGTTGCATGAAAGTGTGGACATGTGGACAAACTTTTTTCGGTGGGATAATAAGTCGAAAACCTTAAAATACCGAAAATCGGGAGGTACCGTTCTATGAGGGCTATGTCGAAAAGTGGATCAGTACCAACAATTCTCTGCAAAAATGTTGTTTATTCCAACCAGGGTTTCGGAGTCGGAGTCGAGCAATTTTGCTGGAGTAGGAGTCGAGTTATTTTTTTTCGACTCAGACTCCGAATCCAGCAAAATTGTTTCTACGTTATAGAAATATAACATTACATTTTGAACAAGAACATTTTTTTTAAATCATTATTTATATTAAAAGAAATATATAAGAATGCATATATGGTATATTATACTAAGTAAAAGGACAACTCACAGGATATTTACTATCCTCTAAAGTGTAGTCTATCCTATTTTGTTGATCCAATTGATCCTTTACATTTTTGCAAACAAAAGTAAAGTTCTATGACAATCGAATTAAGATTGGACCTTTAACCTATTTCGTCAGAAGTCTTACTGGTCTTCTCACAAAGGTCTATTGGTATTCTCATCTTGTTTTTATGTGAAGTCATCCTTGTCATCTATTAAAAACATTGTGATATCTATGGGAAATCTTACTGAATACCCTGTGACACAAAATGGAAGTCAAGATGTGGGGGTGGAAAAATTCCTTTTCGGAATGAAAGCCCCCATTGAGAACCCCAAAAGATCCCATAGTTGAAATTTCTGAGTTATGACATAATGAAATTTTGATTGACCCCCAATCAATCATTGAGAAAATGGCTTTATATCTCTGTTTGGAGATATTGTTTCATCATTTTTTAGATGACATGTTTTCAGTTAAATAGAATGAGGAACCTTTATGTCGAATATGCTGTCCTTTCAGCTCAGTTACTTCCATGTTATTTTTGTTCTTGAACTCAAAAAGTAAAACAAAGTGAAATTATCTACAAACATGTTCCACGGAAAATTATATGTAGGTTTCCCATATCCAGGAAATCGATATTGTCACGTTTCCTTTAGTTCTACTCGTTACTTTTCGTATGTTTAATGCCAAATTTTAGACATTTCAGTGGTATATTGAGGCCACAACTTTCAAAGTACCGAAAATCGGGAGGTACCATTTTATGGGGGCTATATAAATACGTGGACCTATACGGACAAATTTTAGGTGACAAGTTTTATACCAGCAACGAAGACTAGGTGCCATGTTTCATCCATTTCAGCTGGCTATTGGGGTGATAACCTTCAAAATACAGGAAATCGGGAGGTACCCTCCTACGGTGGCTATATAAAAAAGCATTGGGCCTATATCGACATATTTCTGCTGCAATGTTGTAAACCCCCAACGATGAATAAATACCAAATGTCAGCCATATCGGTTGGATATTGAGGTCACAATCTTTAAAATGCAGAAAATCGAGAAGTACCCTTCTATGGTGGCCATATGAAAACGTGGACCTTTACCGACAAATTTCTGGTGCAAAGTTCTGGTTTCTTTGCAATATGTATCAGTATGTGGACCTATACGGACAAATTTCAAGTGACACGTTTTATACCAGCAACGAAGACTAAGTGCCAAGTTTCAGCCATTTCGGCTGAATGAAAATGTGGACCCATATCGACATATTTCTGGTACAAAGTTGTAAACGATGACTAAATACCAAATTTCATATGAAAACGTGGACCTTTACCGACAAATTTCTGGTGCAAAGTTCTGGTTTCCTTGCAATATGTATCAGTGTGCTGACAACTACCCACAAATGAGTCATGTCGTCAAATCCACTTCCTTTCCGTTTTTTCTTTATGTTCTACAACATGTTCTACATCTAGTTTCGCAAGAAATCCATACAACTGAAATGTCAATGACTGACTGTGAATGACTCTACAGGAACCTGCAGATCTACAACGGTCTGACTTGATTTTGTTTATTTTTTCTTTTCTCTGTCGTAAATCTTTGTGGTTTTATTTTCTGCCATTGTATTTTGTTGCTGTCTTCCTTAACAACAAGTGATGGAAATTAGCTGTGTCAATAGATCAACAACCACCACAGATTAGGAAGAGCCGCCAACAATTTGCCAAAGTCTTGTTTGGCCAAGTAGTTCTATGCAGGAAATACAAGAAAAGAACAAACAAATAATCAACAGGGCAGCCGGTGAGACAGCCAACCTTTCAGTCATGCTGGCTGATATATAGGAAAAACAAATATTTATTTAGACTCCCTGGAGTTTTGGCGGTGCCTACAAAATAACATTACTTGGAAGTGTTTTTATTTTTTTTTGAAAAATAAAAATGAGTTATTATTTTGTGTGCAATATGGTTAAAAAAAAAACAAATTGTAAGGGACAGAGGTGAAAGTTATCACCTTAAGCCGCACAACAAAAGTGTGGGCCATACATGCATTTTTACTCATCAAAAGAATAGCTTAAAATTAAACAGATAATTTACGACAATTTCATGAAACAATCTACATTTCCATAACAGAATTTTGTAGTTGTTATTCCTACCTCCATAATTTCTACTTTAGGTAACGAACCAACCAATCTACCTACCCTCCTATATAAATACCATTGTTGTTATATACGTATTTCGAGACACTGAAACTGTTGCTGCTCCATAGCGAGATTACCATCATTATCATTAGAATGCATTTGAAGTTATGATAATGACCGCAGTGTGCTGGTTAGTCGGCTATTGAGTGTGGCTTTAGCAAGCAGAGGCGAGTTTATGCTGGTGTTCTTTCTTTATTAGAAAACCCCACTTTAATGTGATGCATAATTTCTAACCATTCACAACTATTAACATAATTTAGTACAAAGTATTCCAGTTAGGGCATTGGAAGTGTTTCTATGTATTTGTGAACAAAAATATTTGTTGACTCTCGGAAAAACCTTTCACCAATTGTCTTGTTTTGGCGTTAAGATGTCTGGATCATTGGAATGGTGGAATTTTTATTTTGGTTGCAGTAGTGAAGTTTTTCGAAGACATATTTCAACTTAGGGAGATATGTATAAATATGTGAAAAGTTAGGGTACCATTTAATATGTGAAAACTATGAAATGTGAGTGAAATCAAAGAGTCATGATACCAAAGAGTCAGAGAAGTATCTGTTAGATTTGTAGATATTTAGTTAAATTTCTGTTTAAGTTCAACCAACTCCACACTTTTTTACACTCAGCCTTATCAGAAATGTGCCTCACTGAAGTAATGGTCTTAGACATACACACATATGTTAAGACCCAAACCACTTTAGAAAATTTGGAGCCGATCTATCTACCTCCGTCCATCTGTTTGTCGGTCCGACGGGTTAACACGCTAACTCTCAAAGGGAGTAACCGATTTGGACCAAACTTATCGTAACATTTCTTCACATTTCTTTCACAGCGTAAATTACGTATCAAAAAGCTTCTATCAAAAATCGACACAGAAACCGAGATTATGTTGTAGAGTTGTATATGGTAATATTCAAAAAAGTTTTACAATCGTTGAAGTTGAGGTTCACCATTTAATAAGTCGCGAACTGTTAATATATTTTATAAAATATGAATATATTTATATTAATTGAAGTGTTTTAGCCACGATCTCATAATATGCACCATAATAAATAATTTTCGTGGAAGCTGCGTTGGTAGTAATATAAAAAAATGGGAAAAACGTGCTGAAGTAAACAAGTTTTTTTGTGTTCTTTCTAGATTTCTGGCCAAACCACGCAAAACTCAAACCTGTGCTCAAAGAGAGAACTAAAGAATACCCCTTGGGCAACATGGTTCTAGTGTATGACTTTTCGATATATACACTGCATCCCCCTAAAATCGATGCTGACATTTTGAAGTTTTGAATTCAGTGTTTTTCGAATTTTTCTTATAATTAGAGGGTGCAACTAGATAATAATAGAAACTAGTTTATGGGATTGTAGAACTCGCGATTCCACCTCGTTCGATGTATATCTCATGAGTGTGCTCCGTACAGCTTCCTAGTAATAGGAGTCCAAAGGCGAAAATTTGGTGCGTAAATTTTCTGAAAAACCTATTTTTTGGCTTTAAAATTTACAACTGTCGTACAGGTACCCCTGAATCCCGCGTGATTTTAGTTTTTTTACGTGCCGGATCTAATGAGCTCTTCCGCGGTCGAATCCATCCACTAAAACGCCGGATATAGATACCTTGAAAGTAGGAAAATCAGCAAAACTATATTTTGACAATTCCGCGAATTGAACCGCGATTTGCTTTGATTATTTTTACATACATGTAATCCTTTATACGCGATTATTATATTTGCCAAAAAGGTATGTCACAAATTACAAAGATTCGGGAGTAATAACCATATTTATCCCAAAATAGAATGTGGTGGCACATCCGCAGTTCTTGACGAATCTGTCTAAAACAATTTATATTGACGTATTTTTAATAGACGGTCATTGAAATCGGATGCACCACTTGAAGGTTTTTTGAATAGTAAGATGCAACTGATGGCACACTTTGGTCGCTGAATAAAACATGGTAAAATCCATGCATATTGATAGACATGGAGTCCCTGTATCCGAAAAGCACATGCACCTCAATTGATTTAAACGGATTCGCGAATTACACGCTTTTTAATTTTTGTGTTTTTTCTTTGGTTGTAATTTCATTATTACGCTCTACTATTTATTTCTATTGCTTATCGCAAAAAGCAAATATACTTTCACGATGACAAATTATTTTCCTTGTAATAGTTTTAGCACAATACTTCAGGTTTTGTATGGAAAATTAGCGAAATAGTAGAATAACTCCCAAAAATATTTCTCCAATTTTTCGCATTAAACCAAAATATATATTTTTGAAATAAATTTCAACAATAAGTTTTCGTCTTTTCTTGTTGCTGTAATATGCATGCAATGAACCCAATCTTTATAATTTTGGTCTCACATTAGTCTATGCGTTGTCTAGATTCTATACGTATTTTTAATTTATTTTTTAGAGATTTTTATGGACTCTGAATAAGAATAAATAAAATTTACCCCAAGATTTCTTCACTATTTTTTTATTTTCCGCGAAAATAAAAATAAATTTAGCAACTATTTTAGCATCTACGGATAGATATCAAATTCTGTTAACGATTTATGTATACATTTTCTTATTAAAACCCAAAGGGAATTTTTAAATATTTTTTCTTTATTAGGGAACAAAACCCCCTATAACTTTTGGGTGCAGCATCCAATTTTGTGAACGCGAACATATTTGAAACCACAATTTTTTTCTTAACGTAAGTAACAAAAATCGCGGATGTGCTCGCAAAAAAAATTTAATTTTTTTTCCAATGGTATTGAAAAGGAAATTTGAAATTTACAATATTTTTTGACCACGGAAACCCAAATGCTTATATAAGATCCGAAAATATATCAAAAAGTGTCTTCAATCGGGCGCCACCTTTATATGACGGTTATATCAAAGTGTGGACCTATTTTGACAATTTTTAGTGGATAAATTTTGTGACCACTGGGAATCTCAAATGTCAAGTAACAGGTAGTACGGCCAAAAAGTAGTTACAATTCTCAAAATAGCAATAATTGGAACGTTCAGTTACATAGAGGCTACACCAAAACATGGACCTATGTTGACATATTTTGGTGGATATGTTTTCTGACCACTGAGAACCTCATATGGCAAATTACAGCTAATTCGGTTAGATTTTTTTAGCTAAAATCCCAAAAAAACAATGAATATCAGGAGGTACCGTTATATGGGACTATGTTAACATGGACTATGTTGACAATTTTTGGTGGAGATGTTTTATGAGTTCTGGGAACCTCAAACGTCGGTCAAACAATTTTGCCAAAAACCCTCAAAACACCGAATATCGAGAGGTACCGTTATATGGGGACTATGCAGAAACATGGACCTATGTTGACAATTTTTGGTGGAGATGTTTTGCTGCCGCTGGGAACCACAAATGTTAAATTGCAGGTACCTTGATCAAAAAAATGTAAATAAAACCCTAAAAATGCCGAAAATTCGAAAGTACCGTTGTATGGGGCTGTACCGAAACTTGGACCATTGTTAAACATTTTTGGTTGAGTAGTTTTGTGTCAACTAGGAGCCTAAAACGTAAAATTGCAGGTACATCTGTCAAAAAAGGTAGCTAAAATCCTCAAAATAGCGAGCAAAATAGCGATTGGGATATTATGCGGACGATTAAAGCCTGTGGTAAATAAGATAATTGGGCCATACCAATGCTTCTTTAGACCTGAAAAGTCCATCATTTACCCTGCGTCGAATCCTGGAGAAGATCCAAAAGATGCAGATCGACACCTACCACATTTTTGTTGATTATAAAGCAGCCTTCGGCAGTCCCCTACACTCAAAAGTATTTAAAGTCATGACTAAATTTGGTATCCCTGCAAAGCTCATTCGGCTTTGTAAGATGAGTTTAACTGATACCGGGTCCTCAATTAAAATAGGAAGGAACGTCTCCGAAGAGTTTGGTATTTGGTATACCAAAGGAGGTTTCATACAAGAAGACCGCCTTTCGTGTGACTTATTCAACATACTGCTGGAAAAGGTTACACAAGATGATGACGTCAAAAGAATAGCACAATTTACACCAATAGCCACATGTTACTTCCTTATGTTAATGATATAGATATCATGGGACGATCAGTAAGGGAAGTAACTGATACCTTTAAGAAAGTTAAAGGAGAAGTTGCTAAAGTGGGTCTGACAGTAAACGGCGACAAGACAAAGTTTATGGTGTCGACGAGCAATGCGTCCATAGAACTAGGAACAACTATAGAAGTTGGTTCCTATAATTTTTAGGTAGTTAAAGATTTCGTCTACCTCTGCTTTGCCATAAACCCGACAAACAACATCAATTGTGAAATACCAATAAGAATAGTATTGGCCACATCTCGTCAAACAAAAGTAACACATTACAAAACACTGATACTACCCGTGCTAATGTATGGTTTCGAGGCATGGATACATGCGCCAGCAAATAAGGCAGTGCTTTGTCTATTCGAAAGAAGAATTATTCGTATGATCTACGGGTCAATCTGCGTTGACGGCGACTATCGACTTCGTAAGAACAACGAGCTGTTCATAGGCCAAGTCATAAGAATGAGTGATGATGAACCCGCTAAAAGGTGGCACACGCAGAACTGAAATGCCAAGGCTTCAATGGAGCGAACAAGCGAAATACGACATCAGAAAACTTCATATCCCAGATTGGGAAAATAAAGCAACAAACAGAGAGGAATGGAAATCTTTTCTTAGTTCGGCTTGTGGAACAAATGTTCTGTAGTGGGCCAGCTAAGTAAGTGGTGTAGGGTATTACATAGTCGGCCGTGCATTTATTTATTTTTTTTTTTTTTTTGCCCAGTCATATACTGGGAGTATTTAGCTATCGACTGATTTGTTTACTACACTTTTTCAGGTGTAATTGGAAATATTGTAGTTGTAATTCGTAACATTTAATTTGTAATTCGAGAATACCACTTGTAATTCGAATTATTCCATTTGTAATTCTAATTGTTCTATTTGTAATTCAAATTATTCCACTTGTAATTAGAATTATTCCATATAAATTTCGAATTATTCTATTTGTAATTCGAATTATTTCATTTGAAATTCAGATTATTCAATTTGTAACTCGAAATATTTCATTTGTAATTCGAATTATTCCATTTGTAATTCGAACTATTTTGTTTGAAATATGAAATTCGAATTACAAATGGAATATTTCAAATTCAATCGGAATAATTCAAATTTCAAATGGATAGAGATGGACAATGGGTAAATACCCAATGGGTAAATACCCGGTAAATTGGGTAAATTGGGTAAATACCGGGTAAATACCAATTTGTGGGTATTTATTTGGGTATTTACTATATTGAATCGCTAATACAACATCTTAGACCCTATTTCTGGGTTTGGGCTATGAAATCGATTCGAAATGGATAGTTTTACAATACTTTAAACAAGTGGGTAAATACTTGGGTAAATACCCGAGTATTTACCCAAGTGTTGGGTAAAAACTCATTAACTGCCGAACCACTTGACGTAGGCTGACAAAATTTGGCTCAAATCTTACTTATGTCAAGAGAATATCTAGCATTGAAAATGGGGTCTCTGGGTCCATGTTTTGATATAGCCCCCATATAACCGTACCTCCCGATTTAAGGTATTTTTTTCTATTTGTCTCATTGTACAATCATAGTGGCTGAAATTTGGCACAATGAGTTCTCAATATGTAGAAAATATCCTTGCAAAAATTTGTCAACATAGGTCCACGTTTTCTAATAGCCCCCATATAAGGGTACCCCGATTTCGAGTATTTACCCAAATGTTGGGTAAAAACTCTTTACTGCCGAACCACTTGACGTAGGCTGACAAAACTTGGCATAAAGCTTACTTATGTCAAAAGAACTTTTGGTACTGAACATGGAGTCTCTGGGTCCATGTTTTGATATAGCCCCCATATATCAGTACCTCCCGATTTAAGGTATTTTTTACCTATTAGCCTTATTGTACAATCATATTGGCTGAACTTTGGCATAGTGAGTTCTCAATATGTAGAAAATACCCTTGCAAAAACTTGTCAACATAGGTCCATGTTTTCTAATAGCCCCCATATAAGGGTACCCCGATTTCGAGTATTTACCCAAATTTTTGGTAAAAAACTGCCGAACAACTTGACGTAGGCTGACAAAACTTGGCATAAATCTTTCTTAAAAACTCATTAACTGCCGAACCACTTGACGTAGGCTGACAAAATTTGGCTCAAATCTTACTTATGTCAAGAGAATATCTAGCATTGAAAATGGGGTCTCTGGGTCCATGTTTTGATATAGCCCCCATATAGCCGTACCTCCCGATTTAAGGTATTTTTCATCTATTAGCCACATTTTACAACCAAATTGGCTATAATATGGCACAGTAAGTCCTCAATGAGTATAAAATATCCTTGCAAACATTTGTCAACGTAGGTCCACGCTTTCTTATAGCCCCCATATATGGGTACCCCGATTTCGAGTATTTACCCAAATATTGGGTAAAAACTCCTTATCTGCCGAACCACTTGACGCTGGCTGACAAACTTTGGCTCAAAACTTTCTTATACCAATAGTATTAAACGTATTGAAAAAGGAGTACCTGGGTCCATGTTTTGGTATAGCCCCCATATAGCCGTACCTCCATATTTAAGGTATTTTTCATCTATTAGCCACATTTTACAACCAAATTGGCTGTAATTTGGCACAGTGAGTCCTCAATGAGTATAAAATATCCTTGCAATCATTTGTCAACGTAGGTCCACACTTTCTTATAGCCCCCATATATGGGTACCCCGATTTCAAGTATTTACCCAAATATTGTGTAAAAACTCTTTATCTGCCCAACCATTGGTGTAGGCTCACAAAATTTGGCTAAAAACTTTCTTATATCAATAGTATTAAAGGTATTGAAAATGGAGTCCCTGGGTCCATGTTTTGGTATAACCCCCATATAGCCGTACCTCCCGATTTAAGGTATTTTTCATCTATTAGCCAAATTTTACAACCAACTTGGCTGTAATTGGGCACAGTGAGTCCTCAAGGAGTATAATATCTCCTTGCACATATTTGTCAACGTAGGCCCACGCTTTCTTGCAGCCGCCATATAAGGGTATGGAAAATGGAGTCCCTGGGTCCACTTTTTGATATAGCCTCCCGATTTCAGAAACCCATATTGGGGCTACAAGAAAACGTGGACCTACGTCGACAATTTTTTGCAAGGATATTTTATACATATTGGGAACTCACTGTACCAAATTACAGTCAGTATGGTTGTAAAATGTGGCTAATAGTTAAAAATACCTTAAATCGGGAGGTACGGCTATATGGGGGCTATATCAAAACATGGACCCAGGAACTCCATTTTCAATACCTTTATTACTATTGATATAAGAAAGTTTTGAGCCAAATTTTGTCAGCCAACGTCAAGGGGTTCGACAGTTAATGAGTTTTTACCCACTTTTGGGTAAATACTCGAAATCGGGGTACCCTTATATGGGGGCTACAGGAAAACGTGGACCTACGTTGACAAATATGTGCAAGGATGTATTATACTCCTTGAGGACTCACTGTGCCAAATTACATCCAATTTGGTTGTAAAATGTGGCTAATAAATGAAAAATACCTTAAATCGGTAGGTACGGCTATATGGGGGCTATATCAAAACATGGACCAAGAGACCCCATGTTCAGTACCAGAAGTTTTTTTGACATACGAAAGATTTATGCCAAGTTTTGTCAGCCTACGTCAAAATTTGGGTAAATACTCGGGTATTTACCCAAGTATTTACCCACTAGTTTAAAGTATTGTAAAACTATCCATTTTGAAACGAATTTACAACCTAAACCCAGGAATAGGGTGTACAATAGGGCTATAACCAAAAAAATACCACCACATAGCCGTGTAGAGCATGGAAAACTATTATGAAATACGGCGTCAATTTTTCTTTATCGCGAAAAAAGTTTCCGCACCAAATGCATTGAAGTTCAGTAATGCATTTTTTTAATTTTAGCTGTTATGACAACATATTTGCTTTTAATTAAAATTTTTATTTTTTTGTAATCTAATTTAAAATCATTATCAAAGCGTTCTGGACCAATTTGTTCTCAAATCGCGCCATTTCGGAGCATTTTATGAATTTTTGACACTATTGCAGTTTTTGCTTTTTCTTTATAAACTCGTGAATTTTATGTTTATATTTTTTGTACCTACCGGACAAAAGAATATGGTGTCATTTGCAACGAAGTCGCGAAAGTTACAGGCTGTTTTTGTTGACTTTGCCTGTGAGAATCGTATATGTTTTTTACAAAAATACAACACCAGTACCACGTGGGGAATTTTGTCCTAATAATGAAAACGCGTTTCTAAGATCGATTCGGTGAAAAAAGTTTCCGCGCCGACTGTAATTACTAAAACCCTTTTGATATTTTTTCTACTTATAATTTTAAATTTGCTTTGTTTGAATAAATATTCATAGAAAAAAATACAATTCTCACAGGCAAAGTCATTAAAAACTGTCTGTAACTTTCGCGAATTTGTTGCAAATGGCACCATATTCTCTTGTCCGATAGGTACAATAAATATAAACATAAAATTCACGAGTTTATAAAGAAAAAACAAAAATTGCAATAGTGTCAAAAATTCATAAAATGCTCCGAAATGGCGCGATTTGAGAACAAATTGGTCCAGAACGCTTTGGTAATGATTTTAAATTAGATTACAAAAAAATAAAAAATTTAATTAAAAGCAAATATGTTGTCATAACAGCTAAAATTAAAAAATGCATTACTGAACTTCAATGCATTTGGTGCGGAAACTTTTTTCGCGATAGAGAAAAAATTACACCTTTTTTTATAATAGTTTTTCATGCTCTACACGGCTATGTGGTGGTATTTTTGATATTTGCAAAAAAGTGCAAAAAGTTATATCCCTAGTGTACAATGGTGTATTTTCTATTCAATATAGTAAATACCCAAATAAATACCCACAAATGGGTATTTACCCGGTATTTACCCACCGTGTGGGTATTTACCGGGTAAATACCCGGTAAATACCATCTCTACAAATGGAATAATTCAAATTTCGAATGGAATAATTCAAATTTCAAATGGCATATTTCGAATTACAAATGGAATAATTGGAATTAAAAATGGAATTATCGAATTACAAATGATATGTTACAAATTACAAATATAATTCTCCAATTACAATTCAAATAACCCAAATTACAGCTGAAAAAGGTTTAGTTGTTGGAATTGTTACTTTTCTTGTAATTACTTAAATAACTTATTTCGTTTTATTAATCGTCTAACGCAGGAAGATTCTTGTTCGTGTGGCCTCCCAAACTTTTGCTGGGTAGTGATAGTTAGAGTGTGCCATATGTAGTACAAAATACCTTTAAAATGGTATCAGATTCAATTAAAAAGTCCAACAGACAATTTCGGATATATCAAAAAGAAACTCTAAAATGTCAACGACAAGAAGGTGGCAGTGGCAAAAACTAAAATCTACAACAACTTCTAGTGATCCGTTATAATGTAGTTTTTGCAGCAATGAGTTTTTCATTTACTAATGTGCTTGGATTGTTCTTTATGGTTTACTGCTTAAATAACATTAGTTCTCCTTTCGAATTTAGGAAAACAGTGGTATAAAAATTAGGAAAATGCTTTTTTATGAAAAAAATTGGCGTTTTTATACTAAATTTTGAGAGAAAATTAAACAAAACTACCGTTAAATACGATATGTGAACGCAAATCAATGCCTGTGTTGTATGACAACGTGGAATATGGAAGGCATTCACTCATTGAGCGCATTGAACTCACGATCAAACAATTCGAACTTGGCTAGCAAAATCTTCAGCCAAAGGAAACATGGGTAGTAATGGAATGCTGTGTTGTTCTCGAAGATACATACCCAAAACACATGTAAGTTGGAAATCGTGCAATATAGACTAGTACTTTCCCAACATGTTGTGAAGCCGCTCAAACGAAGTCGTGAAAAGTCAAGACATTCCTTACATTTTTACAGCATTCGACCATCAAACTTCTGTAGCAAATATGGTCGGTTTGGCGAAAGAATGAACAACTGTTGGGTTTGTTGCATAGAAAGAATAATTGGGTTTTGTCTTTTTTACAACCTCGTATCTCTATATCATATTTTGATAAGTTTTTACCTAAGATTAGATAAAATCTTATTTATAAGGTGATTTAATAAAAAAGTTCACGCACGAAGTCAATTCAAAAATTTTCTATGTGAGCTTTTTTGACAAATTTTTCAAATCACTATAAACCGATATAAATCTGAAAATAAGCTTTATATCACCACGTCATAAGCAAAGTTTTGTTTCTCACTAAATTTATCATCATGTCATTATACATCATATGTAATTATACCCCCAGTATTTATGCTAAAGATGGTATATACACTTTCATACGGGCAAAATGTGCTTCATCGAAATAACGGAATGTTCGGAAGAAATCCGTTTCAGACAATTTGGAGTCGATTTAGCAATGTCCGTCCGTCTGTCTGGCTAGTGCGCACGATAACTCCCCAACGGAAAAACCGATTCGGTCCAAAATTTGGCTTTCGTAATATTTTGTTCAAACTTAAAGTTCTAGGATGGGTTATATCGGTCCACTCCTTCCGGTACCTCCCCCACAAAAGTTCCCAAATGTTCGGAAATTTGTGCACACGTTAACTCTTGACAAGAAAAACCCTATGACACCGTGTGTAGTGGTTGGAGCGCAAGGTAATTCTCGAACGGATCTGCCGATTCTGTCCGAAATGTGCCCTCGCAATATTTTGTCCAAACTTAGTTTAAATTCGAAAATAAGCCATATCGGTCCACTCCTTCAGGTACCTCTCCCACAAAAGTTCAAAAATGTTCGAAAAAATTGTGCGCACGATAACTCTTGAAGGAACTGACCGATTTGGTCCATACATTATACATATCCTAATTTATCTATCAGGTATAGATCAGGTTCGAATATGGCCAATACTTGTCCGCTCCTTCGGGCACCACCCACACAAAATTTCGTATAAGTTCACATTAAGACCTGCTCTCAAATCACTTTGATTTTGGTTGAAGCAACTTGCATTCGCTGCCTCAATTACGATGGTAAATGTTTTTCAGGGGCAAGTCCATACTTCTTGAGAAAACAGACCGAAAGGTGTAAAAAAACCCCTATGGCACCATATGAGGTGGCTGGAGAGCACGATAACTCTCGAACCGATCAACCGATTTTGTCCAAAATTTGACCTTCGTCATATCTTGTCCAAACTTAGTTTCAGTTCGAAGACGGGCAATAACGGCCCACAAATTTCGATACTTCTACCCAATATTTAAAAATGTCACTAAAATTGTATGCACAATATCTCTTGAAGGGGGCAACCAATGTGGTCCAAACTGTGGATATCATAATATTTTGTCCAAATTTGGTTAAACTTTTAAAATAACCCATATCGGTCCTCGCCAGTTTATGGTCTGCTCGAAGATCCTTTGGAAATGTATACCGATGCTGTTCGCTGTGGTCCTGTGTACAGCGATTATGTTTTCCGTGGACAAGTCCATGCTTCCTGGCATACTGGTCCAAAACGTATGCGATGACCCACTGAAAAGACTAGAAGAAGACTAAATACCAAATTCCAGAAATTTAGGTAAAACAATGTGGCTAACTTTCAAAATACCAAAATTCAGGAGGTACCATTCTATAGGGGCTACATGAAGGCGTGACTATACCTATAGGTGGAAAGTTTTGCACCCCCAACGAAGGCTAAATACCAAATTTCAGCCATAAAAACCGAAAACCGGGAGGTACCGTTCTTTGGGGGCTATATTGTTGCGTGGACCGGTACCGACACATTTCTGGGGGAAAGTTTTATGGAAAGTCATATGGAATTTTTTTTTACCTCAAATGAAGACTAAATACCAAATTTCAGACATTTCGGAGGAACATTGAGGCCACAACTTTCAAAATACCGAAAATCTGGAGGTATCGTTCTATGGGGGCTATACGAAGTCGGAGATATATGCAGACAAATTTCATATGAAAAGTTTTATACCCCAAAATTCATATGAAAGGTTTTATACCCCAAACGAAGATTAGATACCAAATTTCAGCCATTTCGGTACAATATTGAGGCCACAAACGTCAAAATACCGAAAACTGGGATGTGCCGTTCTATGGTGACTATTAGAGGGGAAAGTTGAATACCCCCAACGAAGACTAAATACCAAATTTCAGCCATTTTGATGGATTATTGTGGCCATAACAGTGAAAATACAGAAAATCGCGAGGTACCGCATTTAAAAAAAAAATTTAAGTTTTTTTCCGACACTTTATCGTTATGATTAATAAGGTGTGAACCTTTGCAGAAAGACCTTTCCAATTGTATTATAAAAATCAGCTAAGAACAATTGGCCAAATCACAAAATACGGTTGTCAAAATTGTATACACCCTAAGTTTTACGGTTCTTCTTTATCTAGAGAGTAGATATAGTAAATTCCATTACTACCGCACTGTAAACACTGTCCAAATCATACGATTCTAGCTCAATTTCAGTGTTTAAATTTCATTTCAAAAAACCAAAACCAGCCGGAAAGCTAAAAAGGAAATACACAGTAAAACTACCGATATTGCCGATTGTTAGTAAAAAGCTAAGAGTAAAATAACAAAAACCTCAATGAAAACTCAACAACGACACAACGTTTATGATCGCCAGCAAAAAGTAAAGCTATAGACCATCAAGAAATGCCAAAAGAAATGTGTTAAAACATTGAGACATTTATGGTAAAAGTACTGTTGCATGATTGGTTGCCTTGCATCGGCATCTAGCGGCAGACTTAGCTGTCCGCCTAGTTACTGCACTGGGGCAATAGTCGTCTAAACATCCGACCGTCAGTCACTATCATGCACTTTGTTCATTGAGTGTGTTTTTGTTGGCTGTTGCCATAACATGTCTTGAGCTAGCCCTCTCTTGTATTCAGCGTGTTCAACGACGACGACGTCGAATGTCATCGATAATGTAATATTTGTTGACTTATGTCATAAATGTTGACCGTTTGATTGATAAATTCAGTTGCGTTATGTTGTATTGGGTTTTGGTCATTACGGTAACATGCCTGCCTGCCTGCAGTTGTCATTGTGGTCATTACATTCCACATTTTGCCGGTTGTTAAATTCTTGTGTTTTTTTGCTTATTAACTACCAGGGAGTTTGTGTTTTGAGTCTTTTGATAATTTATGTACTTTTCCTTGTATGACTTGCCGCTAGTTTGTGCCTTAAGACATTGACGGACTATGGCATTTGGGAATGCAAACCACCTAAAAAATTCTTGATTTATGCACAAGTTTTAGTGAAGTTTGCGTTAGGTTCTTTTTTCGCTAGGGGAAATCACTAATTATGATGGCATTTAGTTTAAGAAAATGGGTCATTTCCTAAAATAAAAGGAGATTTTAGTAGGAAATAGTCAATGAAATTTAAAATGTATGTTCTAGAATTACAATCTACGATCGACTCTCTAAAGTAATGTGACATCACTCGGGCAACGTATTGTATCCCTCTTTGCACTCTGAATATCTATATTCAAGTCCAAGACATGATAATAATTCAATTGTCTGCGTTGGACAAAAAACCCCTCAGCTAAATGCTATCCACACTTTATGAACATAACGGCTATGAAAAGGTGTTGTACCATATGCGGAACGCCGTTTGATGAAGATTATTGCTATGAAAGAGGTCTCCCTTTGTCTTTTCGCAGATGTTCGTGGGAAAGGCCAATGTATGCGGAAATTCATATCAAATATGACTTTTTGTAATGAAGAAAGTTCAACAAATTTATGAAAATGTTTATTATCCGTATCACGAATAATATGATCAAACTTACTACAATTGCTTAACCTTACCAAAATGGAGAGAACGAGAGTCGTAAGACACGACGCACAATTGTGCTTCAGGGGACAAAAATCGAAAAATGAGTTGTCCACTTTTTATAATTTTATGGTTTTATTTTATTGAGAACACTTCAAATGGGACAATCGTAAAAGACTTTTGTCGACATATGGTGCTACTATAAAGTTTTAGCTCCTCAAACATAGACAATTTATCGTAGGTAACTTATATTGCAATTTATATAAAAAAGGACCACATGTTCAAGGAAATGTATTTAAACAAGTTATTAGAAATATAAAAAAACCTTTGAATAGGGGATTAAAGAATGCCCAATAGACTTCCTTTTTAAACCAGATATATGGCAAATCCAAGCAGGTTGTTAAAAAGGGAATATTCAAATCAAAAGTACCATTATATACAGGGATTACATCAAAATCTGAACAAATGTTTGTTTAAATCGGTAAAATTGAACAGGGACCTTAGAAAACATCGCATATTAAATTTGAAGTCTATTAAATTAAAATTGGCTGAGTTATAGCAAAATCGGAGAATGATATATATCAAAATCTGAACCGATTTTTATCAAAATCGATAAAACTGATCAACGACCTAAGAAAACATCGCATATTAAATTTGAAGGATATTCAATTAAAATTGACCGATTTTTTGCAAAATCAGGAAAAGATATATATGGGGGCTATATCCAAGTCAGAACCGATTTTTGTCAAATTCGGTAATTAGGGGCCTAAGAGTATCAGTAAGTATCGGATATTTAATTTGAAGGTTATTCTCTTAAAATTGACCGAGTAATAGTAATATTGGGTAAAGATATATATGGGGGCTGTATCCAAATCTGAACCGATATGGACCGAAGATGGTATTTTTCATTCCAATGCCTTTATAAGAACTTGTACAAAAATTCATCATCCTGGGTAAAGTCCTTCTATTTTTGTCCACGTTTACAAGGAAGCCGCGCCACTGTTCTACGTTCTGACTAGGCGATAAAAAGTAGGTCCCATATCATTGAGCGTCACTCTAGGTCCGCAAAAATTGAGCTAGAGCGCTATATTTGTGCACCTGAGTTTCTTTTTGCCACAGGCAGTTCAAGTTCAAAGATGGGCTTTATCGGTTCATGCTTTTGTATAGTTTCCATACATCGGTACCTGCCGATTTTCGGTATTTTAAGGATTTTAGCTACATTTATAACCGGAGTATTTGATGTTCCGTATGAAATTTGTAGGTATAGGTCCACCACGCCTTCATATAGCCCCCATAGAACATAGAAGCGTATCTCTTAATTTTCGGTATTTTGAAGGTTTGAGCCTCACCGAAATGCCTGAAATTTGGTACTTAGTCTTCCTTGGGGGTATAAAACTTTCTCCCAGAAATTTGTCGGTATAGGTCCACGCCTTTATATAGCCCCATAGAACGGTACCTCCCGATTTTCCGTATTTTGAAGGTTATGGCCACAATTATCCGCCGAAATGGCTGAAATTTGGTATTTAGTCTTTGTTGGAGGTAAAAGCCTTTCTGACTGAACTACATCGAAATAGGTCCACGTTTCTATATAGCCCCCATAGGACGGTACCTCCCGATTTTCGATAAATGTTGTGACGTCAATATCCCACCGAAAGACTGAAATTTGTTATTAAGTCTTCCATTTGTTACATATTTTTTTTATTTATTTTCGGTTTCCTTATATAAATAACAAGAGAGCGATTTCATTCTCAAAAAAAAATTTCGTCCCCATACCTTGAGCTCCAATTTACAGTTACAGTTAAATGTAGTGAAATACTAATGGAATCTAATTGCGAACAATATACATATGTTTGAGATTGCGGACCATTATCTACAATTATCTAGACTCATTATGCGTGGTGTCATATATCGATGGGGATGAGATTGATTTATAATGATCAGGAGCGATGTTTTTAATAATATCGGACGCTCAGCTAACGATGTGGAACTAAGATTGTTACGTTAAATGCGTTAACATTTTAATTTAGTGTGGCTCGAGGTCAGTAAAAATAAAAAAGGAATTTTGTTTTTTTTTTTTTGTTTTTGTTTATATAATTATTCTGTTCAATATTTCGATCTCGAAATATTACTTCCGCATTCATTCGCAAGTGTTTTCTTACTGTCTTACTGCCAATGGATGTGGATGTGCTGTCCGAAAATAAAAAGAAATGATAATCCCTGATGATGATCGACGATGTTGATCGAAATATCGGAAAATTAAATGATATTAAAACAAACCGAATAAGTAAGAACAGCCGGGTCAACATTTTTTAACCCTCCACCACGAACTGTATTGAAGTAAATAGGAACAATTAGTTTCGTGGTGTTTATGAAAGTATTAAGCCCTTCCTCTACGTTAAGGCTTATGCCTTAGAGAACAAGAAAATCTTAACTGATGACAGTCAATTTATATTGATAAAGTCTGCCTTGAAGTTTTCTACCCATTGAGATTCCAAAATACTCAGTTACAGCCACTTCAGAAGGAAAATGTAGCATAAACATTTAAAGAGCTCACATGTGGCCTCATCTTTCTTTCTTTCCAAAACATGTACCAATAATTGTTACTTTCAGAACTGAGCATTTTATCCTTTTACAACACTCAATACCAAATTGCAGCAATATCTGTTCAAAAATTGACAAAAACTGAAAATTCTCTACAACATTTTCCTTAGTCCCATTTCGATGGGACTTGCCGTTTCCATGCAAAATTGTGAAAACCTAAAAAAAACCTAAAAATGTGAACTTTGATAGCGATTTATTTAAAAATTCCACTAGCGATTTTTTCTTGTTTTTGGATTTTTCTCGTCTATGAACATTGCTGTTTCAGAATCCGCAAAAAACTTGTCAGGTGTAAGCGGTTATCATTTAAATTTAGTTAAGGCGCACCGTTCATGGCATTGTTTTATAAGGAGGCGATACAGTCAGTGCATTTTCCCAATTTGAACTTCTGTATCTCAAAAACCATAAGCAAAATCCTGAAAAGCTAGAAAAACCGTACAAATTTGAACTTTGAGCGCGATTTGGGTAGCCCCATTTAAGATTTTTTGAAGATTTTAGTAAAATTTTTTACCGAATTTGTTGTTAATTGGAATTTTGTATTTCCAGAAAATAGAAACCTTAGGCGGTTTGCAAAATTGTATATATTTCGAGGGTTTCTTTTCAAAATTTCGAAATATTGTGTGTTGCCAGCTAAATTCAGAAAATTATAAAATTATCAGTTAAGATTTGCTGCCCCTGCAAGGAATTTGCGAAAGAGCTTAGTACATACTTTTATAAACGAAAGGAAACTAGTTGTTCCTATTTACCTCAATATAGTTCGTGGTGGGGGGTATAAAAAGTTCGGCCGATCTTAACGCCGTTTTTACTTGTTTTATTTTATTTTGCTCTCTGCTGTAGTTGATCATGCGAAGTTCCACTTTGGAAAAATCCACCAATTGTTCGTTATTTTGTTAACAAAAAACTAGCGTGCCGAAGGTGAGCGTTGAACACACAATCCACGGATATGTAGACGGACACACACGCTCTGTGCCACCGTACTCATTACTTACAGCCTGTTTATGTATATCCATAAGAAAATTAATACGTAAGAAAAACAGCCAAACTTGAGTGTGTTTTCATTTTTTTTTTTTTAACAGCTGTTACTATCATATGTCATACCATAAAAACATAAGAATAGAGAAAAAGAAAATAGAAATAATTTATACCGTTATTTTTGTTTATAAGATCGAAAGAATTCTAAATAAAATTCATTATTGTTTACTCTGCCGACTAATTGGCAATTAAAATAAACAAATCTTTTAATAGCACCCTGGAAGTGCTGCAATTAAAAAAATATCCAGGCAACTATTTAGTGCCGGATACCCAAAACCACTTGGTGCCAGTGGCGTTCCTAAGCGCCGGCAGAACATATAGATAGATAGGCAGGTTCCTTACACTCCACTTCTACAAGTGTATACCCCACACTTTATTTTTCAGCTTACTGGTAATGCGGAAAGTAGCTTGTTTACATTACTTTGTAATGGGTTACATAATGACTAATGAATCCGAATATTTGCTGGAAGGCTTTTCCAAATTCCTTTTTAAATTAGGTTGGTTTGTCACTCCGTTTGTAACACACCGAAATATTCTGCGAAGAATCTATAAAGTTTATATCGCTCATTTACTCAAAGAGTGACACATCTCAAAAAATCCGGTTTCGAGAAAAACGCAAACAGCTAGCCAGATATCTGTGCTAAATTCCTGTGCAAGGAAGCATGATTTGAAGTGTTTTAGTGCTCCATAAACTCAAAAACGTTTTTGGTGAATTAAATGAGGTGTAACTCGTTGAATTTTAGAATTATGAACATGAAAATTTTACACAGGATAATATAGAAGCCGTAGAAAAATAGGAAATGCTAACTCAGAAAACGCATTTTTTGATTTTTGCCACTCTTTGAGTAAATGAGCGATATATTCATGAACAGCATAAAATTTTAAGTCGATATAACCATGTCCGTCCGTTCGGTCGGTCCACGCTTTCATATAGCCCCCATAGAACGGTACCTCCCGATTTCCGGTATTTTGAAGATTTTAGCCTCATTCATTTGGTATTTATTCTTCGTTAGAGGTATACAACTTTCCAACTGAAATTTGTCGGAATACGTCCACGCCTTCATATGGCCCCCATAGAACTGTACCTCTCAATTTTCCGTATTTTAGAGGTTGTGACCACAATAATCAACCGAAATGGCTCAAATTTGGTATTTGGGGTATTAAATGTTCCATATGAAATTTATCGGGATAGGTCCACGCCTTGATATAGCCCACCTCCCACAACATCTCCCGATTTTGGGTGTTTTGAAGGTTGTGGCCTCAATATTGTTCAGAAATGGCTGAAATTTGGCTAAGTCTTCGTCGGGGGTATAAAACTTTCCATATGAATTTTGTCGGTATAGGCCCACGACTTCATATAGCCCTCGTAAAACGGTACCTCCAGATTTGCAGTATTTTGAAGGTTGTTGCCTCAATATTAATCAAAAAATTTCTGACATTTGGTTAAGTCTTCGTGTGGGGTATAAAACTTTCCATATAAATTTTGTCGGTATAGGCCCACGCCTACATATAGCCCCCAAAGAACGGTACCTCCCCATTTCCGGTATTTTGAAGGTTGTGGCCTCAATATCCCACCGAAATGGCTGAAAATTGGAATTTAGTCTTCGTCACCACCTAAAATTTGTCGGTATCGGTCCACGCCTTCATATAGCGCCCATAGAACGGTACCTCACGACTTTCGGTATTTTATTTAGTCTTCGTTAGGGTAAAAAAAAAACTTTCCACCTGAAATTTGTCGGTATAGGTCTATGCCTTCATATAGCCCCCATAGAACGGTACCTCCCGATTTTCGGTATTTCGAACGTGTGCCCTCAATATCCCATCGAAACGGCTGAAATGTAATATTTAGTCTTCGTTGGTAGCCCTCTTCGAACGGTGCCTCGCAATTTTCTACATTTTGAAGATTTTGAAATTTGGTATTTGGTCCCTGTTTGGAATTTTGTGTTCCGAAAAGATAGAAAACTTAATCTCAAAAAAACAATTCAAATCTAGAAACCGAGATTGCTGCAATATAATGTTGTGTGTTGCCTGGCGTTCAAAAGCTCAGTTCGAAAATTGTAAATATTGGTCCATGATAGTAGAAAGAGGAAGAACTTCCCAGCAAAATGTTCGATGCCAAAGCTGTCATTCAATCATGGGTGCAAGTGAGCTGGCATGTCATCTTTTTAGCATCTTCATCGATAAATTTAATATGAGCGTGGACCCCAAAAGATGCTATTTATTTATGGATCCATAGCATGTCATTTACACCAATGCTTTTAGCATGTCATTTTGACCAATGCTTTGGCATGTCATTTCCACCAATGCTTTGGCATGTCATTTGCACCAACGCACAGTGCGAAATATGAGCACTTTAGCGGAACTTTACTAATAACTTTGCAAAAATGTTTCTTATATTAGTGGATATTGTGGGGCTCAAATAGGGCCACATAGGTCCGCGGTTTCTCATAGCGTTCATGTAACGGTGGCTGTCGTTTTTACGTTTTACATTTATTTTTCAATCGATTTTGCTGCAAATTGTTATATTGAGTTTTCAGCGGATAGAAAACTTATGTACACAATATTTGCAATATAGGTTCGCATTTTGGTATAGACCCCATTGAACGGTACCGGTTGATGGGACATATTTTAAATGTTACAGACACATTTTCCAACGTATTTGGTTGTATTTTGGCATTTTATGTTCTTCGTAAATAGAAAACCTCTGTGCGAAATATTAACATCGTAGGTACGCGTGTTTGGTATAGCCCCCATATGACGGGTTCCCTCATATTAGGTATTTTAAATCCTGAAGACAAAAATTGCAACAGATTTTGATGCAAATGTAAATTTTAAGATGTTAGCGAATAAAAATCCTCCTCACATAAAAGCTGTCAACATAGGTCCACTTCTGGGTGAAGCCCGACAACCCTACACATCCATTAAGATGTAAAATGACAATAACTGTTTGTTTTCATTTGTATCCATAATGTTTATCTGTCTATTTAGCAGGTCTGTGCCATTAATTTTATTAATAATGTCTCTCAGATCAAGTTCAGGTTGGAACTGCATTACTATTTTTAACGTATATTGGTATTTGCACCACAGCATTCAACAATGTTGCACTATATATAAATCACCATCATTCACAGGTCAAAATATTAAAAATTGCGAGAGGGTTCCTAATTTAACAGAAATCATCATTTGTTAATATTAGTGAGTCCATTTCTTCAAAACACAGTCAACAACGGCGTTCATCGCCGCGTTTACCTTCCACTTTCGAAAGTGCAATTAAATGAAGTTTCCGAAGTCATTTTAAAAAACTAGAATTTCTCCGAAGACCGCACGTTACCGCATCTGTTTTATGGCTTTGCGAACAGAGGAGACCCCAATCTTTCAGATCATATATATCTTAAAATGTGAATGTACGGGAATCACTTTTGAAATATCCACGGAAAATAAAAAAAAATATTTTGAAAACTTCAAAAAAGCACTTCTTTCCGATTAAGATTGCACGAGAACATTAAGAGTTTTTGAATTTTTTTAAGAGTAAAATATTATAATAGTTTTGTAAAATATTAAGAAAAATAAATCATGGCATACTGACTTACCATTTGTCCGCGCCACGCTATTTTTTTAATGAATCCAAATTATATTTTTTTGAAAAAAACAAGTAAAAAAGAGTCAGTCGGCTCTTCAGAATTTTGTGGCTCTTTTGCGACATTTGAACTTGCCGACAAAAATGTGGATTAGTAGTTAACTGCACTAAGACACAAATGTTGAACCTTTGTGGGGGAGGTACCTTTAGGGAGGACCGATATGGGCCATTTTACAATTTAAATTAAATTTTGACAAAATATTAGGAGATCCAAATTGTAGACCAAATTGGTTGCCCCATTCAAGTGATATCGTCCTAGAAGTTGTGGACCGGTATTGCCCCATGAAACTAAGTTTGGATATAATATGACGAAGACCAAATGTTGGACCAAATCGGTTGAACAGTTCGAGAGTTATAGGGATTTTTGTAACCTTTCGGGCTGTTTTCCTAAGAAATATGGACATGCCCCTGAAAAAACTTTTACCGTCGTAATGGAGGAAGCGAATGCAAATCGCTTCAACAAAAATGAAAGTGAACTTATCCGAAATTGTGTGTGAGAGGTACCAGAAGGAGTAGACAAATATAGTCCATATTCGAACCTGATCTATACCTGGTAGATATATTAGGATGTGCAAAGTATGGATTACATCGGTCACTCCCCTTAAGAGTTATCGTGCGCACAATTTTTCCGAAAATTTTTGAACTTTTTCGAACTTAAACTATGTTTGGACACAATATTACGGAGGCCAAAATTTGGACCGAATCGGCACATCCGTTCGAGAGTTATCTTGCGCTCCATCCACTACACACGGTGTTATAGGGGCTTTTTGCATCTTTCAGGCTATTTTCTCAAGAAGAATGGACTTGCCCCTGATTAAACTTGTACCGCCGTATGGTGGGCAACGAATACAAGTTGTTGCAACAAAAATCAAAGCGATTCGAGAGCAGGTGGGAGGTACCCGAAGGAGTGGACCGATTGAGTCCATTTTGGAATTTCATCTAAGTTTAGTAGAAATTTCACGATGTGCAAAGTATGGATCAAATCGGTTACTTCCTTCAAGAGTTATCGTGCGCTCAAATTTTCCGAACATTTTCGAACTTTTGTGGGTGAGGTACAGGAAGGAGTGGATCGATATAGCTCATCTTCGAACTTAAACTAAGTTTGGACAAAATATTACGAAAGCCAAATTTTGGACCGAATCGGCAGATCCGTTCGAGAGTTATCTTGCACTCCAACCACTAACACGGTGTCATAGGGTTTTTTGTAACATTCAGGCCCATTTTCTCAGGAAGTATGGACTTGCCCCTAATGAAACTTACAGCGTCGTATAGAGGACAGCAAATACAACTTGCGTAAGCAAAAATCAAAGCGATTCGAGACCAGGTCCTAAACTGAACTTTTCCGAAATTTTGTGTGGGAGGTACCCGAAGGAGTGGACCGATTGAGTCCATATTGGAACCTCATCTAAGTTCGGTAGAAATTACACGATGTGCAAAGTATGGACCAAATCGGTTATTCCCTACAAGAGTTATCATGCGCACAAGTTTTGCGACAATTTTTGAACATTTGTGGGGGAGGTACCTGAAGCAGTGGACCTATATGGGCCATCTTCGAACTTAAATCGAATCTGGACAAAATATTTCGATACCCAAAATTTGAACCGAATCGATTGATCCGTTCGAGAGTTATCGTGCGCACCAGCCAGACAGACAGACGGACAGACAGACAGACGGACGGACATTGCTAGATCTACTCAAAATTGTCTGAAACGGATATCGTACAAACATACTTGGGGTCTAAAACCATTATTTCCATGAGGCACATTTTTGGTCGTATCAAAGTGTAAATACCCTCTTTAGCCTATAGGCTGAGGGTATAAAAATTATGAAACAAAAGTGCAACTTTAAGTGCATTTTTAAGTCGTTTCGCGGAGTAAATCGCCAAACTGAGTATGGGTCATTTGCAGTGGAGTACTTAGCTAACGAATTCAATTAAAATTTAATTAATTTTATGTACATTCAAAATTCCTGAAAGTTCCACTAAACTTCCCATATTTCGCACTGTGCAACGCTTTGCAATGACATTATCATTACGACGAGAGTTTTGACAACGTTGGTTGTGATATCGAGTCTCCGACATTATATATTATATATATAGAAAAATTGTATAAATAAAAACACAAAATTCATCTCTGTTGGATCGATGGAATGGGGTCAAATTCTGATAAAAAGATCGGATCTTTCACGACTTCCTTTGCATTAGTTCAAATGCTGATGAAAATATCGGATCATTCACGACTTCGTTTGAACCAATGCAAAAGATGCCATGAAATCACGTCATCGCATGGAACCCCTTCCTTCAAATTTTGCTGGGTTAGTACTTTTATAAACGAAAGGAAACTATGTGTTCCTATTCACTTCATTACAGTTCATGGTGGAGGGTAAAAAAAGTTTGGCCCGGCAGAACTTAACACCTTTCTTACTTGTTGTTTTTATTTTTGTATATCATTTTATTTTACAATATTTCGATCAACATCGTCGATCATCATCAGGGATAAAGATTTCTACTTATTTTCGGACTACAAAGTTTACTTCCACATCCATTCGCAAGTATTTTCC
The DNA here is from genome assembly GCF_047663935.1 of Musca autumnalis. Taxonomy (NCBI): domain Eukaryota; kingdom Metazoa; phylum Arthropoda; class Insecta; order Diptera; family Muscidae; genus Musca; species Musca autumnalis. The sequence goes on along the minus strand of NW_027411755.1, from coordinate 145,301,217 downwards.
GACTGCAAATGGATGTGGAAGTAAACTTTGTTGTCCGAGTTATGTTACAGAATAGGGTCACTGAAGTTTAATATTGGCCGATTTTGTTAAAACTTACTTTGCAGAATTGTAAAGGTGGGGGTAAACCATGCGTATACCCTCTTAAAATTGTTTATCACAAAAACGTCTTACACTCTCGGAAGGGAAGTTCCAAAACGAGAGTAAAGCTGACTATTTCCAAAAAAGCAACGTCTAATTAAAATGATTTTTTTCTTCGTTATTGAATTGAAAGATAAATACAATTTGTTCCAATATAATCGCAAGTCTGTACCGGAAATGAACACCACACATTCATTTATTAACATTGTTTTCGATTCATGACACAGGTATCCTGTTTTTCAATCATTTCACCAGCATTTAATTGGCAGCAATTGAAACTCTAGTAATCTCGTAAATGTTTTCAAATTGTTGCAAAAGTGTTTTTGTGTGGCAGCTACTACGACTTTATTACTTTCAGAAGTTTCAATTTTATGCAAAAAATACTGGTATTAAAAATAATTCTTAGCAGAACTGATTGCCTCCTCACATGTCTATGTGCTTATGGTGTTGATGTCCATTTCATGCCACTTTTTTTTTGTTGATTCTGTGTATTTATTGACTAGTTAGCATATGTGTGGATGTGAATATTTGCCGCTGTTGCATGACAGCCAGACATGGCTATTTTTGTGTTGGCTTTAATGACAATGTGTGTCATTGTTGTGCTAATGGTGATAATGAGAGTGCGCTTGGGAGAAAAGAAGTAAACTCCAATTGATTATTCTGAACATGTTTCGCCGTTGTCTTCTAATGAAAGTGGTATTGGTAAGAATTGTTGCAAGCTAACACTCGTTTTCTTTTTACACTGCATCTGATCTGCAACTATACTGCGCCAATGGCGATGAAGGAAGAAAAAAAATAAATACAATGTAGAAGAATTGTAAACGACATACTTATGAATATTTACTGGTTCGCAAGTGCTGTAGACAATGAATGCATTTACGGCGGAAAGATGTCATTGAAAAAACAAATTGATGGTTTTGGTTTTTTTATTTTTTTCTATTTTCTTCTTAAGCATTTCAATAGAACATCTATTGTATATGGGTATTTCCAAAATGTTCTCAAAATGTATTTCTTGTGACCAAATTATTTTTCTGTGAGCATCTCTTCACAACTTTTTATATGAAATTAACAAGAGGACGAAGGTAAGGCAATTAATGGTGGAGGTCGCTACTCGTAATGGGTGTTAAATTCCTATTCCAAATGTCGACTAACATACACATGTTAGGCAACGCACCTTTATCTATGCAGTTTTTTCTTTACTAATGTGCTTCGTATCCTTCATCACTGCGACAAAGATACTCTTTCGTCTCAGGAAATACACTACTAATTGTGTACATAGGTCCATTGCATGATATAGCCACCATATAATCTAATTGTTCCACAAACATCCCATACGGGACAAGGGAGACTTCTCTCATATCAATGAGTGCACCCCGATTCATATTAGCTCAATGATGGGACCTACTGTTTATCGCCGAGTCCGAACGGCGTGTCTTAAGACACCACTTTGTAGAGAAGTTTCACATGGCTGAAATACTCTGGAAATGTCGCCAACATTACTGAGGGGTATTTTGCCACCGTGGAAAATTTTGATGTTGACTAGCCGGGGAATCGAACCCACGACCTTCAGCGTGCAAGGCATACCATTGCACCACGGTGGCACCCACCACCATATTATGGTATCTCCCAATTTTAAGTGTTAAGCTACATTTGTTGGCCGAACTATATATAATTTGACATTCGCCACAAATTGTCAACATAGGTCGACACTTGGATATAGGTCCTATATAAAGTACCGCCCGTTTGAAGACATATTATTATTTGGGGTGTAATAATAATATTTTCATTTTATTTCAGAATATTCTATAAAAGTTCGGCCTAAGCTCGGAGCCCATGGGCTAAAATTCGGTGTTTTTGTATGTTAGTTTGTATAGTTTATTCAGTTATTTTGTTATGTAGCCTCTGTATTCAGTTTCTAATATTCTGCGTCCATAATGAATTAGCAGACAGATGAGTAGGTTTTAACTGGGCAGTTAAAACAAGTAAGAATGGCGCTAAGATCGGCCGTGCCGAACTATTGTACCCTACACTACGGACTGTATTGAAGTAAATATGAACAATTAGTTACTACTAATTTCTTCCTATATGTTAAGCCTAATTCCTTGGAGGAGAATAATATCTTTATTTCAAACACTTCGGTGGGATATTGAGGCCACAATCTCCAAAATACGGAAAATCGAGACTTACCTTTTCATGGGGGCCATATAAAGACGTTGAGCCATACACTTGGAAAGTTTTATGTCCCAACGAAGATTAAATAGCAAATTTTAGCAGTTTCAGTGGGACATTAAGGCTAAACCTTGAACATAACAAAAATCTATGAGGGCTATATGAAGGCGTGGTCCTATATCGACAAATTTCAAGTGAAACGAAGACTAAATGCATAGTTTTAGACATTTCGGTTGGATATTGGGGCCAGAACTATATGAAGACTTGGACCTACGGTGGTAGAACCTACCGTGGTACCGTTCTATGGGGGCTTAATGAAGGCATGGATGGACCTATACTGAGAAAGTTCACGTGGAAAGTTTTACAAAGGCAAAATACCAACTTTTGGACATTTCGGTTGGGTAATGAGGGCAGACCCTTCAAAATACCGAAAATCAGGAGGTACCTTTATATGGGAGCTATATGAAAACGTGGGCGTACACCGACAAAAGTCAGGTGAAAAGTTTTACAACCGCAAAGAAGACTAAATAGCAAATTTTAAACATTTCGGTTGGATATTGAGGCCAGAACCTTCAAAATATCGCATATTAGGAGGTACCGTTCCTAGGGGGCCATATTAAGACGTGGACGTGGAGGTACCATCCCAGCAAAATTTGACGGAAGGGGTTCTTTGCGATGACGTGATTTCATGTCATCTTTTGCATTGGTTCAAAGGAAGTCGTGAAAGATCCGATCTTTTCATTAGGATTTGAACCAATGCCAAGGAAGTCGTGAAAGATCCGATCTTTTCATCAGCATTTGTACCCATTCCATCGATCCAATAGAGATGATGTTTGTGTTTTTATTTACACACCTGTTTATTTTCATTTTGGTATGTTCCAGTACTGCAAAAATCTACTAATTTTTACTATTTTTTTCCGATAACATAAAGGTAAAATTGTTATCGTAGTAAAAATAAGTAGATTCTTGCAGTTTCTGGAACAGACCAAAGTTGTTAGAACTGTCGTCGTGATCTTGTCTTACATTTCCTGCATATCAAACAACTAAAATTTCTAAACAATTGGTATTATATGAAGTCCCAATCATCGAGCTAAAAATAGAATCGGACTGCACACATTGCTACTTTAAAAGTTCCCTTGTCTGTTCTAAATCGGACATAGAATGAAATCAATCAAATCTCGCTTCTTGGAATTTGAAAAAAAGTCCGAAACGAAAAGGAACAAGAATCTGAAAATAAAGAAGAAACTACTTTTGGAAAGAAACAATTAAAAATAAATTAATTAAGCATAAATGGTATTTTCCATAAAAAGTCTCTCTTCCCCGTTCGTTACATTTTGTTCTTAGAGATCCCTAAAGCAAGCCGGGTTGTAGATCCCTACATATTTCCGTCACTAAACAAAAGAGTATAAATTGCCAAAATGTTATAAAATAACAAAATTATAAAATAAAAGTAATTTACGAAATAAAAATACTTAAAGGAGTGCATTTGGAGTCCATGTTAAAATCTGAACTGGTGATGGGAAGATAATTGAAAAAACCTTTTGTAAGATGAAAGAATATCAGTTGCGGAGAACGGAGGAAGTAATCTTTTGCGTTGCAGCGGTGGTGATTGCATTGGAATTTTGGATGTAAACTTTTGAAAAACTAAACTGATAAATTAATTGTAGCTATTTCATGAATTCGTTTGAATTAATAAAGAGTTTTGTTTTTCATGAAAACCATATTTCAATACAGCATTTCCATTTTCCAAACAAGACATGAAAATTTCATGCCAAGGGATTGGTGAAAATGACATGCCAAAGCATTGGTTAAAATGACATGTCAAAGCATGGGTGAAAATGACGTGTCAAAGCATTGGTGAAAATTACATGTCAAATCATTGGTGGAAATGACATGCCAAAGCATTGGTGGAAATGACATGCTTAGGATCCAGAAAAGAACGTCATCTTTTGGGGTCCACGCTCATATAAAATTCATCGATGAAGATGCTAAAAAGATGACATGCTAGATCACTTGCACCCATGATTGAATGTCATCTTTGGCATCGAACATTTTGCTGGGATTCTATATAGGCTATTTGAAGGCGTGAACCTATACCGAAAAATTTCAGGTGGAAAGTTTATACCCACAATGGAAACTTAGTGCAAAATTTCAGCCATTTCGATGTGATAATAAGGCTTAAACCTTCAAAATTCCGAAAATCGGGAGGTACCGCTCTATGTGGGCTATATCAAAACGTGGACCAATACCAACAATTCAGGGAGTAGAACAACTTCTACATTAAATTGAAACGCTCTATCTTAAAAATTGCGAGCTGTATATTGATTTAAACAGCCAGACATATGGATATGGCTATTTCGATTTCAAATTTTATGCCGATCGTTATAGGGTATCCGACGAATATTTGGAATGAGAAATTTAATTATAGCCTCCATATTGAGTGGAGGCATGCAAGGCATGTGTTAAGTATCGCGCCATCAATTCGGGTCCAATATGAATTGAGGATCTTATTTTCCTTGGTCTTGAGCAAAAATTTAATCTAATTTTGTATTCGGCAAACAGGTATGTAGCGAGCAGGTACACCTGTGATAATTTCTTCAAAAATTGTCTGAGCTTCCTCAGAAACTGAGGTAATGAGTAACTCTATGAAGCGGTGATTGATAAATTCTATGAACCCTTGCCAATCAGCTTTGCCATAGTACAGAAAAGTACGGAGCTCATAAGTTATGACGTCGGGTGGTCTGTGTACGCAGACGATGATAGGAAGGTCATTTAAGCCAAGGAAAATAACGGGTTGGACGGACATGTCTCCTCTTATCCGTGTTCATTCACAATGTATAATATGGAGCTATCATGATGTTCCCCCGACTCATAAAGTCTACGATTTCACCTACTTTTTACGGAGGTCATTGCAACTGAATTGCAGGAATGATACGCTGGACAACAACATGTGGTGTTAGATGCTGTGTTTGTTGTCTAGGGAGTCTTCGGGGTGTGTCGTATTCCGCCGACGAAGTTGCAGATACCCTGGGAGATGCTCTGACACTGCAAGCAGCAACACAACGTCAATCGGAGTAGTCCTGGAGGCGACTAAGACCTAAGCCTAAAAACATGTAAGAACGGCGTTAAGTTCAGAATGTGGACCACATAAGGAACGACGTTATATTGAGTTAGTTTGCATTCGTTTATGAAGACTAAATACCAAATTCCAGCAATTTTGGTAAAGCAATGTGGCTAATTTTCAAAATGCCGAAATTCGGGATTTACCCTTCTATGGGCGCTATATGAAGGCGTGGACCTGTAAGGACAAATTTCGGGGTGGGGGAAAGTTTAATATTACCAACGAAGACTAAATACCAAATGTCAAATTTCGGTGGAATATTGAAGTCACATCCTTTAAAATACCGAAAATTTGGAGGTACAGTTCTTTTGGGGGCAATATAAAGGCGTAAACCTATACCTACAAATTTCAGGTGGAAACTTCTGCACCCCAACCATCAAAATACCGAAAACCGAGATGTGCCCTTATATAGGGCTATATGAAGGGGTGGACCTATACCGACATATTTAGAGGGGAAAGTTGAATACCCTTAACGAAGACTAAATGCCAAATGTCAGCCATTTCCATTGATTATTGTGGCGATATCCTGAAGATACCGAAAATCAGGAGGTACCGTTCTATGGGGGCTTCATTAAGGCGTGGACCTGTACCGACACATTTCTGGGGAAAAGTTTTATACCACCAACGAAGACTAAATACCAAATTTCGTACATTTCGATTAATTATTGTGGCCATAACCTTGAAGATACCGAAAATCGGGAGGTACCGTTCTATGGGGGCTTTATTAAGGCACACATTTCTGGGGGCAAAGTTTTATACCACCAACAAAGTCTAAATAAAAAATTGCAGCCATTTCGGAGTAATATTGAGGCCACAACCTTCAAAATACCGCAAATCGGGAGGTACCGTTCGATGTGGGCTATATTAAGGTGTGGACTTATACCGACAAGGGTGACGTAGGGGATGGAAGATACCAAGGAACGGTCCTGACCGGTTTTAACATGGCAAAGCCCAGGATTTATCTTGGTCCCTCTTTCATCTCAAGTGGACACTGACCTCCCCGTGGTGTCACCTGGGGAACTGCCTTTAACACCCGTTAAAGGTAGTGAGCTAACATATGCCGCGCGTTCACCCATAAGAACGTTAAAAACTTGGGTTTGGGCGTCGGGTTAGTAACCCTCCCCTAGAAAAAACAGCCTACTATGAAAAAACGAAAGAAAAGAAAAACAAACCCCTCTAAAGTTGACGAACCCCGCAAACGTTTTAAGGACCATGATCTGCGAATCTGCACCTGGAATGTTCGCACTCTTTATAGAGAAGGTGCAGTCTTCGCATTGGCAGACGTACTTGAAAAGTACAAGGCCGATATTACTGCCATACAGGAAATACGATGGATTGGGAAAGGCGTCACAACAACACCTAAAGGTGACGCACTGTATTATAGCTGCCATGACGTAAAGCATGAGTTTGGTTGTGGATTCGTAGTTAGTCGGAGACTAAAACATCTTGTATCCAGCTTCACTCCAGTGAATGAAAGACTTGCTGCTATTCGAATAAAAGCTAAATTCTTCAACATCAGCTTTATTTGCGCTCATGCTCCCACTGAAGAAAAGGACGAACAGACCAAAGATATATTTTACGAGCGCTTAGAAGAAACATATGACCGTTGCCCTGCCCATGACATTAAAATCATTCTAGGCGATTTTAATGCCAAAATTGGAAAGGAGAATATCTTTGGCCCAACAGTCGGGAAATTCAGTCTCCACAGTGAAACATCTGACAATGGTATGAGACTGATAGACTTTGCAGCTGCAAAAAACATGGTAGTTAGCAGTACCAGATTTAATCATCTCGATATTCATAAGGGCACCTGGCTGTCTCCAGATCAGAAAACAAGAAACCAAATTGATCATGTTGTGATAGATGGAAGACATTCATCGAGCGTGTTGGATGTACGATCGTTCCGAGGCGCAAACATTGATTCGGACCACTACCTTGTTGCAGCAAAGGTACGCACCCGCTTAAACGTAGCAAACAAAGTACGAACAGACACAACACGAAAGTTAGACATCGGTAAGCTGCAATCACAACAGATAGCCACAGCATATACCACTCAACTAGCCCAATTGCTTAATCAAAGCCCTCCTCATCCCGATAACATATCAGCGCAATGGCAAAGCATTGCCCACTCCATGCAAACAGCCGCAAAATCCATACTTGGATACCAGAGACCTCCACCAAGGAATCCATGGTATGATGAGGAGTGTCGTGCTGCCACCGAAGAGAAAAATGCGGCATATAAGGCTACTTTACAATCCGTAGCAACGCGTAGCGCACGAGAGAGATACAGGGAGAAAAGGAGAGAGGAGAAACGTCTTTTCCGCAGGAAAAAGAGAGAGATGGAAAAGCGGGAGTGTGAAAAAATCGAGATGTACAGGAGCCAGAATGAAGTCCGAAAATTCTACCAAAGAGTCAAGCATCAAACTGATGGCTTTGGTACAGGCACATCCTCCTGTAGAGACCAGCAAGGTAATTTGGTAACTGATACAGATAGTGTACTCAGGATATGGAAAGAACATTTTTCAAATCTGTTGGTATCCAATAGCAGCGAAGACGACGAAGATACCACAGTCCCAATCCCAGAAGATGGTATTGAATGTATACCGCCCAGCCAAGATGAGGTAAAGACAGCAATAAATCGGCTGAAGAATAATAAGGCAGCAGGGGCCGATGGCTTACCAGCCGAGCTGTTCAAAACCGGAGGCGACACGCTGATAAGGTGTATTCATCAGCTAGTTAGCACCATCTGGCAGGAAGAACGAGTACCCGACGATTGGAACCTGAGTATCCTGTGCCCCGTCCACAAGAAGGGAGATAAGACTGTATGCTCTAACTATAGGGGCATAAGTCTACTCCCTATTGCCTACAAGATCGTGTCAGGGATATTGTGCGAACGACTAAAGCCAATGGTCAACGAGATTATTGGACCATACCAATGCGGCTTTAGACCTGGCAAGTCCACCATTGACCAGATATTTACCCTGCGGCAAATCCTGGAGAAGACCCAAGAGATGCAGATCGACACCTACCACCTTTTTGTCGATTATAAAGCAGCCTTCGACAGTCCGCTGCGCTCAAAGGTATTCCAAGCCATGTCTGAATTTGGTATTCCCGCAAAGCTCATCCGGCTTTGTAAAATGACTTTAACTGACACGAGGTCCTCAGTTAAAATAGGAAAGAACCTCTCCGAAGAGTTTGGTACCAAAAGAGGTTTCAGACAAGGAGACAGCCTTTCGTGTGACCTCTTCAACATCTTGCTAGAAAAGGTTATACGAGAGGCAAACGTCAAAAGAAGTGGCACAATATACACCAATAGTCACATGTTACTTGCTTATGCTGATGATATAGACATCATGGGTCGATCAGTAAAAGAAGTAACTGATACCTTTATAAAGGTCGAAGGAGAATCTGCTAAAGTGGGTCTGGCGGTAAACGGTGAGAAGACCAAGTTGATGGTGTCGACGCGCAATGCGTCCATTGAGCTCGGACCGACTGTGGAAGTTGGTTCCTATAATATTGAGGTAGTAAAAGACTTCGTCTACCTCGGCACCTCCGTCAACACAACAAACGACAGCAGTTGTGAAATAAAAAGAAGAATTGTATTGGCCAACAGATGCTACTTTGGATTAAGTAAGCAGTTTAAAAACAAAGCCACATCTCGTCAAACAAAAATAACACTCTACAAAACACTGATACTACCCGTGCTGATGTATGGCTCCGAAGCCTGGGTACTTGCGCAAGCAGACATGGCAGTGCTTGGTGTGTTTGAGAGAAAAATTCTTCGAAAGATCTACGGACCAATCTGCGTTGACGGTGAATATCGACGTCGCATGAACCACGAGCTGTATCTGCTATACAACTACATCAATATTGTTAAACGTATCGAGAAGCAGCGATTGCGTTGGCTAGGCCATATCAAAAGAATGAGCGATGATGAACCCGCTAAAAAGGCGTATGAATACATGCCACATGGCGGTGCACGCAGAATTGGCAGGCCAAGGAATAGATGGCGCAAACAAGTGGATGATGAGATGAAAAGGCGCGGTATTCCAGAGTGCAAAGCAACAAATAGAGAGGAATGGAGATCTCTTCTTAGTTCGGCCTATAGAACAAATGTTCTGTAATGGGCCAGCTAAGTTAGTAAGTACTTATACCGACAAATTTCATACAGAAAGTTGTATACCCCAAACGAAGACTAAGTATAAAATTTCAGCCATTTCGGTGCGATAATGAAGCTAAAACCTGCAAAATACCGAATATCGGGGGGCTATATCAAAACGTGGGCATAGCCCATTTACAATACCAAACATCCTAGTAGTAATAGAAACATCTATATCAAATTACAAAGCCCTATCCTAAAAGTTGCGATCTGTATCTTGGTTTCAACAGACGGACGGACAGATGGACATGGTTATATCTACTTAGAAGTTTACCCTGATCAAGAATATATATACTTTATAGGGTCGCCGATGAATATTTCGATGTTTTACAAACGGAATGAAAAATTTAATTAAACCCTTCATATTATGGTGGAGGGTATAACAATGGGTCCATGTTATATTCTTTTCTCTGTTTTACCACCCATTAATGGAATCACCCATAAAAAATTTAAGCATGAATGAAGGAAAAAAATATGCCTACAAATGTCCCCAACGACTCCAAATCATTTACATTTATGCCACCTTTGAGAGAATGTGTGTGTGTCTCTGCCTATCTGTCTGAAGTTGTCTTACATCAAGTTTTATTCTGTGAGTCGTTTTCTCTTTTCTTATTTATTTTCCTTCTTAACTTGTCATAAATCCAATTAATTTGAGTTATTTTTTTATTGCACATTTTGATTGTTACTATTTGATTTGGTTTTTGTTATTGTTGTTGTTAAGTATGTTTATTATTTTATTGTGTTATTATGACGATTTTCTTGGATGATGATTCTGGAGACAGAGATGGGAAACTTGATTTAACAATTGTGTATAACATTATCCTGGGGCATGGGATTTCTGATACTTAAAAGACTAGTGTACAATTGGATATATGGCTATGAACGCCTTAAAAGTTCTTAACATTTACATTGGCTACTATCAGACAACCATCCGACCCATGGCACAATTATCAAGGTAGTGGTATCACACCTGGGGCTGGATTCTTGTTATATGAAAATTTGAAATGAAAAATATATTCTTTATAAAATTTTTCATTTGACATTTATTTCCTTTAAAAAAGTTTTCATTTCAAATTTTCATAGAACAAGAATTGAGCCCCAGCTGTTCGAATATGAAATGTTAAAACACTTTATAATAAAATTATTTTTGTTGTAATTTCCCCAACAACATAAAGAAAATTGTGACATACGATATCACTACCTGGGAAATTGTGGCATGACCGGACCCTTAAAAATTTGATTTTTACTATATTTCCTTTTATTATATAAAACTGTTATTGTAATATACATTTGTAGATTCTTGCAAGTCCTGGAACAGAGCCATTTATTTTTGTTAAATAAAAACATTGACTCTTCCATCCCTGCTTAGTGAGAAATATTTCCGACTACTTCTATTATTCCTTTAACAGAGTGACTGACTGACATTGTAACACACATTGTTGTTGATGATGGTGGTTTCCAGTTGAGTGAGCAGCAACAACAGCTTTAAATGCTACCACTAGATTTTGAGGTTAAAGCTATTAATTATTGACCTATATTTATTGTTGTTGCTGCTGTTGTTGTCATCATAAAAATATAGATCCACCTATCGGGCAAACAAGAAATGTGAGAATATTTTCATTGACAACGCAGAAATGCATTCATACGTAGCTATAAATAAATGTTGTATGTGGCTCATTTGTTGGCTATTAAACGAAGTTTGCTTGCGTAGATATTTAGGTGTACATTTATTAATTGATGTTGTTATTTACCAACGTCCCGGAGGAAACTATTAAACTGATAAAAGTATGTTTTTACCATACGAAAGAGTAGAATTAAGTTGTACTGATTTATTGTGAATATTAAACGCTTTGATATCTGTGGACCTCTCCGATTCTGGCCCATAGTGTAAAAAATTATTATTTAAAGTTTTTTTAGTATGTATTTAAGAACTGGGGCAGGATTCTTGTTCTATGAAAGTTTGAAATGAAAAATATTTCCTTTATGATTGTTTAAGTCTGGAGTTTCCCCCATTGGCTTAACTTCATCACTTTCCTCTTTGCAGAGAAAAATGTTTACAAAACGCACTGACAGCTAGCAAAATTTACTGATCGCTACCAATATCATGATTTCATCCCGGCGAAGGGAATTATCAATTGGCTTTTCAGTTTTTGAAATGATGATTTTTTAGCAAAGAGGAAAGTGATGAAGTTAAGCCAATGGGGGAAACTCCAGACTTAAACAATCATATGATTGAATCTTCAACTAAAACAAAACAAACATATTTCCTTTATAATTTTTTTCATTTGACAGTTTTCTCCTTTATAAAAGTTTTCATTTCACATTTTCATAGAAACAGAATTGAGAACCTGTTCTTAGAAAGTTCGTATGTTCCATAAAGTTGTTTACTTAATATCATTGTTACATTATTTTATTTGATAACGTATGAAAAATGTCATTTGGAAACTTGTGTACCCCCAGCAAGACTAAATGCCAAATTTCAGACGTTTCGGTGGAATATTGAAGCCACAATCTTCAAAATGAAAACCGAAAACCGGGAGGTACCGTTCTATGGGAGCTATATGAAAATGAGGACCTATTTCAGGTGGAAAGTTTTATACCCCCAACGAAAACTAGATACCAAATATCAGCCATTTCGCTGGGTTATTGAGGCTGCAATCTTCTAAATACCAAAAATGGAGGGGAGGTACTGTTCTATTGGGGCTATATGAAGACGTGGACCTATACGGAAAATTTCAGGATGAAAGTTTTGTACCCATAACGAAGACTTCGGTGGGATATTATGGCCACAACCTTCTAAATATCAAAAATCGGGAGGTGCTGTTCTATGGGGGCTATATTAAGGCGTTGACCTATATCGACAAATTTCAGATGGAAAGTTTTATACCCACTAGGACTGATTTTAATTAGAAGATCTATCTCAAACCCCTTTTAATATTATTTGTATACCATAAATAATTTAATTAAAATAAATACATCCCAATAGAAGAATATTTCGAATCCGCGAGTGCGGATATTTCCAATCAAAAATTGTCTAAGGCTCTTTTTTTCAAAACTGGTTATATATCCAGCTATTCTAAGAAAAAAATACGAATCCTACTCACAGTACTGTTTGATACTACGAAACACTTATTTGGGCTTTGCAAAAACATGATCGAAAAAATATCTCTGAAAAAAGCTCGGCAAAATTTTAGTCCTGACAAAATATGTTACGAGTATGTGGAAAAAACTCCATTTGATACCCCAATTGTTTTTATTTCGGCTTATTTGTACGAGCAAATGTTCGTGGACTCGATGACATTAAGAACTTTCCAAGGATTATGCCCAAAGATTAGTCACTTCTGTCGACACAGTGCACTATAGGTAATTTGCACTGTTTTTGAGGCAAAAATTAATAACGACGGAATTAAAGGATTTTTTAACTTTTTAAATTATTTATGTGTAAAAGTGAGATGAAACAAAGATTTCTACAGATAAATTTGGATATAACGACCAACGGTTATAAGCAAATACGTATATAACGAACAAAGCTATTTCTTCCAATGCCATTTTTATTAGTTGTCTTAATGACAACAAACTATAAGTAAAAAAAACTTTTGACCCCGCGAGTAGATTTTCAAACGAATTGTTTTTACATTTTGTATATTTTTTAAATATAAGTTAATAAAGACGAGTTTAGAACTCCTTTAAACCGTATCAATGATTAATATGTAACAAAGAGATAAAATATAGTTTACTACTGCCACACCGTTTATAGAAAATCACCGATATAACGAACAATTTGTTGCCATTACTTATTTTACTTGCAATGAAATTGTAAACAAAAAAGTTTTTTATATTTAATACACTGTGACACAAAATGAAACTCAAAGTCTGGGGGTGGAAAATTTCTTTTGGAGATGAAAGCACTTGATGAGTATACGAGGACGGTTCGGAAACTTATTAGCCTATCAATGAAAGAGAATAGTTAGTTTTTCAAAAATATTTTTATTTTTCAATATAATCTCCTGAAACTTCAATACACTTAGTCCAACGCTTTTCTAGCAATTCTATCCCTTGATTAAAATAGTTTTCCTCAAGGTCTTCAAAATAGTGGTTTACAACTATAATTGCATCTTCATTTGAGGTAAAACGCTTGCCAGATTTGGGAACAAGTAAAAGTCACTGGGAGCTAAATCAGGAGAATAAAGTGGGTGGTCAAGCAACTCGTACTTTAATTCGTTGATTTTAGCCATTGCACAATGGTCCCAAATCCAAATTTTCTGGCCAAAACTATTTCAACGTCCATTTTGTATTGAAATAAATTATTATTTATAATAAATGTGCACAAACAGCAATTCTTACGTTTTATCGACCAAACTGACCAAAAACTACCAACATTTGTTGAATAGGGTGGTCCCGTTGTGTGGGGTCTAAACCAAAACATTGAGCTATGTTAATAATTTTTGGTACGAAGGATTCATATCTTCCAAGAGGTCAAAATACCAAATTTCAGCCGAATCGGTCATAAAGTGTCGCTAAAATCCACAAATATCTAAAATCGGACCGTACTTTTATGTGGGGGCTACGACAAAAAATTTACATATTTTCAAAAAAATTATACATACTTGTTTTCTACACTCTGAAACTCTTAAATATGAATTTTAAGGGAACTCGGTTGTTAGATGTGCGTATTACCGTTATATTTACAGTCATAACAGGTATTTACAAAAAATTCTCCCATCTTAAAATAGAAAAATCCACTTTATTTTAACTGTGGCAAATTTGAGCACGATTTGACTTCTGAATTTATTAGTACAGACCCCCTGCTATCTTCCAAATTCGATTTGGAGGTGGACAAACTTGGACATTTTTTTAAAAGTTTAAATATATTTAAAAAATATTTGTAAAAAATAATTTTCAATATAAATAAAAACATTAACTTTATTACGCTAATTTTACAAATTTCATCGTTCTTTTTGTAAATATTATGAAAGTACTCATTTACAGCTTCCCGATTCATAATTACTTTGATCTCACTTCTGTATATTTATGCAGCGACGCAATACAACAAAAATTGTATATTTCACAGCACAAAGTCTGTTTTATTTTTACATAAAAAAGTGTCAACTTTGGTACTGCGCCAATCAACGAATACTAACGTTATTTACAAAAACTAAATATTTCAGATGACTTGATGTGTTTTTTATTATTCTGTGCAAAAAAAATTAAAATTTCGAAACTTCAAAAGTAGGGTTTTGGCCAAAAATTTCCTTATTGAAACCTATGTGCATTGTTAAAACACTCTAGTGCGCTGGTATATTGTCTTGATGAAAAAGTATTTTTTTGTGTTGTAAGCCAGGACGTTTTTCTCGAATTTGTACATTTAATTGATCCAAAAGGTTGCAATAGTACGCTGAATTTATTGTTTTACCCTTTTGCAGATAGTCAATCAATAAAATACCTTTGAAGTCCCAAAAAACCGTTGGCATAACCTTAGCAGCCGATTGAATTGTTTTTGTCTTCTTTGGGGCACTTCCTCCAGCTTCAGTCCATTGTTTGGATTGTTCTTTTGTCTCTGGAGTATAGTGGTGGATCCATGTCTCATCAACAGTTATGAAACGACGCTTAAAATCCATTTTATTTCGCTTAAAACGATCCAAACAAGCTTGAGAAATGTTCATTCTTATGCGTTTTTGATCGACTGGACTCGATCATTTGAGATGCCCATGATATTAGCAATTTCACGCACTTTTATTCGTCGATCATTTAATACCATAGCATGCACTTCGGCTACAATTTCTGTTGTTTTTGCTCTTTTTGGACGTCCACCTTCAATGCTTGTAGGACCATGTTTAAATTCTGCAACCCAATTTTTTACTGTTGCATATGAAGGAGCAATTTCACCTAACACATTCACCATATCATTATGAATTTCTTGTCCCGATAAACCTTTTTTATGTAAATATTTAATGACAGCGCGCATTTCTAATTTTTCCATTGTAAAAAAATTGCGGATGCGTCTTTTTTGAACACCTGTTTCTATATGAAGGAGTTGCCAGATCGAAACAAAATTTAACATGTGTTCATAACAGAGATGGAAGTTTCCAAAACACTTAACTTTTTTCTGTTTATACCGCGCTTTCTGTGCTAGGCTAAGAAGTTTCCGAACTGCCCTCGTACTAAGAAGCCAAAAAGGAAATTTTCGCCATAGGTCAAGTTTCTGAGTTAACGCGCGATGAAGTTTTTAATTTTTTCCCTATAATAGTTGGGAAATAGCTACATATCATATTTTTGAAATTATGATTTTTCTAGTGAAAAACTGAACTCTTTAACCATCGAGTTTTCTCATGTTAATAAGAATGTTGCTCACTTTTCGGCTTTCCCAAAAAAACACCAGAACAAAATATTTGCAAGTTGACATCACGATTCAACTAAGAAATCATCGATTTCTGTGAGTTGAAGTAATATCTACACAGTTACCTGTGAGTATGTTGTTGGAATTTAAAAATACCATTTTGCGCGTGCCTTCGCTGTTTTTTTTGTTTTGTTTTAGTTGAAGATTCAATCATATGATTGCTCAAAAAATTTAAAAATAGTAGATTTTTGCAGGTTCTTGAACATAGCAATAATGTGAGTAATTCTTAGCTCGGGCTACTGAGGCACCTGAAAATGTTATAGATTGAAAGACAAGTAGTATACTTCCACTTGTTATGAGACTGTTTCCAACTGAAGAACAACATTTTGAAATATCAACTCCCAAATTTGAGCTTTATCAGATTATTCTGATTTTAAAAGATATAAACATGAAAATATTAGTAATTCTTGGTATAAAGTGGTATTAAACGAATTGGAAGAATTATTGTTTTCAAGTATGCTCATATCCTAACATGCCTTTGGCATTTGATCAAATATTTTTAATTCAAAATGCTACTAATAGCTCATTTAGACTAGCCATAAATCCTTGACTGGATTTAATAAATCCAGTACAAATCTCATTGCATTTAGATATACATTTTGGAGGATTTAAATGGCAGTCAGCTGCTTTTTGTTCATAACACAATTACCAAGGTAGATGCATCAGCCCATCTGATCGAATTTGAAACGCCAAAAGAATTTTTTGTAAAATGAATTCGTCTCAAAAAACATACGTCAAATTACAAATTTATTGTTTATAACTGAAAATGTTAGCACATTATGCTACTAATGCTAACTAAAGAGCAAATAAAGAAATATTTTATTGCCCATTTAAAATAAATAAACGAATTATTTTATCGTTAAGACATCATAAATATTAGTCTTGGTTGATTAAAATCAACTTTGTACATCAAAACAAATTTAATTTTTCCGCCTTGTTACATTTTAAATTATTTTTAGTGTAGCAATTTACCGATGCATCTACCTTGTTTTTTGTGCCCGTACCTTTTTATATAAAAAAGTTCAATTTTAGTACTTTTTGAAATAGGTATTTTCATTGTCCTTTTTGATGTATACTCGGTCTTGGTTCAGAAAAAAACTGTGTTTTGTTTTTCTGTATATTCGACATTGGTAACACTGTGCAGCATCATTTTTAGGGGGGTGGAAAATTTCATTTGGAGATGAAAGCCCTTGAGTGTACTAATAACCCAAGAGGAAATTTTCGCCATAGGTCAAGTTTCTGAGATATCGCGCGATGAAGTTTTTGATTTTTTTCCTATAATACTTGGGAAAATAGCTTCATATCTGTGTTTGGCGTTGTTGCAGCTTCGTTTTTAGGTGACATGTCAGTCAAATCGATTGGCGAATCTTTCTGTAGAACATTTCATTCTTCTAACTCAATGCTTTTCATGTCCTTTTCGTCCTTTATTTCTTGAACCGTAGTGAAAGTACCACAAGATTAGATTTTTCAGCATCCAAATATTCTACAAAAATGTTGCTCAGAAGATTTTAGGTACGGTTCTCTTTGACAACTACTCGATTTTGTCCCGTTTTCATTGTCATTTTTGACATTTATTCGGACTTGGTTCAGAATTAAACTATGTTTTGTTTTCCTGTATATTCGCTATTGGTTATGTATAGGTATGTATACCATGGTGGAATGACAAGGTGTTACATCTATAACAATAATCGGGCCCTTTACCACACCAAACGTCAACATTTGTTCGCAAATTTTGACGTTTGGTCTGGTAAATGGTCCGATTATTGCTATCGATGTAACACCTTGTTATTCCACCATGATGTAGACATAACAATTGGTTATTGCTTATGTAGAGATCTGGGGTTCTTCTGAAATATTTACCACAAAAAGCTACTGTAATGATGAACACGTTAATAACAAATTTTCTTGGAGGATAGATCCGGTTTTCTCAAATTTTGAACAGGATATACCGACATTAAAACCCATTTTTGTACCGGTTTTGAGTAACCGATTAAACTTATATGTATAGCATTAAAAACTTATAGAGTTGTCAATCAAATTAAATTAATTCGCTCATGAAAACTTAGCTAGTTGCAGTTCTAGAACAAAAAACCGTTTTCTTAAACCGTTTTAAAGGAAAAATATCAGTACGCGCAAATATGGTGGTCAAGCGAACAATTCTTTTTGGCGATGAAAGTCGATGAAACTATGTATATCTACAGTGGTGTGAAAAATAATAAGGACAGTGACGATCACTACCTTTGATCGCTCATAAAATTTGTAAAATGGAAGAATTGGCGATGGAAATTTGTTTTTGAAAATGTACATGTATTGCAATAAGAAATTCCGTTACAATTTTGGTTTCTTTCTGTCTCCTTTTTATACAAAAAAAATATTTTTCGTAAAATACGCCATTTCTGCTGTGAAAAATAATAAGGACAGTTTTTCGTTTTAGTGAAAATAATTTGATATTATTTCTTGTGATGCCTTCCTGTAAGTACATGTTTAAAATGAATTAATTTCTATTCATTAAATGTTAAATCTACCCATATTTTTTAGTTTTTTTTTTTAATATGGGTAAAAATACGGGCTGTTATCACGCTACTCGAGAAATCACTAAATGTTTACATAAAGAAAAAAATTCATATAAAAAAATTACAGGAAAAGCTTGGGATTTTCAAAACAATGGTAGAGAATGCAGTTAAGTGGACTTCAAAAAAGAAACTCGTTGCAGAACACCAAAAATGACACCTGTAATAATAAGACGCGTTATCCGATGAGTAAAAAGATCCTTTTACCAGATCCTTACAAATAAAAAACGACTTAAATATTAATTTTGACGAATCAACAACTCGTAAAACCATCTTTGGTGTCCACATTAGAAAAGTA
This sequence comes from Musca autumnalis, assembly GCF_047663935.1. Classification (NCBI taxonomy): domain Eukaryota; kingdom Metazoa; phylum Arthropoda; class Insecta; order Diptera; family Muscidae; genus Musca; species Musca autumnalis. Next base: position 145,282,365 of record NW_027411755.1, on the reverse strand, counting down.
TCAATTTAATCGAAAAATATTACCCTTCCCACGTAGTGGTGTAGGGTACAAAAATATTCAACAAATAATACAGATTGCTAGAAATCACATCGCTTGGTCTTAAAAAAATTGCATACCATTCATTGGGCCGATGAAACCAAAGTTACTTTTTGTGTTCGGATAGAAGAGTTCATCAAGGTAGAAGACCTAAAAATCAATAATATAACCCAAAATATACTCTGAATGCGGCTAAATATGGCAGAGGTAACAGCATGGTGTGGGGCTCATTTTCTTACTATGCTGTGGGGTCTCTATACAGTATTCAAAGAGTTTTTGAAATCACCAGATTACATAGAAATTTTGAAAAATATAATTCTTCCGTATGCTGAAGGGGGTGTGCCTCTCAAATGAGTCTTCAGCAAGGTTAATGACCCAAAAATGACGGCAAAATGAAAAAAGGTGTTCCAGGATAATTAAGTTATGTTTTTAGAATGGCCCATAAAATCCCTTGATTTGAACCCGATTGAAAAATGTTGTGGAATGATGTTAAAAAATCAAGCAAGGGAAAGTGTCCATCAAATTATGGCGATCTTTGGCAACTTATACAGGCGGCGTAGGACGCGATACCAGTAGAGAAGTGCCAAAATTTGGTCGACTCGATGCCCAGACGATGCGCTTCCGTTTTAGAAAACAAAGGATCGTCTACAAAGTATTAATGACACTGAAACACTTTATCTACCATTATTTAGTAAAAACCTGCATTAATTTCTTTAAAGTTTGGTCCTTATTAAAAGATGTCATAAAGTGTCCTTATTATTTTTCACACACCAAACTACGACAATTCGCATAAAATATAAAAGATAAATAAAATATGGTTACAAGCAATCAAAATATTTTTATAATACTTTTCTTAACATTTTAATAAAACAATAAATTTTATAAACTAATGTAATTTCCACTTTTTTAGTCAGTTTCAATGTAATCTTGGTTATAGATTGAAGTGTCCTTGTTATTTTTCACACCACTGTACATGACAAAAAACCTAACGAAATTTGATCACGCCATAACTCAGAAGTTTGACCTATTGTAGAACTGTCCTTCCGGGTTCATCATATTATGTTCATCGACATTCATCGCCAAAAAGAATTTTTCAACACCACTCTTTGGTATAGCCCCCATATAACGGTACCTCCGGATTTGAGGTATTTTGACGTTCTTCGCCACATTTGCAGACCGAATTAGCTATAATTTGGCACTTAGGGTTCCTGGAGGCCAAGAAATATATCTACAAAAAATTATGTATATAGGTCCAAGTTTTGGTATAGCCCCCATATAACGGTACCTCCCGATTTGAGGTATTTTCACATTTTTCGCCACATTTGCAGACCGAATTAGCTATAATTTGGCATTTATGGTTCCTGGAGGCCAAACAACATATCTACAAAAAAATATGTATATAGGTCCAAGTTTTGGTATAGCCACCATATAACGGTACCACCCGATTTGAGGTATTTTCACGTTTTTTGCCACATTTGCAGTCCGAATTAGCTATAATTTGGCATTTAGGGTTCCTGGAGGCCAAGAAATATATCTACAAAAAAGTATGTATTTAGATCCAAGTTTTGATATAGCCCCCATATAACGGTACCTCCCGATTTGAGGTATTTTGGGTTTTTCCCCACATTTGCAGACCGAATTAGATATAATTTGGCATTTAGGATACATGGAGGTCAAAAAACATATCTACAAAAAAATATGGATATAGGTCCAAGTTTTGGTATAGCCCTCATATAACGGTTCCTCCCGATTTGAGGTATTTTGGTGTTTTTCGCTACATTTTCAGACCGGATTAGATACAATTTGGCATTTAGGGCCTCTGTAGGTCAAAAAACATTTTATCAAAAATTCCACGTCCACGTTTTGGTATATATAGGGAAGGGAAACTAATTATTCCATTTTTACTTTCTATGTGTATATAATGGTGGAGGGTATAAAAAGTTCGACCAGTAGTGCGATTCTGTAACTTTTTTTAATAACGAACCGACATCGGTAGTTAACGAAAATGTTCGGCTGAGTTAACGAATGTGCTATTCTGTAACTTTATGTTACCGATTGTAGAAATCGTTAACTCATACCGACGAATATCGATGGAATGAAAAATGTCAATTATTATATTTTAATATTTATAAATGTATTTATAAATTGAAAACTTTATTTCTTCGCGACTTTAAAACAAAAAGCGCTTAAAGAAGGAACAAATGACTGCGACGGAATGTGCCTTAGATAAGAGTCTGCAAGTATCAAGGGTATCGTCAATCCCTAAAGCGTCAAGTATGTATGTGCGTATTTCTTGGCGACAAATGACCAATGTATAGATTTTGGTGGTTTTGTTTCAGGATATATGTACATATGTTATTACATTCCACGTAATATCGATGCAACATGTTTGTAGCCAGAACCGTAGTTGAATCGTGAGTGTAAGAGATACGGGACTACGTGAAAGAAGTCATAATTTTTACGTGGACATGGTGCCGCGAAGTTGGCTCTACAGATGACAGTAAAGAAGATTTTCTTAAGATGTTTTCAGTATTTTTAAGCAATAAAAGCGAATATTCTAGGATGAAAAGTAAAAATAATCATTCCGGATCATTGGTCAGAAGGTCACTCCTTATTGTGCGTGTGATTTAAAAATAATAAATATGGTGAAATGTTATTGGTATTCAAAGCGCAGTTTTTTTCTAATTACAAAGTTAAGGTCATATTTTGGGGTGTGTGAGGAAATTGGAACAGCGAAAACAAGAAGAGCTAGTTTCATCATATTAAGATTGAGGTTTGAAATTTTACATGACTTAAGCTCTTTCAGTGATGTTCGTGGATCCACGTTACCGTCATTTGACTTTACATATTTAAATATAGTTAAAACAATACTATACACGTTTTGTCCTCAATACGGCATTAATGTCAACGGAAGTCTTGTAGAAAGCAGCATGCAATTCTTTGAGTAGGTCCTTTATAATAGTCCCACCCTTGAGTCCTTTTGAAGCTTTAGCTAACGTTCGATGTCAAAGATGCCCGATGTCAAATGTTCGATGTCAAAGATGCCATTCAATCATGGGTGATCTGGCATGACATCTTTTTAGCATCTTCATCGATAAATTTTATATGAGCGTGGACCCGAAAAGATGCTATTAATTTTTAGATCCAAAGCATGTCATTTACACCAATGCCTTGACATGTCATTTTCACCAATGATTTGGCATGTCATATCCACCAATGCTTTGGCATGTCATTTTCACCAAACCTTTGCAATGACATTATCATACGACGAGAGTTTTAACAACGTTTAACAACGACAACATCAATCCTATTGTAAATAATTAATCTTATATGTATATATTTTTTTTATTTAATTCAAGTAATACATTTTGAAATATACACATAGGAATATATATCAAGAATATAATAAGTAATACTATATATTACACATTACTTTTTGATGCCTCATCGCCTTAAGGCATTGTAGAGGCAAGTTGGCAACAAAACTATTAACATTAGTATCTAATGTGCATTAAGTATTCCTCTCTATTTAGAAAAAATAAATAATATAAAGAAACTATATAATCAGCTTAATATTTGATCTAAGTGATCAGTAGACATCGGATTTTAGCATGTTTTTTATTTCTTATCCGATTGGACTCAAATTTTGGATCTAGGCGTTTTTAGGGTCAATTTTTCGATATTTGGGGTCATATCAAAAATATGCAAAAAATATGCAAAATATATGCAAAATATATGCAAAAAATATCCAAAATATGCAAAAAATATGCTAAATATGCAAGTGTTTTTTTGACAAAAATCGTCAATTAAATTTGGAAAATCATCAAAAAAGCATTCTAAATTAAGTTTTTTGACGTTTAACATAGTTTTTTTGCAGCTTATTATGTTATTGAGACTCTCCAGATATTCCGCCACAGCAACAAATCTAGACTAACAAGACTTAAATCAGTTTTCACAAGGTGAGAAAATGTCAAATAACCCAGAATTCCTATTACAACATAATTTGCTTCCTATACAAATGTAGATAGATAATGGAAAAATTTCAAAAACTCAATCAGAAATGTCAAAATCAACATGTCCAAATGTGATGATAGTTTCTAATCGGCTAAAATTGTCTAGCAGAAAAACAAAGGAGCTAGGGTTAGTCATCTCTATTTTTGTTTAGATAAAAGCGCAATTTTTTCTAGTTTTTGGAAAAATGGTTCGTTTTTTAGCGCAAAATGGGAAAAAGTACTAAAGTACCATTTACGATTCCAGGTTCTGGAATATAACTATAATTAGAAGTATACGTTTTGAATGTCCACATAGTAGATTTGAATATATTTTATAGTGTTTAGTCCTATATTTGTGGTCAAAAAGCTTCTTTGCCGCTTTAATATTGATGACATGGTTTTAGTTTAATGCGCTAAAAATACATAATTTTATATGTATGTATATTGTAAGCATACAACCGCTTAATGCAGAATTGAGAAATGTTCACTCCTCGGCGAAAAGGAATGCATTATTTTTAGATTCACTTTTGGCAGTTTTGTTGAGATGTGTATTATTTTTTTTGTTTTCAAATTTTTAAAAACAACAAGTTGGAATGCAAAAAAAATATAGTTCTTTCATTCCTGCTACAGAAAACAAATTTTGATAACACAGTCGAAAAGAAATTATACAATTAATTAACTTATACCTGACCGTGTACTCGATAATTTGAACTAATTATTACAAATGTTTCGAATTTGGACAGTTGTTTAATGGAGGAGTTGCTGTAAAATTTTTTTCAGCAAAATTTAGAAAAATTTTCGAGTACAAAGATATAACACCTTTTATAACACATTAGTCTTGTTGTCTAGGATAAAAATAAATATATTAAGAAAAATATTCGCCGTAATAAATTTCATTAAAGTTGCCAAAGGCACTATACAGCTAAAAGGCAAAGATTTTAAGGAATCTTAATTTTCAAAAAATGAAATTTCACACCTGTCCCGTATTTAAAAAGTCATATTTCTAGCTCTACTTTCACAATCTGATTGGCGTTTTCTGTAATTTGGGAAAATTGAGTCTTGTTGCATGGTAAATTGGTAAAAAGTAAGGAAAGGAACAAATACGGGCAATGCCAATAAAAATGTCCGGATTGTCGTATAGAAAAATCTCACTATTTTTAACACTTAGAACACGTAGAGTATTATATAACTACCACGAGTTATTTAATCCTAGAAAATAATTTATTTTTTTTACTATTCGTTAATCCAGACAATTTGATAATTCGGACACCGCCGAAACCTGTGGTGTAGGGATTGTCGAGATTATACTGTATATATGGGTGCAATATCCAAATCTGCATCGATTCTTACCAAAATAAACAGGGATCGCCCTAAGGCCAGAAAATCTCCAATTTTTATGCGAATTGGTCTATAAATGTGACCTGTACTTTGTTTTCAAAAAGACCTGGCCAGATGGATAAGTGCGAATCTATGCAGGTAATCAAAAGGAACTGTGGGTCTATTTCGTTTCCTTTTGTATGTTGCAAACTCATTCACTAAGACCCTTAGGGTATTAAAATATAGTTATCAGTGCAATCATGAATAAAAATTCCGTGCATAATTTGTTTCCTTTCCCAAATTTCACAATTTTTTTTCCATATTTATGCCCAAAAAGGGAATATTTTTGTCGATTCGACTAGAATATGCCATCATGAAGCGAATCTAGTAGCTTTCAACTTTTAACAAATATTGATTTTAAAAGAGTTTCACTTTCTAAAATTATTTTCCGTGCGGAAAATTCGGAGGGAAATATTCATGATTGCCCTGCATATGTTTTTATATGTTATATGTTTTTAGTAAAATATGAAAGATTTTATGTAATATTCAATATTGTCTTAGTCTTAATTTCTAGCTCATTTGCTATTCTGTCAGACAATTTAGCCGAGCAGATACGTTTGGATACGTTCATTTTGACATTTCTGATTGAGTTTTTGAACAAATTTGTATTAGAAAGCAACTTATGTTGTAATAAGAAGGCTGGGTTATAGGAAATTTTCTAAGTCTTTTAGTCCAGATTTATTGCTGTGGCGGAATAATAATTAATAACATAATAATCTGCTAAGAAATCGACGTTTAACGACAATAAATTTAATTTAGAATACTTTTTGATGACTTTTCAAATTAAATTTGACGATTTTCGTCAAAAAAATTAGTTGCATATTTTGCATATTTTGCATATTTTTGCAAAATATGCAAAAAAATAAAAAATATGAGCCTGTCATTGCATTTAGTTTTCTTCAAAACGAATTTTGATCCAATCAGAATTTTCGTATCTTTATTAATAAAAAATATGCAAATATGCAAAATCCGATGTCTAGTGATCAGGTATATAAATTTTCAGATTATTCTTAAATTCAGAAATTCTATTAGTATTCTTCAACGCATGCGGTAAATTATTACATTCGTAACTTCCAACGTATACAATCTTTTGTTTGGTAAGCTCAAATCTACACCGGGCAACATTTAGGTTTGTGTTATTTCTGGTGTTAAACATGTTTTGGTTCACAAAAAGTTTATTGTATGATGTCCTATTTTATGAATACATTTTAACACATACATTAGTACCTGCATATTATAAATGCCATAAAGTGGTAAAACAGTGGGAAATATTTGCTTGTACAGTAAAATAGTTGGGTATGTAAAAGAGACATTCGCAATACTCTTTAAGGCTTTATTCTGCAAACTTGATAAAGCTTTTAATCCAAACAATATAGTCAAATAACTGAGGTTGCTATGAATTAGTGCATGGTAAACTAAATACTTGGTTTCCGAACTAAATTGGTTTTTGAACTTATAAAGAAGTCCCAATGCCTTTGACAATTTGGTTTTTATAAGCTGAATATGGTTTTCCCAAGAGAGATTATTTTGTAAGGTTAAACCCAGATATTTTAAACATTTTACTTCAGTAATTAATATACCGTTGATATTTATGCTAAAGGTATTGTTATCACAACGTGGCTTAAAACGAATAACCTTTGTTTTATTTGCATTTAGAAATAATTTATTTAATCTAACATATTCGGTAATAAAGGCTGCATCTCGTTCCATGTTAATCTTAGCAATTTGCTCATATTTGTAGGGATATGTAAGACATATATATTATCTGCGTATAAAAATATTTCACCGGTTAAATCCAAATTTGTAATGTCGTTAATGTATATTTTGAAGAGCAATGTCCCCTTGAGGTGCGCCATGCAAGACTTGAAATTCCGAGCATTTTTGGTCGTTTATTTGGACAAACTGTCGCCTGTTATCTAAATAGCTTTTCAGCAACTGTAACGATTTTCCTCTAAACCCGTAAAAACTTAATTTTCCCAACAATATTTCGTGATCCACTAGGTCAAAGGCTTTAGAAAGGCATATATCATCTGCGTATAAAAATATTTTACCGGTTAAATCCAAATTTGTAATGTCGTTAATGTATATTTTGAAGAGCAATGGCCCAAGCATGTTCCCTTGAGGTACGCCATGCAAGACTTGAAATTCCGAGCATTTTTGGTCGTTTATTTGGACAAACTGTCGCCTGTTATCTAAATAGCTTTTCAGCAACTGTAACGATTTTCCTCTAAACCCGTAAAAACTTAATTTTCCCAACAATATTTCATGATCCAGTAGGTCAAAGGCTTTAGAGAAATCGTAAAATACCGCAGCTACTTCCTTTGCTCCCTCATCAAGCCCATTACAAATAGATGTTACAACATTTATGGCAGCTTCCTCAGTCCCACACCCTTTCCTAAAACCATATTGAAATTCATTGAGGATATAATTGGCATCAAGATACTCCGAAATCCTTTTAAACAAGAGTTTTTCATAAATTTTATTAAAAACAGGTAAAAGAGCAATAGTTCTATACAGTTCCACCTTGGTTGTATTTGGTTCTTTTGGAATCGGTATAACTTTATGTACCTTCAACGCGTCAGGAGAAGTGGCAGCGTTCAGCATATTATTAAAAATTGAAACCAAATATGGAGACAGAAAACTCTTTGCTTGTGAAACAGTTTTTATAGATATATTATCATATCCTGAACTCTTATTCGCATCTAAATTTGATATGATATCTTGCAATTCGCTTACCGTTGGGCCTCTAAAAGTAAAATTAGAATTATTCCAACTTACACTTCTCATTGAGTTCCAATAATCTCCGGGTATAAAAATTGGTAAGCAAAAAAGTGTATCTAGGGCCAATACGTAGGTTTTTATAATACATAATTTTTCGCTAAAACAAACTTAAAATACCCTCTCCACATTGTGGAGTAAGATATAATAACCATACCAAAATCAGTGATTTAAGAATTTTATACTAAACACAATTAACACCAATTTTATATTGAGTGTAAAGAATTCACATAGAGTTTTAGCGGTACATTTGTCGTCTCGTATTTTGTGTGACAGCAAATTTTGAATGGAACTTTTTCTTACTTGACATTGTAACAGGTTTATGGATGCTGTTTCTTCACCTTTTTTGCGGCAATAGTTATGCCTTTATAGAGTGTGGCTAATGTAATAACCGGGGGAACTTGCAGCAGTTCCAGTTACGATGCATCGGAAAAAGAAAACAAACGAAACAACACAAAAAGAGAACTAACAGTTGCAACTATTAAACTGCCACAGATACTGCCAAGAACAGTTTGGTTTTGGTAGGGGGGAAATGCAGGTGGAGGAAGAACAGAACATGCAATAAAATGATGGTACTCTTACCTGCCTCACTGTGAGATTTGTTACACATTTGGAACATGAATTTGTTGTTGTTGTTGTGTGTGCATTTGACAAAGGCCCATAAATAAGTTGGCATCCTCGCATGATTCAGATGCTGCTGCTGCTGATGATGATGACATTGTTTTCTCCGCCACAACAATTGAGGGAGAAAATAGCTTGCGTGAGATTTATCCGCGCTAGAAATTGATTAGATAAGGTTTGGACATTATTCTTAGTTTAGGTTTTTTGTTTTGCTTAACAACTTTTCCGCTGAGAATTGTAGGTTTTGCATTTCTGCACTAAATGAACGGTAAATGTTTGTGGGTTGTTGAAGTTTAATTTGAATTTAATTTGAGTTATTTTCTTTTGTTTTCTGGAAAAAATATTTTCTTTTTTTTTATTTTGTTTTGGAATTGAAAGCCATTTTCAAAACTATTTGTGTTGGAGAATAATTAAGAGTTGCCTCTTTTTTCTGTCTTACCTTTAATTACGAGGGAATTTTTTATACATATATAGTTAATTCGGCATTTAACTTTAGAAATTGACGTAAATTAGGCACAAGACATCAATTTGCTAAATAAAACATAAACTCCAACTTAATAGCGCTACTATTTGGGTATAAAAAATATCATCGTAATTTAAACGGCAAAGGGTGTTCGCTTTTATTGTGATGCAAGATAATAAGAGCGACCAAGAAAACAAAACACAAGAATGAAAAGTAGCATGTAAAAAGTCGAGCCGAGCTCTTTATACCCTCCACCATGAAATATTCTTAAGTTGTATTGAATAACAAATAAGACATTTTTTGACCACATTCTGCGGTCAGCTAAAAACTTGAAAATATCTAAAACCTGCCGGTACCGTTTTATGGGGACTATACCACAACGTAGGCCTATGTCCACAATTTTCGATAGATAAGTTTTTGACCATTGGGAACCATAAATGCCAACAGAGATCTAATTTGACCGAAAATGTACATAAACAAGTAAATAAGTATCAGTCGGCTTTGCCGACAGAGATATACCTCAGCCCGTGTGGATTGAAACGAGTTTTTTTTTTTTCAAAAAAAAAACTTATGTATTTAGGGTGGTTTTCAAAATTGTGGGCGTATGCACCGACAAAAGTATGGATAGGATTAACGCTAAAAATTTGCGGGGATAACGAAAGCTAGGACTTGTTTTATCACACTAGCCTACGAAAAACTTTATATCGCTGTAAACAGGGCCACTAGGAAAACCTTCGGTAAAAATGTCCAAAGGATTCTCGAACAGATACTTTACCAGACAAAAATGTTGATCATTTGTGTGGGTGGTACCACAAGGATTGGACAGAGATCCAAAGATTGGCCCAAATCGGTTGATACGTCTATGAGAAATCGCTCGTACCATTTTAGCGAATATTTTCGAACTTTTTTGTGGGGGGTACCGGAAGGAGTGGACCTATAAGCACCACCTTCGAATTTCATATAATATTCGAAGAAATATTATAATATCCAAAGTGTGGACGAGCGCAGTATTCGGTTCGAGCTCTCCAGTCACAACATATGGTGCCATGGGGGTTTTTACAACTTTCGGGCTCTTTTTTTTCAAGAAGTATGGACTTGCCACTGAAAAAACTTTTACTGTAGTAATTGAGGCAGCGAATGCAAGATGTTTCAACAAAAATCAAACTGATTCGAGAGCAGGTCTCAAAGTGAATTTATCCAAAATTTGGCGTGGGATTGGACAAATATAGTCCATATTCGAACTTGATCTATATCTGGTAGATATATTAGGATGTGTAAAGTATGGGCCAAATCGGTCCCTCCCATCAAGAGTTATTGTGCGCACATTTTTTCCGAACTCTTTTGAGCTTCTGTTGAGCTGTAAAAAAAATGCAGCAAAAACCCCTAAACTACCTAAAATCGGGAGGTACCATTTTATGGGAGCTATACCAACACATGGACCGACGTTGACAATTTACGGTGGAGAAGTGTAGTGACCACTGAGAAACTCAAATGTGAATTTACATCCAGTTGCGTTAAAATTTTTAAAATCTGCAGGTACCGTTATATGGAGGCTATGCCAAAACATGATCCTCTATACCAATTCCGATGAAGGGGCGGCATCGTATTACGTTGACTTGTTGCTTTTCTTCTCCATCTTCAATTCTTGCTGTAGTGCCCCTAACAAGGCCTCTTGTGGCATGAGCGGAATGTCGGATGTAATACCTTGGGGTAGTTAGTTCAGTTCAGTGCTCATCTCTGTAGTTCATGTGGTGAATTGAGTGACAGTCGATTTATAGGCGGATACTTGTATATTCTTAGCGCTGAAAAATTTCGAAAAATCTATCAAATAGAAGGCTTTCACAAATGACATCAGTGAAGGTAGTCGACGCCAAGATCATCCAATCATCCGCATACGTAATGATCTTATGGTCTTCTGTATGAATTGATATACGGAAAAAAGGGAGCTTAAACAGTTCCGGCGATATCATCGCAATTTGTGAAACTCCCCGTTTCACGCTATGCAGAGATATCACACCACCTTGGGGCATCTTCTTGTTGTACCCTCCACCATATGGAGGGTATAATTAAATTTGTCATTCCGTTTGTAACACATCGAAATATTCGTCGGAGACCCTATAAAGTATATATATTATTGATCAGCATAAAATTCTATGTCGATTTAACCATGTCCGTCTGTCTGTTGAAATCAAGATACAGCTCGCAATTGTAAAGATAGAGAGTCAATATTTGGTACAGAAGTTTTTATTACTTGCAGGATGGTTGGTATTGAAAATGGGATATATCGGTCCACGTTTTGATATAACCCCCATAGAACGGTACCTCCCTATTTTCGGTATTTTGAACGTCAATATTCCACCGAAATGGCTGAAATTTGGTATTTAGACTTCGTTGGGGGTACTCAAACTTCCCCTTTAAATTTGTCGTATAGGTACACGCCTTCATATAGCCCCCATAGAAAGGTACCTCCCGATTTTCCGTATTTTGAATGTTGTGACTTCAATATTCCACCAAACTGGCTGAAATTTGGTATTTAGTCTTCAATGTGATATAAAACTGTTCGCCAGAAATTTGTCTGTACAGGTCCACGCTTTCATATTGCCCCATTTTCGGCTAAAATTCATCGGTATAGGTCCACGTTTCGATATAGCCCCCTTAGAACGGTACCTCCCGATTTTCGTAATACTGAATATTGTGACGTCAATATCCCACCGAAATGGCTGAAATTCGTTATTTAGTCTTCCAAGAGTTATAAAATATTCCAGAAGAGTATTATCAGTATAGGTCCACGTCTTCCTATATCCCCATAGAAACTTACTTCTTGATTTTAGCCACATTCTCTTTCCGAAATATAGGAAATTTGGTATTTAGTCTTCTTTGATTCTAAAAACTTTCCGTCAGAAATTTGTCGGTATAGATCGACGTTTTGAAATATTAAGTATTAAGTCTTCTTCATACACGAAAGGAAACTAATTATTCCATTTTACTTCAATACAACTTGCGGTGGAGGGTATAACAGGTTCGGCCCGGGCGAACTTAACGCCGTTCTTACTTGTTTTAATCTACGGTGCTTCGACTTCTTGTTCCTTAATTCAACGTGCGATTGGCCTTCACACATTTAATTAATTATACAACGTTTCAAACTTTGTCGTAAGGTAGTCGGCTCGATGCCCACAAACAGTGTAGGGTGTTGTATCAAATGCATTTGATAATTCGAGCGGAATCGGTATGTACGATTCACAATTGCTGGCATTCTTGCCTGTTTTAAGTAGTGCGACCACCCTGCCCATTTTTCAGCTTTCGGGTACGATGTAGATGGCTAGGGACGGGTTGAGAAGGTTCGTCATGTTCTTAATTCATAGCTCATCCAGCTATTTCAGTATTACGATGTAGATACCATCAAGCCTCAAACGCTTTGGATGATTTAGCGTTGCTGATGACATTTGCAATGTCATCCATTGTAAATTGTGGCGGTTCCTTCTTGACTGGAAGTGGTCTAATGTGAGACAATACTCTTCTCTTCGCCCAGTCATCCCCTAGCTGTTCGACAAATTGTCGATTAATAGGACTTGTGTATCTCTTCGGATCAGTCAGCGTTATGCCGTCAAACGCAACTGAGGTCCTATCTTCCGAGGTTTTTCCAGGGTTCGAGAGTATCTGAATCATTGCCCACAATTCTCTAATTCCGTCTCCAATGTTACAACTCTTCAAATTATCTACCCACTTGCTCAGGATTCACGAAGCTTATCACTTTTATAGTCCTGCAGTCTCTGCTGCGAAATTTGGTCACACTTGGGATATTCGACCAGCAGGTTGGGAATCAGGAGGGTTGGGCAATTCTCTGAAGTGGTCATTAGTAAACTCTCTGAAACAAGGCAAATTTGCTTTTACATGATTAATGAAGGGGCGGCGTTCGCAGATAATTGAGTCGGGCGGTCTGCTGATGGAGACTATTATAGGGAGTTGGTCGAGAGAAACGACTGGTTGCCAGGATACGTCAATTGTTAGACAGGAGACACGATGGTTATATGTGGTGAAAAGTAGAGTTTTCAATCTCCTCAGTCTGATACCCCTCTAGTCAATACCCAGAATCGAATTCAAAACTCATGACGAGCATTAAAATTCCCTAAGACCAGCCGGTTATGAACCCCCAAAATCTGGATAATGCTGGGGCTATAACATGGACCGCAGCGACCATTATATTCCCCATTTCATTGATCTTACCGCGGAATTAAATTCAATTAAAGCTTTGTTCCTTTACTTTTTTAATGGTAAGGGTGGTAAAAGAGAAAAGTGTCAAAATTGCTCAAAATTGCTCTCTCATGAACATTTTTACCAGAAAAGTAAAGGAACGGAAAAATTGTAGATCTGGCAGCAATGTCAAACAAAAGTCGAAAAATCAGTTCTGCCATTTTTTACCAGCAGAAATTTTGCTGGTAGCCTGTGGTAGAAGAGAAAGCCATTTTCGCTCTCTCCACTCTCACTCTCTTAAAAATTGCTTCCAGTTTTGCCACTTTTCGGGGTTAAGGAACGCTTTGCAGGTTAAAAATGGTAGAAATGGTAACCTCAGGGAAGTAAAGGAACACAGCTTAAATTGTAAAAGTACACTGTACAGTCCTGCGTGTACGGTTGCTGTTTGTATTCTGATGACGAGGACTTAATAACGATGTGTTCATACAGCATGCATAGGCCTTGACGTAGACTCTCAGATGGACGAGCCCCAGTGGTCCGTCCCGGCACGGGCCATAGAATCCGTAGCAGATATTCCGGTGTAAACAGCTCCCAACACAGAAAAACGATATAAATAGAAATATGTGTTCACTGCTGCCACCGCTTGCCAAGCCATGGGGCCTCGAATCAATCCGTGTCGAAGAAACCTCCGCCGTGGGATTTCGTATTTAGGGCTTTTGAATCAATAAAACTGGTGAAAATGACATTAAGACAAAGTCCGGGCCGAACTATTTATAGCCTCCACTATATATTATATTAAAACCAGATTTAAGTAATTTCAGTTGGATAATACAAATATAGAAATACCGAAAATCGGACTAAACCATTCTATATGGGTTATATCAAAACGTGGACTTGTACCGAAAATTCTACTCAAAATAGCGAAAATCGGGAGTTTCTGTTCTATCACTGGTATATCAATACGTGGACATGCACCGATAAATTAATGGGGAAAGTTTTGGTCCCCCAATGGAGACTTAGCCAAATTTTAGCCATTTCAGTGAGATAATGAGGCTAAAACCTTAAAAATACCGAAAATCGGGAGTTACCGTTCTATAGGGGTATATCAAAATGTGGACCGATATAACCCATTTTTATAACCTCTACCATAGTATGGAGGGTATACTAAGTTTGTTTTTCCATTTGTAATGCATTGAAAAAATCATTTGCTATCCTATAAAGTATTTATATTCTTGATCAGGATAATATTCTGAGTCTAGCCATGTCCATCTATCTGTCTGTCCGTCTGTTGTCATCACTCTAGCGTCCGCAAAAATTGAGCTAGAACGCTATATTTTCGAGTATCTTTTTCCATAGGCAGGTCAAGTTGGAAAATGGACTATATCGGCCCATGTTTAGGTATAGCTCCCTTATAATGGTACCTCCCGATTTTCGGTATTTTGAGGGTTTTAGCTACAATTTTTAACCGAACTAGCTGTAATTTGACATTTAAGGTTTTTTGGGGGCCACGAAAGTTCGCCATGAAAAATCGTCATCATAGGTCCATGTTTTGGTATAACCCCATATAAAGATACCTCCCGATTTTCTGCATTTTGAGGATTTTGGCTACAATGTTTGACGGAACTACCAGTATTTTGACATTTTCTGTTCCCTAAAGTCACTAAAATTTGCCATCAAACATTGTCTACATAGGTCAACACTTTTATATAGCCCCCATATAAAATTACCACCTGATTAAATTTGTCATTCCGTTTGTAACGCATCGAAATTTTCATCGGAGATCCTATAAAGGATATATTCCTGATCAGGATAAAATTCTGAGTCGATCTAGTCATGTCCGTACGTTCGTCCGTCTGTTGAAATCAAGATACAACTCGCGATTTTAAGATCGAGCTTTGTAATTTGTTATAGAAGTGTCTATTACTCCTAGGATGTTTGGAATTGCAAATGGGCTACATCGGTACACGTTTTGATATAGCCGCCATATAACAGTACCACCCGATTTTCGGTATTTTGAAGGTTTTAGCTTCATTATCACACCGAAATTGGCTTAAATTTGTTAATTATTCGTCGTTGGGGGAATACAACTTTCCCCCAGAAATTTGTCGGTATAGGTCCACGCCTTCATATAGCCCCATAGAACGGTACCTCCCGATTTTTGGTATTTTGAAGGTTGTGACCTCAATATTCCACCGAAATGGTTGAAATTTAGTATTTCGTATTCATTTGGGATATAAAACTTTCCATTCGAAATTTGTCTGTGTAGGTCCACGCCTTTATATAGCCCCCATAGAACGGTACCTCCCGATTTTCGGTATTTTGAAGGTTGTGGCCTCAATATTCCTTCGAAATGGTTGAAATTTTGTATTTAGTCTTCGTTTGGGGGTATACAACTTCCCACTAGAAATTTGTCGATGCAGGTCTATGCTTTAATATAGCCCTAATAGAAAGTTACCTCCCGATTTTCAGTATTTTGTAGGTTGTGGCCACAATAATCCACCGAAATAGCTGATATTTTGTATTTAGTCTTCGTTGGGGGTATTCAACTTTCTCCCCTAAATTTATCGGCATAGGCCCACGTCTTCATATAGCCCCCATAGAACGGTACCTCCCGATTTTCGGTATTTTGAAGGTTGTGCCCACAACAACGCAGCGAAATGGATGATATTTAGTCTACGTTGGAGGTAAAAACTTTTCTGACTGAAAATAGTCGGAATAGTTCCACGTTCCGATATAGTTCCCATAGAACGGCACCTCCTGGTATTTGTAATTCTAAAGGTTGTAACGTCAATATCTTTCCGAAAGACTGAAATTTGTTATTTAGTCTTCCATGGGGTTATAAAATATTCCACAAGAGAATTATCAGTAAAGGTCCATGTCTTCCTATATCCCCCATAGAGGCGTACCTCTTGATTTTCGGTATTTTGAAGGTTTTAGCCACATTATCCAACTGAAAAATCGGAAATTTGGTAGTGAGTCTTCCTTGAGTCTAAAAATTTTCCGCCAGAAATTTGTAGGTATAGATTGACGTTTTGATATAGCCCCCATGGAACGGTACCTCCCGAATTTCGGGAAATTTGGTATTTAGTCTTCTTCATAAAAGAATGGAAACTAATTGTTCCATTTTATTTCAATGCGACTCGTGGTGGGGGGTATAAAAATTTCGGCCCGGACGAACTTACTTAGAATTTTATGCTGAACAAAAATATGTCTATTTATTTAATTAATTCTCTTTCGGTTTGAGCTGTTATGAACTAAGAGGTATATTAAAAAATAGGAGTCTACCAAAGTAACACACATCATCCTACCATTATGCTATATTGAAAATCCAAACTTTTCCTTTCCTATTCCTTTATAATGCCTCCGACGAATATTTCGATGTATTATAAACGGAATGACAAAGGGTATACAAATACTATTTTGGGGACACCCTAATGCACATTCCAACTTAGTCTAACATCTCGTCAGTATCCTTCTTGTATAGGATTTTATGATTGAGTTAACATGAAGAGTAAATCTCTTCTAAGCATTCCCCTTGCGATTCCTATAAGCTCAGTTCCAGGCATAAGATGTACATTGTTATATATTTTAACCTCTTTAGGTCGTATCAGAAATTCATACAGTATTTTCTTCTTTCACGCCAAAACAGACACAAACCAGCATTCCTTCTTAAGCAAAACAATGTCATTATAAGTCATTTTCTGTTTGGTCGCCAATATTTGGAAACTTCAAAGAAACTGGGGATTATTTAATTTTCCTCTTTCATTTCGTTTTTGGCTGGCTATTATTGGCGGAAGCTTAACAAGATGATGCCCTTTTCGGTTATGGTTGAGCTAGTCATATCGTCTTTGCCTTAGTTGGTTGGATTTGACCACCATAAACATTCGGGCAGGCAGTCTTCTGCAACAGACAGACAAATCGTATCATTACAATTATTGTGAAAGGTAAGTCAAGCTAAGTAGTCGCTTAGAATGAGAAATCATTAGACATGGAACGTACGACACGGAACGTACGACGAACCAAAGAATATGTGAGACCAACAAATGGCCAGTCACAACACACACAGTTCTGGGCTTCCAGCAACAACTACAACAAACAAATGAATCAAGCCACCAACAAGTCCGCAATCAAAGCTAAATTGAGACCAAAAATGAAGTTGAGCTAAGATTTGTCTATGCGATAGAAGTTGGCTGCCGTTGAAGTTGGAGGTGGCTGACTAACTTAGTTTTGAATGTTGTTTGTTTGAACTGAATTTCTTTTGGTTCTAATAACCATCCATTCGTTGGACATACAAATAGCCATATTTGTGAGTAATTTTAGTTTCATTTATAAGTTTTTTTCTTTGGAATTCTTGCCGGCCATCCAACGATGAAAATTTGCCCCAAACTAGACAAGAAGACTTTCACCCATTGCGGCTGTTAAGTGCTAGCTGGCTAGATGGCTGCTTGGCTTGCTTGTTGGTGGCAATGGACATTATCTTAAATGGTAAATATTTTGGACGATTCATTCATTCGTTCGTCCGTTCAATCGTTTTGGCAATTCTTCCGCATAGCTTTGTCATGTTTACACAACAGCAGCATAAACAACATAAAGAACAACTTTCTTCTTCTTTTGGAGAATTTAATAAAGCAAAATATTTTTTCATTCTTTGTTTTGGTCATTTCTTTTCGATGATCAATTCCTTCATCGAACGTCTTATATGGCCATTAACAATTGCTATGCTGATGATTTACAAAATAACAACAACAAAACGACAATTGTCCAATTGCCAAGGCGATAAAAAAGAGACGTTAGTTTCAAGAACTTGAAATTCAATAAACAACATAAATTCTAACAACTTTCATAAATAAGCATTCAATCAGAACAAATCATAAATAACTGAGAAATTTGACGTGGTCAGAATTGACAATCGATGAAATATTTATTTATTGTCGTTATGAACCTGTGGCATCAGCAAGAAAAAAAAAACAGTTTTGCCATAGAATTATGTCGGCAGAAAATTGGCACATTATAGCGACACTTGGAGAGATATGAGTTTGGCCAATCATAAAAATTTCGTAAGTGTTGTGAAAATGGTATATAATCAATATTGAAAGATACAATTTTCCACTTATTATTATATGATAATACTGAAGAAAAAACTTCAAATATTGAACATTGATCAATTGTGGTTACCGTATATCGATGCCTTACTTCCGCAACCTCGTATCTTAAAAAATGCAATTTTGAATTTTTATATCAAACGATTGCTATTTTTGAGTTTTTTTACTGCAATCACTTATTTATTATCTCAATATGTTTTCGCGGTTCTCTAAATATTTTCATAACTGTCCCAAACTCGTATCTTAACACCTGAGCAATGATGTCTGATTGACAATCAATGCCCAGGCGAAACGGCTGAAGCCAGGATCTTGCTATTTTGGGTGGGGCTTTTCAAATGTGGTAGTAGAAGGGTTACGAAAAGTACTGAAATGTACTTAAATTTGTACCATTTGAGTGACATACGGGTAATCAACGTCTAGGCGAAACGGCTAAATCTAGAATCTTGAAATTCTGAGTGAGGGTTCCTCTTGAAGTCTAGGTGTGTACGTAAGAGGAATGTTCTAAAATGTACACAAAATGTATCTTTCGTATTAGGCGAACGAGTATAGCTAGAATTCTGAGCGGAAAATTGGTACAGGGTCGGAGTGCAAAATAGTTGCATTGCTTTGCTTTTGGAAATTCAAACAATACGTTTACGACAAGTACTAACAAGTGAGCAAATTCTATAGTCGGGACGGGCCGACCATGTGATACCGTACACCACTACCCCTGTGCATAAGCTTTTCACTGGTAAAAATTTATTTTAGGGAACATAATCCGACTACCACCGAACATTTTTTGGTTTTTAATCAAAAATATGCCTCTTTCTCTCTGGGACCCCCATAAGCAACCAAAATTTTGTGACCATCCGATCAAAATTTCGACCTGTAGAATGGTAGAATTGGATGCATTACCGACTATTGTGGTATATCCCTTGTTTGACCACCTTCGCCAACCTACTTTACATCAATGTACAGGTAATATTTTCTTCTTCCATTGACAGGATTTGCCGTTGAAATAACCCTACTAGAAACCGATATATTCACAAAGAATAAAATATTGAATTTGTCTCCACATGAGTTTTTCCCCATTCCGATCCCTAAATATTATCCGACTATCACCAAAATCAATAGGCGTTTTTTTTTGTGGGGCCCCCATCAACCCCCAAAAATTCGTGACGATCCGATCAAAATTGCGACCTGTAGCGTGAAATCGGAAAATGGGATGCATTATCGGCTATTGCCATATCTCTGCTATTTTACCAACTACGACAATCTACTTTACATCGTTGTAAAGGTGATATTTTCTACTTTCCTTGCCAGGTTTTGCTTTTGATATACCTCTTAAAGAAACAGAGATATTGGCTTTGAAATAAAACGTTTACCTTTCTCCAAATAAGTGTTTGCCCATTCCGACCCCTGAACATTATCCGACCACCATTAACATCAATAGGCTTCTTCCTCTGTGAGACCCCCATTAACCCCCAAAATTTCGTGACGATTCGATCAAAATTGGGACCTGTAGCGAGATTTCCAAAAAATGGATAAATGGGATGTATTACCGACTCTTGCGATATCTCCGTTATTTGGTTACCTACGCCGACCTAGTTTACATCATTGTAAAGACGGGATCTTCTACTTTCATAGTCAGGTTTTGCTTTTGGAAAGTTTCCAACCAAAACTGTGATATTCGTCAATGTAATTAAAATCGCAAAAATGAAAATTGGGGTTTTATTTGCTAGTATTGTGATATCTTCGTTGTTTGATCACCTACAAGCACCAACTTTACATCATTAGAAAGGTTATATTTTCTACTTTCATTGTCAGGTTTTGCATTTAACATACCCCATACAGAAGCTGAGATATTCGCTTTAGAAAAAAACGTTGTCTTTTTATCGACCTAAGTTTATTGCCCTTTCCGACCCCTAAATATTATCCGACCATCACCAAAATCAATAGGCTTATTCCCCTCCGGGACTTCCAACGATATCCAAAATTTCCAGATCGACTCAGCTCGTCAAGACATTCATTTTGGTATATATAAGTATGGGTCTACGACCATTATTTCGATGCGTTACAAACTTTTTGGCCAAAACCAACTTATAATACCCTCCCCACATTGTGGTGTAGGGTATAAAAAGTGTACCATTTGGTATTATGCGAACGAATAAAGTTAAAATCCTCAAAATTGTTATGCTAATATCGGTTGAGATATTTTTTTATGTAAGGAGGTGATTTGGAAATGTGTACAAATATATACCAAGCACTAGCTGAACCCGCTGCACTTCCTTACCCCGATTAAGATAATATATAAAGGAATAACTATAATAATATTTACTTTAAATGCTACCATTTTTAATACTTTAATTAACAAATAAAGGAGATAAGAAAGCGTTCTCTACCCATTCAGTCCTGTGTATGATGCACGAAATCGGTCGAAAATATGTATGGGAGCTATATCCAAATCTGAGCCGATTTCAATACAATTTGGCATACTTATTTCTAGACCAAATTCCGTCACACATTCCAAATTTCATGGAAATTGGACATAAAAAGCGTGTTTAGTGCATAAAATACATGAAATCGGACGAAAATACATATGGGAGCTATATCCAAAACTGAACCGATTTAAATATAATTTGGCATACTTATTTCTAGACAAAATTCCGTCACACATTCCAAATTTTGATAAAGCGTGTTTGGTGCATAAAAAACACGAAATCGGCCGAATATTCATATATTTGGGAGCTATATCCAAATCTGAGTCGATTTCAATATAGTTAGGCAAATTTTTTCTAGACCAAATTTTACTTACTCCAAATTTACTTACTTATTCCAAATTTGAAGGCTGTATCTGTTACCGTTCGTTAGATATCAGCACGCAAAATCTGAATATTATTCCAAATTTGAATGCTGTATCTGTAACCGTTCGTTAGATATCAACATGCAAAATCAAAATTTTTTGGAGGTACCTCCGATCCTGAGGCTATATCTGTCATGACATTGTTTTATAACGTAGCGATACAGTCAATGCATTGTCCCAATTTGAACTTCTATATCTCAATAACGGTAAAACCTTCAAAAATATCATAAAGGTCAATCTTCTAGAGAATTTTCATAGCTACAATATTTTCTTTGGTACCATTTCGATAGGGCTTGCGGTTTCCAAGCAAAATTGTGGAAACCTAAAAAACCTCTAAAAATGTCAACTTGAATCGCGATTTATTTAAAAAGCGCTCCGGCGATATTTTTTTGTTTTTTGATTTTTCTCATATATGAACATTGTAGTTTCAGAATCCGCAAAAACTTCCCGGGTGTAAGCACCTTCCATTTAAAGTTGCTTCAAGAGTACCGTGGTTAGTTCTACCCTTCATATTATGGTGGGGGATATAAAAAGATAAGAATTATTATTAGATCAAAATTGGGTCAAAATACTTTAGCCAAAATATCATCAATACGGGTCGGGTTTTTCCTATAGCCCCCATATAGTGGTAGCACCCGATTCCAGGGATTTTGAAGTTTTTTATCTACAGGTTTTCATATAGCCCCCATATAACTGTACCTCCCGATTTCAGGTATTTTGAAGTTTTTCTCAACATTTTCGGCCCGAATTGGCTGCAATATGGTACTTGGAGTTTTCATTGATCGAGAAACTTACCCACTAAAAAGTGCAGACATAGGTCCAAGTTTTGGTATAACTCCCACATAATGGTCCCGTCACATTTCAGGTTCCTTAAAGTTTTCATTTATCAGTGGTCGGAAAACCTCTCCGCCTGATATTGTGCAGGAAAGGAAACTAACTATTCTATTTGAGGTAAGAATATTTCATGGAGGGGAGTATAAAAAAGTTCTGTCTGTCCGAACTTAAAATTTTTACTTGTTTTGAGATATCGTCAGTATCTTTGATGTTACAAACGGGAATGTAAATATATGCAGCTGAAACTACATTTTTGACACTATTTCGAACGTTCTTCAAAAAATATTGAGATTGGCCTATGATGGCATAGTTACTTAAGTTTTGAGAACTTGGAAAAAATTCACAAAAAAGTATTTCAGAAAATGTAATTTCCAGCAAAATTTATGCGAATGATTTGTACAAGTTTTTATGAAAATGTAATTAAAAAAGCTTTAGCTAAAACTTCCATTTCGAATAAAATAATTTTTTGTTATTTGCCATTTAAGAGTCACAACCTTACTGACGTTTTTAAAGGCTTGAAGAGATCTTACGTAAATGTCAACTTCTTCTGTTATGATTCCTTAAGTACCGTTAAAATTAAAATTTGGAATATTAAAATTTGATATGTTTAGAGATAATTTGCTGAAATGTCGCAGAATTTGCTGATATCGATTTTTCGCTTTTTGTCGAAGGCTGGGACCACAGTGCAATGCTTTGGATGATTTCGCGATTCGCGATGATGTCTCTAACATCGCTCATTTGTGGTTGTATCTCCTTGGCTGAGAGGTCTGTTATATGGCTTAACACACTCCTCTTCGCCCTATAAATAACGGGGTGCTCTACAAAAAAAATTAAATAAATTAATTAAAATAAAAACCAATAAGGAAAGGATCAAAGTCAGGTGCCAACTATATGATACCCTACACCACTGTGAATAGGTAAAATATATATGGGAGCTATATCCAAATCCGAACCGATTTTGATATAATTTGGCACACTTATTTCTAGACCAAATTCCGTCACACATTCCAAATTTCACTGAGATCGGAAATATATAACGTCTTTCATGCACCAAATACCAAAAATCGGCCGAAAATTTATATGGGAGTTATATCCAAATCTGAACCGATTTTGATATAATTTGACACATTTATCTATAGACCTAATTCCGTAATACATTCCAAATTTTATCAATATTGGACAGATATAGAAAATATATATAGGAGCTATATCCAAATTTGAACCGATTTCGATATAATTTGGCTCATTTATCTATAGACCAAATTTCACCACACATTCCAAATTTCATCAAAATTAAACAGATACAGCGTTTTTGGTGCATCAAGTACCTCAAATCGGCCGAAAATATATATGGGAGCTATATCCAAATCTGAACCGATTTTCACCAAAAGCAATAGCGTTCTTCATTAGGCAAAAAAAAAATATCTTCCTCAATTTTCAGCCAAATCGAACAATAAATGCGACCTGTACGTTGCGAACGAACGGACGGACATGCATAAATCGACTCAGAAAGTGATTCTATGCATATCCCTAGAAGGAAGTATGGGTCTATCTCTTATCCTTAGGCATGTTACATACAAATGTACTAACACATAATACCCACAGGGTGGTGTAAGGTATAATTACCACAGGGTGGTGTAAGGTATAAATAGCATGCACATCTTGTCAGATCTGCCACGCCGTTAAAATTAACAGACATTCTTTTTTTCTTCTTTCCTGGATTCGTGAGTGATTTAACAATTAGCCACAATTTACTTAATCCTGTACCAATGTTACATCGCGTCATGTGGTCTAACCACTTTTTTGCCTACTAGCTACTTAATTTTGGCTACTGTTGACTAAATGTTTGCTCGTCAGTATTCTTATGACGAAGCTCATCACGGTTATTTCCTATTCTCATCACCTCTGCCGGAAAATTTGGTCTGATTTCGGTTATTTGGCGAGCGGCTGCAGCTGTGATTATGTCTCGGAAAATTCTCTCACCTAGCCGAGAATCTAAGGGAATGGGCAGCTGTCTGAAGCTGTGATTGGTAAATTCTCTGAACCCTTGCGACTCATCTTTGCCATGGTTCAGAAAAGTACGGCGGCCAGAGATTATGAAGTCAGGTGATCTGTTTATGGAGACGATGATCGGACACGACATTTTTCAGAGCAATCAATTTGTTAAGCCAGCGCTGTAATCCTCTGGTCATCACCTAGGACGGAATGCCAAAGCTCATTTTTAACAATAAAGTTCCCTAGCACCAGACGGTTATTGACATCCAATATCGCATTAATGTCGGACATATTACAGAGGGCACAGCTATTCATCGGCGAAATGAGATTCGAATTACAAATCGTCACCATAAATGCCCGAAGACGTAACCCACAAAACCAAAAATTTACGGGAGAAGCAAAAAACGTTATAAAATAAAAAAAGCTGTTTTATAGAATATCAGTCTTATGAGGGCGAGTATTTGGAGTATAATCAATCATATACGAATGGCAGTACGTAATGAAACCAAAACTGCTAAAACGCTTGGTTTTGGGATCCGTCATTACAACAAAATCTGCAATCTTATCCCATTCTCCGAACTGCATTTTCTTGAATAAGATTGTTATTTTTTAACGTAGAGGCTTGAAATTTCGCCAGAGTATGTATTTTAGCTTTGTGTATCAAATTCCATAAAAAAACGAATTTTCATGTTGGTTACGTCTTCGGGCATTTAAGGTGATGAAATGGAATGATCCGAATTAAAAATGGAATGATGCGAATTACAAGTGGAATAATTCGAATTTCAAATGGACTAATTCGAATTACAAATGGGATAATTCGAATAACAAATGGTATAATTCGAATTACAAATGGAATAATTCGAATTACAAATGGAATAATTCTAATTACAAATGAAATGTTACGAATTACAAATAAAATTCTCGAATTACAATTAAAGCAATTCGAATTACATCTGAAAAAGGTGTATACTGCCACCCGCCTACATTCCATGTAAGGGTCAGTAGAGTTAAGCTCATGCGAGATAGGCCTGTACATGAGAGGCTGGTGTATAAGGGAGGCAAGTTGTCCTTCTTCTCTTCTTTTAAGATCCTATCGCAAAACGTTGTAACCTCGCAACCATCACAAATTCGACAATTTCGCTGACTTTGTTGCGGAGACCATTGCAATTAAATTGCAGGAATGATGCATTTTCGGGTCGCTGAACAACAACATGTGGTGTTAGATGTCGCATATGTTGTTGGCTTACGACGAGGAAATTGGAGACATGCTGGGAGGTCATCTGACGCAGCAAACATCCACATAACTCCGATCGCAATAGTCTTGGAGGCAACCATCGTGAAATAAATATACGAACACAAACACACAATTATTTAGGTGACGAGTACGTTGTGAGACACACTTCACCTCTGAAAAAAATGTTTCGGCAACATTTAGTAACTATAAAGACGCACTTATTAATTCTGACGAATTCATGAAATAATTACAATTAATTTATCAAAAAAGTTTGCGTCCAAAATTAATCACCGCCGTTGCACCGCTACTTTCTCCGCTCTCCACAACTGATTTTGTTTTATCTAAAAAACGGGTTGTTGCTATTATCTTCTAATCACCAGTTGAGATTTCGACATGGACTCCATCTGTACTCCTTCAAGAATTTCTAGTTCGTGAATTACTTTTAGTTTGTAATTTTATTATTTTATAACAAACATTTTGAAAATTTATGTTCTTTTGTATTGGGAAGAAATGATGTCGTTACTTGTAGGGATCTACAAATCGACTTGTGGGGATTTCTAGAGATATGCAAAAAAAATATAATGACCGGATACCCTTTTTTGAAAGTCATTGTTTATTTATTTTTCATTTATAAAATTTTCTTTCCAAAAGTAGTTACTTCATTTTTTCTGATTCTTGTTCCTCTTTGTTTCGGACTTTTTGTTCAATTTTCGAAATGCGATATTTAATTGATTCCATTCTATATCAGTCTTGGCTACAATTTTTCTCTTAGTCTTGGATCGAAAATCTCAATGGTTTGGGTGTTATATGCCAAAATATCCAAAAAACATGGATAAAATACTTCGAGTCGAAGTCGGAAGGCTCGATTTTCACCGTAAACATATGCTCCTGTAGACGATTTTGCTCAGTACAATCGCAGGAATCAGAAACGCGAGGTGCCCGTCTAATTGTACATTACTCCATGTTCTGCAACAAAGCAAATATATTGCCCCGAAATTCTAATGCTGAGAATAGTACCTTTTATTGTATTTTGTGAAATTTGATATTTTTTAAAACGTATGTCTATAAGCATTTTGCTCGATTTATGAAAAAGCGCAACCAAAATGAAAATATTTGGAAGGTTGTCCAATTAATTATACATTTTATTAGTATTTTCCAATATAAAGACAGCCCAGCCCTATGGATGGATTAAATTATTTGGGATTGTTGTTTTTTTTTTTTTTTTGGAATATCTTTAGCTTAGCATCGCATCATCCGCAACAGTAAAGTAAGAAATTAATGACTTTCGGAAGTATGGTGGCTAAAAAAAAATCTCAATCGAAAGACCAGTCTGAAGAAAACAACTAAAAAATTAAAGAGTGAATTATCGGCCAAAAGATCTCTTACTTTTTCCCAAACACACACACACTCACAAATAACAACAAAAACAAAACAAATATCAATAATATTTATTCTCACAAAATCTTGCAAGAGAACGGGAGAGAAACCGAAACATGTTGGAACAAAATCTTTGGTAAGAAAGAACATTAATGAATGTGTCTACCACACGCGCGACACACCACAGATACTCTTTGCTGATGTGCCTACAACCCGGCAAAAAGTAACCAACCACACTTTACTTTCTACAATAGTTACAACAACCGCACTACCATAATAACAGCAACTTGAAAACAAGCAGAGACTAGTGAACAGCAAACAAAACATTGCTGCCACAAAAGCTTGCTTGCTTGCTTGCACATTGGGATGAGAGTTTTAACAAAACTTTCAGCATTGTTGAGGACCTGCACTTTTTGCAAGAAAGCCAATTTGACAGAATAGAAATCAAAACAAGTAAAAAATCACTAAGTTCGGCGCTGCCCATACCCTCAACCATAAAATATTAAGAACTGTCCACAATTTTAGGTGGAGATAATTTATGACCACGAATACCCCAAATGCCTAAATTAGGTCAAAAAATATATCTAAAGTCATTCTTCAATCGGGCGGCACCTTATATGGGGGGCAGTTCTACAGTTTGGACATATGTATGTTGGCAATTTTTGGTGGAGAAGTTTTGATACCACTGGGAGTCTCAAACGTCAAATAATAGATAGTTCAGTCAAAAAAATTTAGCTAAAATCCTCAAAACATCGAAGATCGGGAGGCAACATTAAATGGGGACTATACCAAACACGGACCTATGGTCCACTAGGAAACTCAAATGTGAAATCACAGGTAGTCCGGTTCAAATGTCTATCTAAAACCTTCAAAATACGGAAAAATGGGGAGGTACTGTTAATTTTTATGGATCCGTTTTGTGACCACTGAAAATATCAAATTACCGAAAATCGGGCGTACCTTTATATGGGGACTATATTGTCAATGGACCTTTATTGTCAATTTTGGTGGTGAAGTGTTGAGGCCACTTGGAACCTCAAATGAAAAATTACAGCTTATTCGGTTAAAAATTGTTGCTCAAATCTTCAAATTGCCGAAAATCGAGAAATACCGTTATATTAGGGGATATACCAAAACATGACCTATATTAACAATTGTTGGTGGAGCAGTTTTGTGACCACTGGGAATTTTATATGTCAAATTACAAGCAGTTAAAATTTGTATTGGGAGGTACCGTTATATGGGCCTATAACAAAAAATGGGCATATGTTGACAATTTTTTATGGTTCAGTTTTGGGACCACTGGGGATATCAAATTACGGTCAAAGATGTAGCTAAAATCCTCAAAATACAGAAAACCGGGAGGAACCGTTATATGAGGGCTATACCAAAACATGGACCAATATTGTCAGTTTTTTGTTGTTGTTGTAACAGTGTTTATTTTATATGCTTGTATATTAGTTCTTCTGCGTAATCTGGCTCTGGGTCAATCTCCAGTTCCGGGAACGTGGCTGCTTCGATGGGATGTTACCACATATCCACTGGAGTAAGTTGAGTAGCAGTTGAAAAAGTACCGTGTGTTGTTGAGTTGGGCAATCTAGTTCCCAGAGCTGATCGAACTTCCTAGTTCCTTTTCACAACAAAAACTAGTTCCTTTGTATAGTTCCATAATCCCAAATAGTTCTGAGACAGATATAGCTCAAGAAATCTGCCTCTTTCATGTTTTTTTTTGCGTTCCAAATATTTCCGAGAGCGAAAAAGTTCATCGAATCTTCCTCTTTCATAGTTCTTTTTGTTTCCGTCGTTCCAAATAGTTCCGAGACCGAAATGTTTTCATGGCTTTGTGGCTGAATTTACATAAAAATAAATAAATTGGAGCGAATAAACAGCAACGTTAAAGGAACGAGAAGAACGAAAGGAACTATATAAACGCAAGAGCTGGATATACTTGCAAAAATTCCTTGTCCGGAATAGTTCCTTTCGGAACTACGCAACTCCAGTGTGTTGAGCGGTCGAGTGCCGCATGGTGGGCAGATGTTTTGTACAGTGCCGTCGATCCTTGCCCAGTACGAGTTTAGACGCCTGCACTTTCCCGATCGTAGTTGAGCAAATCCTGTAGAAGGCCCAAGAGATGCAGATCGACACCTACCACCTTTTTGTCGATTACAAAGCATACTTCGACAGTCCCCTACGTCGAAGCCATATCTGAATTTGGTATCCCTTCAAAGCTCATTCGGCTTTGTAGAATGACATTAACTGATACTAGGTCCTCAGTTAAAATAGGAAAGAACCTCTCCGAAGAGTTTAGTACCAAAAGAGGTTTCAGACAAGGAGACGGCCTCTCGTGTGACTTATTCAACATTCTGCTGGAAAAGGTTATACGAGATGCGAAGGTCAAAAGAAGTGGCACAATATATACAAACAGCCATATGTTACTTGCTTATGACGATGACATTGACATCATCGGTCGATCGGTAAAGGAAGTAACTGATACATTTGCCAAAGTCGAAAGGGAATCTGCTAAAGTGGGTCTGGCGGTAAACGGCGAGAAGACCAATTTGATGGTGTCGACGCGCAATGCGTCCATAGAGATCGGATCAACTGTTGACGTTGGTTCCTATAATATTGAGGTAATAAAAGACTTCGTCTACCTCGGTACCGCCGTAAATACAACAAACAACATTAGCTGTGAAATATATAGAAGAATTATATTGGCCAATAGATGCTACTTCGGCTTAAGTAAGCAGTTTAAGAACAAAGCCACATCTCGTCAAACAAAAACAACGAAAACAACAAAAACAAAACACTGATACTACCCGTTCTAGTTAATGGTTCCGAAGTCTGGGTACTTGCGCAAGCAGACAAGGCAGTGCTTGGTGTTTTTGAGAGAAATATTCTTCGAAAATCTAATATCGACGTCGTATGAACCACGTGCTTTATCTGCTATACAACGACATCCGTATAGAAAAACGTATCGAGATGCAATGATTGCGTTGGCTAGGCCATATCATAAGAATGAGCGATGATGAACCAGCTAAAAAAGGCGTATAAATACGTGCAACATGGCGGTGCAAGCAGAATTGGCAGGCCTATGCTTAGATGGAGCAAACAAGTGGATGAAGAGATGAAAAGGCGCGGTATTCCAGAAAGCGAAGCAGCAAACATAGATAATTGGAGATCTTTTCTTAGTTCGGCTTATGGAACACATCTTCTGTAATGGGCCAGCTAAGTAAGTAAGTTGAGCCAGAACTACTGTGGTTTGTCGTGGCAGCTGACGTTCTTCAGCTGCAATAGAAGGTTCTTGGCTCACGAGGATCGCATTCAAACCCGCTTGGTATGCTTGTTGATCTAGAAGTTCTCTTTTGTAACGCTGGACATCTACATGTAGATCATGTAGACTCTCCTTAATCTGGCTGAATGGACGGTCCTATCTACCATATGGTGATTGGGATGGCTCTCGAGCAGGCACTGCAACGAAATCATGTTATTGTGTCGCTGTGCTAGAAGAATCTTTCCCTCCTCATGTAGATGGTCCTCTGGAGTCATCGCGTGTCACTTAGATTCACGGACAAAACTGGCGCCGCATAGCTTACTACAGACCGGCCTATCTCAATATGTGTGGCGCCCCAAGTGCTGCCGGCTACTGACTTGAGGACATTGTTCCTATATTTCAGCTTGTCGCAGATAGCTTGTCGAATGTGTGCAGTCGAATGTGACCCCTACAATTTTGGGGAATTATGCTACCATCGACCACGACATACAACTCTCTTATCATCTGCGCCATAAGTTGTGAACAGAGTTGCCGTAGATTTAGTGGCGGATATCTACATATTCTTCTCGTGGAAAAAGGTGGTAAGATCGGTCAAATAGGATTTCAGTCTTTCACAATTGACGCCAGGATGGTACATCATTGGCATACATATGTCAATTTTTAGTGAAGAACTTCAAATGGCAAATTACAGGTACCTCGGCCAAAAATGTGGCTAAAATCCTTAAAGTGTCGAAAATCGGGCCCAAAACATGAGTCTATGTTGAAAATTGTTTATGGATCAGTTTTGTGACCACTGGAATCTCGAGTCTAAAGTTGCAGAGTGTTTGGTCAAAAATATAGCAAAAATCCTCGAAATTTAGAAAATGAGGAGGTATAGTAAGTAATATGGGGTCTATCCCAAGCATGGACCACGTTGGCAATTGTTAATAGTGAACTACTGTGACCGCTAGGAACCTCAAATGGCAAATTTGGTTAACATTTTTAGGTAAAATCCTCAAAATTCCTAACATCGGAAGGTATCGTTACATGGGGGCTATGCAATAACGTCTATGGAACAAATATCCTCTGGCACGTAAAAAAGCGTTTTAGCTCAAATATTGCGAACGCAGGGGGGTTACAACAGACGGACTAGCTTGACTAGTTCGACTCAAAATTTACATACATTACAAACAAAATATTTAATATACCCCCATACTATGTTGGAGTGTATGTAAACAAACATTCACCCACTGTGTTATGTTGCCAGAAGATAGTCATGACCATGACCATCACACCAGCCAGTCTGCCAGCCAGCAGCCTCAACTCAACTCAATATCGCAACAAACGACAAGACTCTTCTTTTAAAACTTTTGCGGCTCTAACAGTCAAGTTCAGTTGCCAACAAGAACAAGACGCGTTAAGATCGTGTTTCGAAAGTAACCAAATAAACGGACAACGAACAAAAAAAGTATCGACTAAGAAACCGAAAACTTTAAGAATCTTTAGTGACAATGTGAAACAAATCGTGGAAGACAAAAAAGTACAAAAGCCAAGGCAGACAAATAAAAAAGTCATCTTCACCAACAAACAAATAAAAAAGTATCAGGTGAAACACAGAGGAAAAATGCTAAGAAAAGAAAAAAACTCAGCTTTCGGGGAAAAATATCGTTCAAGCAAAACGAAAAAAACAATCACTTGTTTTGTGTGCAACGGTTGCAATAGCCACTGTCTCATTACGACACCATTAACATCATCATCACCGTAGCATATGCTAACCTTCTAAACTAAACAAATAAAGTTTCATTTCTAAGTGCATCCATTCCGCTTTCATGCTTGAAAAGAAAACCCAAGAAGAAATAGACGAACGAATGTCACAATTATACGACATAAAATGTTAATGACATTAAAGGCCACCACCACCATTCAGTCGGTCGCTATGAAAATATTACATAAATTCTAAAGAAGCGGTGATTATTTAACCAAAATAAGTGAAAAACAAAGCAAAACAAAACAAATAATAAAATAAATAATATAAAACAAAGAAAATGTAAATAAACAAAAGAAAAGAAAAACAGCTAAATCTTGGCAATGCAATTGTATATGTTTATGAAAGAGTTAAAGAAGAAAGGATTTTAAGATCTGTTTGAGTGAAGTGTTGTGTTAAAATGAATTTGGTCTGAGAATAGGAAATATAAAGTTGTAAGTATTTTCATGAGTGTTGATGTTGTTGCTTCAATGTTTTGAAAGGTACAAAACGCCTTGGTATTAATTCAAATGCATGGTGATCGGTCCATAATTGAGGCCTTCAGTTTGATTACTATTTTTAATGGACAAACGGATACACATCGCTTTATCGCATTGAGAGACGAAAAACTGTTATACCACATGGGGGTATATTACGAATATATCGCAACAATACATGCATTTTTAGCAAAAGAAACTTATATATATTTATATATATTTCCACATTGTGGAGTAGTGAACAAAACAGCGTTAAGTTCGGGCGGCCAGAAATTATTATACCCTCTAACAGAAATTAAATTAAAACCAGAGTTCAGCCATTTTGATTGGTAAAATTGGGCTATATCAAGCCCTGGACCTACATATACCCATAACTGTCGTTCAGTTAAAACGTGAACCTAAACAGGGAGTTCTCTGCAGCAATGTTTACTACCTGTTAAGGAGACTGAATAATGTGACTAAAATACCCAAAATATCGAAAATCAGGAGATGCCGTTCTATTTGGGTATATCAAAACGTAGAAAGAAGAAATACGAAATTTTAGCCATTTCGATGGGTAGTGAATCTAAAACATTCTAAATAGCGAAATCCAGGAGGTAGCAACTGTACCAAATTACAAAGCTCTATTTTAAATATTGTGAAATGTATCTTGATTTCAACAGAGAGACTTACGGGCGGTCCGATGGACAAAGAGAGCATTTGCAAACGATTCTTGAATAGACTTAAAACTGCAATTTTACCCGAATGAGTGGACCGATACTGTTGATAGTCGAACCTGATCTATGTGTTTTCTGCACAAATATTGCGAGAAATAAAATACACCGAACAAAAATAAAATAATTAGTTTTCTTTTTATACCCTCCACCACTATATGAAGGATATAATTAAATTTGTCATTCCGTTTGTAACACATCGAAATATTTATCGGAGACCCTATAAAGTATATATATTATTGATCAGGGTAAAACTCTAAGTCGATATAACCATGCCCGTCCGTCTGTTTAAATCAATATACTATTCGCAATTTTTAAGATAGAGCTTTGTAATTTGATATAGAAGTTTCTTTTACTCCTAGGATGTTTGGTATTGCAAATGGGCTATATCGGTCCACGTTGTACCTTACGGTACCATCAGATTTTCGGTATTTTGAAGGTTTTAGCCTCGTAATCACACCGAAATGACTGAAATTTGGTATTTAGTCTTCGTTGGGGGTACAAAACTTTCCCCCAGAAACTTGTCGGTATAGGTCCACGCCTTAGTATAGCCCCCATAGAACGGTACCGCCCTATTTCCGGTATTTTGAAGGTTGTGGCCTCAATATTGCAGCGAAATGGTTAAATTTTGGTACTGGTCTTCATTTGGTGTATTAAACGTTCAAAGGACATTTGTCGGCATCGGTCCACGCCTTAGTATAGCCCCTATAGAACCGTACCCTCCTATTTCCGGTATTTTGAAGGTTGTCGCCTCAATATTCCACTGAAATGGCTGAAATTAAGTATTTGGTCTTCATTTCGGGTATTAAACGACCCGTATGAAATTTGTCGGAATAAGTGCAAGCCTTCATATCTCCCCCATAGAACGTTACCTCCCGATATTCAGTATTTTTAACGTTTTACCGAAATATTGGAAAATTGGTATTTAGTCTTCTTTGAGTCTAAAAACATTCCGCCAGAAATTTGTAGGTATAGATCGACATTTTGATAAAGCCTCCATAGAACGGTACCTTCCGAATTTCGGTATTTTGAAGGTTAGCCACATTGTATTACCGAACTTGTTGAAATTTGCTGTTTAGTCTTCTTCATAAATTAAAGACAACTAATTGTTCCATTTTACTTCAATAAAACTCGTGGTGGAGGGTAAAACAACTTAGTATTTTATGACCGCGGATACCCCAAATGCCTAAATTATGTCATATACGAAAGCGTGGGCCGATGTAGCCCTTTGTTCTTCCTTAGAAGAAAGACACCCCGGTGCACAAATATTACGGACTTTGAAAAAGTCGAATCCTATAAAAACTATGCAGAAAATACTCATAACTTCTTTAAAATCGGTAAAAACCAAATTTCCTTTACAGTTCCATTTGAAAAAGGATTAACATTTTTTTTGCGAGCACAGCTACGATTTACAATACAAATAAGTTCGCGTTCACAAAATTGGCCGATGTTGTAGGAGTTTTTATTCCCTTATAAAGAAAAAATATTTTAAAATTTCTTATTTGTTGTATTGGAAAAATTTGTATGCATATATCTTATTTGTTGTATTGAAAAAATATGTATGCATATGGTAATATTCAAAAAAGTTTTTCAATCGTTGAAGTTGAGGTTCACCATTTAATAAGTCGCGAACTGTTAATATATTTTATAAAATATGAATATGTTTACATTAATTGAAGTGTTTTAGCCACGATCTCATTATATGGACCATAACAAATAATTTTCGGGGAAGCTGCGTTGGTGGTAATATTAAAAAATGGGTAAAAATGTGTTGAAGTTTACAAGTTTTTTTGTGTTCTTTCTTGATTTCCGGTCAAACCACGGAAAATTCAGACATAAGCTAAAAGAATGAATTGCAGAATACCCCTTGGGCAACATGGTTCTAATGTATGACTTTTCGATATATACACTGCATCCCCCTAAAATCGATGCTCACATTTTGAAGTTTTGAAAACTGGGTTTTTCGAATTTTGCTTATAATTAGAGGGTGCAACTAGATAATAATCCAAACTAGTTTATAGGATTGTAGAACTCGCGATTCCACGTCGTTCGATGTATATCTCATGAGCGTGCTCCGTACAGCTTCCTAGTAATAGGAGTCCAAAGGCGAAAATTTGGTGCGTATATTTTCTGAAAAAACCTATTTTTTGGCTTTAAAATTTACAACTGTCGTACAGGTACCCCTGAATCCCGCGTGATTTTAGTTTTTTTACGTGCCGGATCTAATGAGCTCTTCCGCGGTCGAATCCATCCACTAAAACGCCGGATATAGATACCTTGAAAGTAGGAAAATCAGCAAAACTATATTTTGACAATTCCGCGAATTGAACCGCGATTTGCTTTGATTATTTTTACATACATGTAATCCTTTATACGCGATTATAATATTTGCCAAAAAGGTGTGTCACAAATTACAAAGATTCAGGAGTAATATCCATATTTATCCAAAAATAGAATGCGGTGGCACATCCGCAGTTCTTGACGAATCTGTCTAAAATAATTTATATTGACGTATTTTTAATAGGGCGCCATTGAAATCGGATGCACCTTATCATCATATGCATATCGCGTAATTTTTGCCCACTTGAAGGTTTTTTGAATAGTAAGATGCAATGGTGGCACACCTTGGCCGCTGAATGAAACATGGGAAAATCCATGCATATTGATAGACATGGACTCCCTGTATCCGAAAAGCACATGCACCTCAACCGATTTAAACCAATTCGCGAATTATACGGTTTTTAACTTCTTTGTTTTTTCTTTGAATGTAATTTCAATATTACTCTCTACTTTTTATTTCTATTGCTTATCACAGAAAGCAAATATACTTTCACGATGACTAATTACTTTTCTCGTAGAAGTTTAAGCAAAATACTTCAGGATTTGAATCGAAATAATAGAATAACTCCCAACATTTATTTTTCAAATTTTTCGAATTTAACCAATATGCAAGTTATAAACGCGATCTTTATAATTTTGGTAGCACATTTTTCTACGCGTTGTCTAGATTCTGTACGTATTTTTAAATTATTTTTTAGAGATTTTTTGGAGTCTGATTGAGAATAAATAAAATTTATTCCAAGATTTCTTCAATATTTTTTGATTTTCCGCGAAAATAAAAATAAATTTAGCAACTATTTTAGCATCTACGGATAGATATCAAATGCTGCTAACGATTCATATATACATGTTCTTATTAGAACACAATAGGATTTTTTAAATATTTTTTCTTTACAAGAGAGTAAAACCGCATATAACTTTTGAGTGCAGCATCCAATTTTGTGAACGTGAACAGATTTGAAACCACGATTTTTTTCGTAACCCATATACCAAAAATTGCGGATGTGCTCGCCAAAAAAGTTTTTAATTTTTTTTTCTACGTAATTGTAAAGGAAATTTGAAATTTACCATATATCAGTAACAGCATTTGAAAAAAATTAAAATAAGGTCTGGGAGAAAATCTAAATTATACTATCTCAGAGTCCGTATAAACCTCTAAAAAATAAATTAAAAAAAACGTACACAATCTAGACAACGCTTAAAAAATATGAAACCAAAATTATAAACATTGGCCTTATAAATTGCATATTATAGCAACAACAAAAGAGATAAAGGTTATTGTTAAAATATTCTTCAAAATATATTTTTTTGGTGCTCTTAGAAAAATTTAATAATATATGGGGATTTCTGAGTGAAATCGGACACTTTTTCAAGATGAGGTTTTAGATTTCCTTTATTTTTTGCTGCGGTGATGCTGCTTATTAGCAAAACATTTTAGTATATTTTCAGATTTTTTTTGGACTAACGGTTCCAGAGATATCGCGCCTTGAAAAAGTCAAATTCTGTAAAAACTACATGCACAGAAATACTCATAACTTCTTTAATATTGGTCCAATTTGAAAAAATCTTTTTTTGTATGTTTTGTTGTTCTATCATATATCAAATAAAAAATAGCACCAAATTTGAACAGTGGGCTTGGATGCTATTTTCGCGATTTAATATTTAAAATCAATTTTTAAAGATGTTCGACCCCTTCGATTTTCTTTAAATTTTTTTGTATTAAACTACGATCAATTACAAAAATTTTAAGTCATATGTGGTAATGGGATTCGGACGATTACTATTTTTTCTGAATTTTTTTAAAATTTGTCAATTCAATTTTTCCTCTATAACTTTGTGCAAAATTTATTAATTTATTAAAAAATTTAAAAGTTTCATTTTTAAACATTTGTTTTGATTTTATATTTATGAATTTATCTCAAACATCTTAAAAACAGCGTCATTTTTCGATTTTGAAAATGCATCAGCGAAAATTCCATTAAAGCCCATTGTGCATTTTATTTCTATTTTTTTATGATAAATACATAATATATAATGATAAATATGTACTCTTAGCTTCAAAAATACAGGAAATACAAATTTTGGACAAAGTTATAAAGGAAAAATTGAATTGACAAATTTTAAAAAATTCAGAAAAAATAGTAATCGTCCGCATCCCATTACCACATATGACTTAAAATTTTTGTAATTGAACGTAGTTTAATACAAAAAAATTTAAAGAAAATCGAAGGGGTCGAACATCTTTAAAAATTGATTTTAAATATTAAATCGCGAAAATAGCATCCAAGCCCATTGTGCAAATTTTGTTGCTATTTTTTATTTGATATATGATAGAACAACAAAACATACAAAAAAAGATTTTTTCAAATTGGACCA
Organism: Musca autumnalis; assembly: GCF_047663935.1. NCBI lineage: Eukaryota > Metazoa > Arthropoda > Insecta > Diptera > Muscidae > Musca > Musca autumnalis. Next base: position 145,244,603 of record NW_027411755.1, on the reverse strand, counting down.
ATATTAAAGAAGTTATGAGTATTTCTGTGCATGTAGTTTTTACAGAATTTGACTTTTTCAAGGCGCGATATCTCTGGAACCGTTAGTCCAAAAAAATCTGAAAATATACTAAAATGTTTTGCTAATGAGCAGCATCACCGCAGCAAAAAATAAAGGAAATCAAAAACCTTATCTTGAAAAAGTGTCCGATTTCACTCAGAAATCCCCATATATATATTTGGGAGTTCTCCAACTATTTCGCTAAAATCCCACACAATAATTAATGTACACTGCTGAAACATCGTCATGAAATATGGTTCAACATCGCGAGAGGTTAATTTATAAGGATAGGAAATTAAGAGTAATATTGAAATTACAATCATTCAAAAAATATGAAAATTAAAAACCTGTTATTCGCGAATTAGTTGATGCGCATCCGATTTTGGATACAGCGAATCAATCTCTCTCTACATTTATGCATATTTCGGTATTTCCGTCAGCGGCCATTGTGTGCTGTCTGTTGCATCTCACAATGCCAAAAACCTTAAAGTGGGTGAAAGTCGCGCAATGTGCATACGATTTCGATGCGCATCCGGTTTCAGTAGCACCCATCCAAAATACGTCAAAATACGCCTATTTCAAATAGATTCTTAAAAAACCACGGATGTGCCTCCACATTCTATTTTGCGTATCTCTGTAATTTATGACACACGTTTTCGCAAATATTATAATCGCGTATAAAGAATTCTATATATGTAGAACAAGTGAGCAAAGGCTATAGCCGCGACGGGGCCGACCATGTGAAACCCTACACCATGGTAAACATTTCTTTTAGGGAATATAATCCGACTACCACCACATAATATGCCTCATAAGCGACCAAAATTTCGTGACCATCCGATCAAAATTGCGACCTGTAGCGTGATTGCAAAAAATTGAAGAATTGGATGCATTACCGACTATTGTGGTATCGCCCTTGTTTGACCACCTTCGCCAACCTACTTTATACCAATGTAAAGGAAATATTTTCTTCTTCCATTGACAGGCTTTCTTGTTGGAATACCCCTATTAGAAGCCGATATATTCACAAAGAATAAAATTTTGAATTTGTCTCCACACGAGTTTTTTCTCCGTTCCGACCCCTAAATATTACCCGGCTATCGCCAAAATTACAAAAAAATCGGAAAATGGGATGCATTACCGACTATTGCGATATCTCTGTTGTTTGACCACCTTCGACAACCTACTTTACATCGTTGTAAAGGTGATATTTTCTACTTTCCTTGCCAGGTTTTGCTTTTGATATACCTCTTAAAGAAACATAGATATTGGCTTTGAAATAAAACGTTGACATTTTCTCCAAATAAGTTTTTACCCATTCCGACCCCTGAATATTATCCGACCATTATCAAAATCAAGAGGCTTTTTTCTCTGAGGGACCCCCACTAACACCCAAAATTTTATGACGATCCGATCAAAATTGCAGCATGTAGCCCGATTTCGAAAAAATTGAAAAATGGGATGTATTACCGACTGACCAAAGCTGTGGTAGTCGTCACTATAATTAAAATCGCAAAAATTAAAAGTTGGGTTGTATCGTTGTGAAGGTGATATTTTCTACTTTCATCAGCAGGTTTTGCTTTTGCCTGCCGATTTTGCTTTTGCTGCCGATCTATGCCTAAAAGTAATATAACCAATAGCAAAGTTTGCCTCAATTCGGTTACTCCCTCCTAGAGTTATCATGCCCACAATCTTGGTGAAAAATTTTGAACCTTTGTGGTGGAGGTACCGGAAGGAGTGAACCGATATGGTCTATCATCGAACTTAAACTAAGTTTGGACAAAATATTGAAAGACCCAAAATTTTAACCAAATATGTTGATCGGTTCGAGAGTTATCGTGCGCTCCAACTACGACACATGGTATTATATGGGTTGTTTGCTGTTTTCGTGCTGATTTCTGAGGAAGTATGGACTTGCTTCTGGAAAAAATTATATAGCCGTAATGGGGACCAGTAGGATCCATATTGGAACCTCGTCTATATCTGGTAGAAATGTCACGATGTGCAAAGTATGGACTAATTCGGTTACTCCCTTCAAGAGTTATCGTGCGGACAATTTTCCGAACATTTTGAACTTTTGTGGGGGAGGCACCTGAAGGAGTGGACCGATATGGCCCATCTTCTAACTTAAATCAAACATGGACAAAATATTTCGATACCCAAAATTTGAACCGAATCGATTGATCCGTTCGAGAGTTATCGTGCGCACCAGCCAGCCAGACAGACAGACGGACGGACATTGCTAGATCGACTCAAAATTGTCTGAAATGGATATCGTACAAACATACTTGGGGTCTAAGACCATTATTTCGATGAGGCACATTTTTGGTTGTATCAAAGTGTACATACCCTCTTTAGCCTAAAGACTGAGGGCATAAAAATCTCAAAGAAAATCGCTACGCGGATTTGTCAAAATATATTTTTGCTGATTTTCCTATTTCCAAGGTATATATATCCGCGGTTTTAGTGGATGGATTCGATCGGGGAAGGGCTCATTAGATCCGTCGCGTAAAACAAACTAAACTCACGAGGGGTTCAAACTAAATTGAATGACACTTGTACATTTTAAATGCAAAAAATAGGTTTTTTTTAAGAAAATTCACGCTTCAAGTTTTGACCTTTAGACTCTAATTACTAGGATACTGTAAGCACACTCATGAGATATGCATTAAACGACGTAAAGTCACGAGTTCTATAATCCTATTATGAGTTTGGAATATTATCTTGGTGCGCGTCCGGTTTATGAAAAAAAATCAAAAACCCCGAAATTCCGCCTTCAAAATCTCAGCATCACAATGCCATGAAGTTTTTGTTGAGTATTTTTTTGGCCCTAGGTCTATAATATGTAAGGTTAAGCCAGAAATCGGAAGGGCACATAAAAAAACTTGTTGGCTTCAACCCATTTTTATCCATTTGTCTACATTGAAGCCAACACAGCTTCCACGAAAATTAATTTTATTGGTCGACATTATGGGATCAATTAAAATAATTTCAGTCATACGTTAACAGTTCGTGAATTCTGAAAAGGTGAAACTCGGATTCATCCATTGTAAAACATTTTTGGGTTTTACCATATGGGAAATGTTGTCATTTCTTTCATACTCCATTTTCATTTAAAAAAAAAAAAATCCATTGATTTGTAACATATTGAAGAAAGTGGGAGTGGTCGGGTCTTATGGCTAAAATATGTACCCAGACTCGGGGAAACACACACGTTCGTCAGTTTTACATATATAGCACATTTAAAAAATAGGCCACAGGAGATAACCCGCTCCTCCGAAATTCAACAAAATATATATCCTATTTCAAAAAATATATAACCTGTTTCCACCAGGGGTCCTCCTTGTACATTCTATGAAATTTTCAGGAAAATTTTTAGAAAATAGGTTCAGCCGTTTTTGAGTCTAAACAAACGTACGTTCATACACACATTATATTTTATATGTAACATAACATATCTAAAAAAGTGGGCGTTAGGGCCCAAATAAGTACCTAGGGTCGGAGACACAGCCACCATTGCCTTGCACATTTGCTAAAATAGCGTGTTTAAAAAATATGGCATATGGTAGGTAGCCCGCCCCCACCGTGGTGCAATGGTATGCACACCCACCTTGCACGCTGAATGTCGTGGGTTAGATTCCCCAGCCAGCCAACATCAAAATTTTCAACGGTGGCAAAATACTCCTCAGTAATGAGGGTATTTCAGCCATGTAAAACTTTTCTACAAAAGTGGTGTCTTAAGACACGCCGTTCGGACTCGGCGATAAACAGTAGGACCCATATCATTGAGCTAATATGTATCGGGGTGCACTCATTGATATGAGAGAAGTCTCCCTTGTCCCGTATGGGATGTTTGTGAAACAATTATTTATATTTTTTTTTTTCAACAAGGGTCCTCCCTGCACATTTTCTGAAATTTTCAGGAAAATCGGTTCAGCCGCACATAGGTTTCAATCAGGAAATTTTTGGCCAAAACCCTATTTTTGAAGTTCCGAAATTTTAATTTGTTTTTGCACAGAATAATAAAAAACACATCAAGTCATCTGAAAATAATTAATTTTTGTAAATAACGTTAGTATTCGTTGATTGGCGCAGTACCAAAGTTGACACTTTTTTATGTAAAAATAAAACAGACTTTGTGCTGTAAAATATACAATTTCTGTTGTATTGCGTCACTGCATAAATATACAGAAATGAGACCAAAGTTATTATGAATCGGGAAGCTGTTTATGAGTACTTTCATAATATTTACAAAAAGAACGATGAAATTTGTAAAATTTGCGTAACAAAATCAATGTTTTTATATATATTGAACATTATTTTTTACAAATATTTTTTAAATATATTTAAACTTTTAAAAAATGTCCAAATTTGTTCACCTCCAAATCAAATTTGGAAGATAGCAGGGGGCCTGTACTAATAAATTCAGAAGTAAAATCGTGCTCAAATTTGCCACAGTTAAAATAAAGTGGATTTTTCTGTTTTAAGATGGGAGAATTTTTTGTAAATACCTGTTGTGACTGTACGTAGTATCCAATTGAAATAGAACGGTAATACGCACATCTATCAACCGAGTTCCCTTAAAATGCATATTTAAGGGTTTCAAAGTGTAGAAAACAAGTATGTATAATTTTTTTGAACATAGGTCAATTTTTTGTTGTAGCCCCCACATAAAATTACTGTCCGATTTTAGATATTTGTGGATTTTAGCGACACTTTGTGACCGATTCGGCTGAAATTTGGTATTTTGACCTCTTGGAAGATATGAATCCTTCGTACCAAAAATTATTAACATATGTCAATGTTTTGGTTTAGACCCCACACAACGGGGCCACCCTGTTCAACAAATTTTGACAGTTTTTGGTCATTTTGGTCGTAAAAACGTAAGAATTGCTGTTTGTGCACATATATTATAAATAATAATTAATTTTAATACAAAATGGACGTTGAAATAGTTTTGGCCAGAAAATTTGGATTTGGGACCATTGTGAGCCGTTAAGATAGCATTTTTAAAAAATAGTGTTTAGGGGTAGTGCACCACCCCTCCGAAATTCAATAATATATGTAGCCTATTTTTACCAGGGGCCATCTCTGTACATTCCCTTACGATTTCAGAAAAAAACGGTAATTTTTGTAGAAAAGATTAAAATTGAAAGTGAAAAAAGTGGGCGTGGTAAAATTTTCTTTGCATAAAAACCAAAGTTGGGTGCCACCGTGGTGCAATGGTATGCACGCCCGCCTTGCACGCAGAAGGTCGTGGGTTCGATTCCACGGCCAGGCAACATCAACAATTTTCAATGGTGGCAAAATACCCCTCAGTAATGTTGGCGACATTTTCTGAGAATTTCAGCCTTGAAAAACTTCTCCATATGTGGTGTCTTAAGACACGCCGTTCGGACTCGGCGATAAACAGTAGGTTCCATATCATTGAGCTAAATATGAATCGGGGTGTACTCATTGATATGAGAGAAGTCTCTCTTGTCCCGTATGGGATGTTGTGGAACAATGTTTATACCCTATACCACAATGTGGAAAAGGGTATAATAAGTTTGTTTTCCCAAAAATTCATGTAACGCCGCGAAATATTCGTCGTAGACCCCTCATGTGGTATACCAAACTTCATATCTCGACGAGATAAAGCGATTTAGCGATGTGTGTCCGTCCGTCCGTCCGTCCGTCTGTCCGTCCATTAAAAATTGTAATCAAGCTAGAGGCCGCAATTATGGACCGATTGTCACGAAATTTAGTATGGAGGTCGGGTTTGGACCAGAATAGAACTGATTAGTTTTTGGCGATGATCGTGAAATGTTAAAGGGATGAAATGGACCAAAAACAAAATTTTTGCTCGATTTTGTAGCCGCTCTGTAGGTCGCAATAATAGTCCGATCGGCGCGAAATTTTAAACGTAGTTTTGGTTTGAGATGAAGAAGTAGCGTGCAAGTCAACGGTATGATCGGATAATATTTAGCGGGTTAAATTGATCAAAACTTTTGTGTGAAAATTGGTAAAATTTCTAATGCACATCTTATAACAGCTAGCCCGGAAAGCTAGTGCACAGGGATAGTGGTATAGGGTATCACATGGTCGGCCCCGTCCGACTATAGTCTGTTCTTACTTGTTTTTTTTTGTTTTTGGGTTATGACGAACTTTAAAAAAAAAATTATTCAAATTGGTCCAGCCCTTCTCAACTGATTCAATTACCAACGAACGTTATGTGATTTTTATTTATAAAGATTTGTTGATTTTTTAATTTATTTATATATTTATTTTATTATTTTTTTGAAAATATACTGAAATATTTTATCAACACAGCAAAACGTAAAGAAAACAAAAGCCAATTTTTCTAAAGAGTCCGATTTCACTGAGAAATCCCCATATACCTTATTGGGCCTCCGACGAATATTTCGATGTGTTACAAACGGAATGCTTTGGCCAAACTTGATCCAAGTTTGGACAATGCATTGCGGTGAGCACTAAATCTTGGATGTAAAACTATTACTTCGATGATGCTTCTTTATTTATTTATGTTTGTAGATGTTTATTCCTACATAAGCAGATTAACATCTTATAACACTTTTGGAGATGGAAGCCCTTGGTGAGTATATTAAGAATCCGGAAGGACAGATCCGCCGTGAGTCGAACTTCCGAACTATGGCGTGATTAAGTTTCTGCTGAAGAACCTGTAACGCATCTGAAATTAGCGTTATATCTTTGTTAACTGTTGTTCTAGCTTATTTATGAGATGACTTGTCCTCAGTCAAATCGAATGAGGTTTATTTTCGTAGCAACCAGTGTTTTTATATTCAATTCCCACCACACTATGCTGTGAGTGAAAAGTCGATAAACCAAAAGTTTATCTCAAGTTCTTTACAGCATTCTTTTTAATCAACATCAATATGTATTTTCTATTTATATTGACATTTACATATCCGGTTTCCACCACACTATGCTGTGAGGAGTGATCTGTCGATAACCAAAGTTAAAATATCCAATATTACAACCATAAAACCAATTTAAAGACAAAACGTTGTCACTTTCACTATTCCCGTTTCTTTCGTAGCTAATTAAGTTAAATATGTATGTGTTCATTACAATTAGATTATTTGTATAAAATATTTGATATCTGACATTTGAATACTAAAAAGAGAAATACAACTTCGAAACTTCCCATGCGCTTTAACGGGAATAGATATTCGTATGTATAAGAAACTACTTTCCATGCATATTCCAGAAATGATATGGAGAAAATCTTCTTCAATAATTTAACTAATTTTCTTATAAACGAGTTTGAAAGGTCAGTCGATACCACATGTCTAGCAAATTTTTGGTTGTTGCCGACAAAAGTTATAGCGGTTTTACTTCTGCTTTTAAGAATAAATTATTATAAAAACCAGGGTTTCGAAGTCGAGGTATTTTTGGCTCGACTCCGAATCCAGACCAGTTTTTTCACGACTCCGGCTCCGACTCCGAGGGTAAATTCCTATACCACTAAAAATGAATAAAATGTGGACAAATGTTTAACTTTTGCCTATATTTGGGTCCATATTGGCTAATCTGTTTGTTTTTCCTAACATATTCTTTAGACTGTTCATTAATACTCAACTACAGAACATAAATATGAAGTAACATTCATATTTATATTATTTCTACTGAATTTATATTAAAAAAAAAATAGCAACAAAATACAATTTAGAAAGTTTTTGTCAGATTTACTTTTTTCCCCTAGTGTATTCTGGAAGGAAATTTTCCCCGTGCGAAAATCTTTACACCTTTAAAATATGTGCAAATGAAGGGCAATACAAATCAAAAAACTGCCTGCCGTCAAAATTATAAGCAATTCATGACCAGGTTTTAAAATGGATGTAAGCCAAATTTTACAGTGCCACTTTTCGTGAAACTTACGAAACTAGGAAACTTTTTTTAGTAGATTTTTTCCCATATCGATCCATTTTGTAACAAGTTTTAGATTTTACTGAAATGGTTGACAGAAAAACTCAAAATTTAAAATTTTGGTTTAAAAAACTGACGATTTTTATGATAAAGCGGGCAAAAAAAAAAAAGAAAAATAAACTCGATCGACGAGTTTCTAGATTTTTATGTCCTTACTAGATTTTTATGGAATCATCTTATAATGAAGATTTTATATAGTCTTATGTAAAAGGTCTTCAAAATATGATACAGGAATATCAGGTTATAAAAAAATCATAATCATAATAACCATCCGTATTTCATACATAGATAATAACTTATACGAAATGTACCGAAATACATAAACATACGGATTTTTTGAGAAAGGAAGGGGTAAAACTGGTAAAGGACAATGAAAACGTGACAATATCGATTTTTTGAAACCTACATACATAAAATTCTGGGAGGAAAATTTTTGTAGATTTTTTCATGTAGAAAATCCCGTCTTTCTTTTTTTGCTCAAGAACAAAACGAACATGGAAGGAAATGAACTATAAGGTCAAAATATTCTACAAAAGATTCCTCATTCTATTTAACTGAAAACATGTCATCTCAAAATGATGAAACAATATCGTCAAACAAAGCTATAAAGCATTTTTTTCAGGCGTTAATGGGGCCAATCATAACAATCATTACGCCATAACTCAGAAATATCAGCTATGGGCTCCTTTGGGCTACTTAATACACTCAATATTGGCTTTCATTCCCAAAGGGAATTTTTCACACCTACACCTTGATTTCCATTTGGTGTCACAGTGTAATCAGAGGATATCCGAAGAGACCACAATGTCTTTCGACGGAGTCCAAAAGATTCTTAATAAAAGACAGGATGGAAAAAAAACAGTAGACCTTTATGAGAAGAGCAGTAGGTCTTCTGACAGAAGACTTTTAGGTGTAATATAGAAGACGTAAAATGTTCAATTATAACTCGATTGCTATAGAACTTTACTTTTGCTTGCAAAAAATTAAAGGATCAATTGGACCAAAAATATTCTCCACATGAATTTAGAAAAAATTGACAAAATTTTAATTGTAACCCAAATTTTTTTCAAAGTATAGGTCCATTTACCCGTCAAAGTTGCTCGAGTCTAGGTAGTGCAAAAGAAATTCTCGATCAGAGTGTTTCTTTGCGCAAGTATCTATTTGAGCGAGCAATTGACACTTGGGTATAAAAGTTTCTTGCAGTAAAACAAGAAACAAGGGAACTGATGAAGATCTGTGGCGAGATCTGAAACTATAGTCTTCCCTGCCTTACCCCTTGGTAAACATAGCTAATTTTTCCCACTAATAAATTAAAGTTGTTTTAATAAAATATTAAAACAACGACTATGGGATTAAGCCTGACTATTTTGAAAATCAAAATAGAAGTCGTCAAAAAATTCGAAAAACACCTATAGGAGTACTTCTTTTATTTTCTTGAAACTGTTAAGAAAATGTGCGGATTTTGCACAGGCTTCTTAAACGGAAATAGAGTTCAAATAAATCGTTTTAATTTGCATTTTTAAAATATGTGTACATCGCGTAATTATCAAAATCATTTTGTTCGCATGTGATTTTCATGTACAGCAAGACGATATCTTTTAATATGTATATATTTTTCGAAATATAATTTGGACGCTAAGATGTAGCATCGGCTGCATCTTAGCATTAAAAAATCTATAATACGTCGTTAATTTGCGCAAAGTGCATACAATTTTTTTCGGCATTCGGTTTCAGTGTCAACATGAAAATCTACATCGATATATATCTATTTCAAGGTGATCAATCAAGAATCGTGATTGTAGCATCACACACTATTATTTGGGATAAAATGAATGTAGCACCCTTATAAGTGAAGTTTTTAAATCTCTGTTTCCCCGAAAACAAAGATGCTGCACTAGGTTTTTCATTGCAGTGGAAACGGCCCACAAAATACGCGATAAAATGCGTGATATTATCAAAAACAAATTTTAGGTGATTTTCCTACCTCGCAATTTCTCGTATCTTGCGTTTTAGTAGATGGATTTTCACGAGCAATAATTAGATCCGCGACGTAAAAAATGTGCAATCAAGTACGAGTAACTCGAATGAAAATTGTAAAAATTAGGCCCGAAAAATATGATTTTTAGAACATTGTTTGCATAAATTTTTCGTAATTGGATACATATTTCTGTGAAGCTATGTAGGCTACATTCACGACACATACAGCTGCGAAAAAAATAATAGCACCACCATCCACAAAAATAGTTCGCGGGCATTCTTATTTATATGTACATATTTTGCTGGCCGTTTCATGCTTATTTAGGACTAAACGACTCTTGGCAAAAAAATAATAGCACCATTATTAAAAATTCTTTTAAACTTATAGAAATTGGACAAATAGAGTAGAAGTACATCAACAGAAGCAAGTACCTGGTACTGGTTGCAAGATTCTTCTTCAACGACTTCCCAACATGATTTTTGGTCGGTTTTGAAGCTGTAGTTGCCTTATTGACCCTGAATAATATTTTTTTTTTGATTTGTAATAGTCTAGGAACAACGTACAACCCTAGAGAATGGCTACAGAACTTCTATACCACACTTTCTTTGATTTTTCTCCATATTATAACCCATATTATTGCTGTTCATATCCTTTTGGAAGGACCAAACTAGTGTCAACTTATCTTCTGAATTAGAGTCATATTTTCTAGGATTCCAACGAAAAGAAGTTAACTCTTCACAGTTTTGTTGCTATACATAGGGTTTAGTCTCTAATGATAAAGTCAGATCCGTGTTATTACGGCTTAACAATCCTCTGTTAATGGGCCTTCCTATATATTTTTGGTTCTGTTCCGATTTTTTGAGGACATCCAACTGAGAAATTAAAATAGTTTCCTCCAAACATAGACATAAAGCCCCAAATCTACACAAAAAAATGTTTCACGGTTATTCATGGTGGTGCTATTATTTTTTTCGCAACAGTATATCAAACAACTCAGAATCGCGAGTTCTACAATCATACATGTATACGATTTTTAGAAAAACCTGTTTGCGGAACGAAATTAGAGGAAATTTTCAAAAAACATTTAAAATCTGGTTTCAAAGTGTCAGCATCATTTAATGGTAGACGCAGATCAAATTTTGAAAAATTATATATATATTGGTGAGATTGTCCTTATTTAGTTAGCTTCCACATTTACTTTGACAGGAATATCGTGAAAAGTGTACTTTAATCACAAATCGAGAGAAAACAAAAAAAGACACGTTGACTTCAGTCCATTTTTACCCATTTTTTAACATAAAAATAACCAAAGCTTCCACTCAAGTTAACTTTTAAGGTCTAAAAACGTTTCATTTTATCCAAAAGCATTTAGTTTGTATAATATACAACCTCAAAGGGTAAACCTTGACTTCAACTATGTTAAATTTTCAAAAATATTGTCTATATGTTCTTGATCAGGATAAAATTCTGAGTCGATATAGCCATGTCCGTATGTCTGCCTATTGTAATCACCCTAGCGTACGCAACAATTGAGCTAGAACCCGACTGTATTTTTTCCATAAGCAGGTCAAATACGAAGACGGGCTATATCGGTGTACACTTTGGTATAGCCCTCATTTCAGTATTTTTTTTTTTGACCGATCTTCCTGTAATTTGACATTTGAGGATCCTAGTTAGGGTGTCCAAAACCGAAACCGGTTAACCGGTTTTGAGTTACAAAACCGAAAACGGTTTTCGCTAAAAACGTCATTTTCGGTTAAACGGTTTTAAAAAGTAGTAATATTTTTAAAATTTCAATACAATTGTATTCTTGAAAGTAAAATAAACTTAACTAACAAAAGGTACGGCAAAATTATAAATGTCATATACCTTTAAACTTTAAAAATATTTTGTGTAAAATGACACAACTCCAATATAGTTCAATTGAACGATCTATGAAAAAACTGCGTATACGTAATATCACACGTTTGTTTGAATGACGTTATTCATACATTTTTGAATTAGTACAGTGAACTAAGAACTTGTCGAATTTAAGGTTGTAAAGGGTAACGATAACAAAATGCATTTTGATCCCGGCTCAAGATTTGAGCTTCTCAACGCAAGAAGGAGAATCCAGACTTAATAAAATGTAAATTTAATTCCTTTGGTTCACAATCTTATATTTGTAAGGGCTTTTACTATTCTTAGAGCACCGTACCGGTACCGCCCCAATATAACTGTTCCCCCCAATTGTCGGTCTTTTAAGGATTTTAGCAACATTTTTGACTGAACTACTTGTAATTTGACATTTTAGGTTCCCAATGGTCGCAAAAGTTCTCCACCAAAAATGTTCACCATAGCTCCATTATTTGGTATAGCTCCCATATAACGGTACCTCCCGATTTTCAGTATTTTGAGGATTTTAGCTTTTTTTTTGATCGAACTACCTGTAATTTGACGAAAATTGTCAAGATAGGACCATATTTTGGTATAGCCCCCATATAACGGTACCTCCCGATTTTCTATATTTTAAGTATTTTACTTACATTTTTACCGAACTACCTGTAATTTGACATTTGGGGTTTCTGGTGACCAACAAATAACTCTACCAAAAATTGTCAAGGTAGGTTTACGCTTTGGTATAGCCCCCATATAAAGGTACCTCCCGATTTTCGGTATTTTGAGGATTTTACGCATATTTTTTACGGAACTACCTGTAATTTGACATTTGATGTTCTCAGTGGCCACAAAATATCTCCACCAAAATTTGTCATTTTAGTTCCACACTTTGATTTTAGATATATTTTCTGAGCTATTCTAGGTATTTGGGATATCCCCGGTCATAAAATATCTTTACCTAAAATTTCGACAGGAAAGAAAACTAATTCTTATCACTACCAAACTTTGATCCTGTTTTGGTATAGCCCCCATAACACAGTTCCTCCGGATTTTCGGTATTTTGAGGATTTTAATACATTTTTTGGCAACCTGTAGTTTGACATTTGGGGTTCTTAGTGGCCACAAAACATCTCCATGAAAATTTTCAACATATGTCCATGTTTTGGTATACCCGGCTATGGGCCCAATGACAGGTTTTTGAGGCAACAAGTCACTGGAAGCTGCTGGACCTTTCAAATTTCGTACTGATGTTTATAGTAAGCATCATAATATATCTGCAAAATTTGGAAGTAACCGATTTTATCCGATTTTATATTAAGCCCCACTAAGGCCACAATTTGCATCCGATAACTTAAAAATTTGATATGGTACATCCTGATCAATTAAGAATTACGTCCAGAAAATTTGGTTCTGATCGGTTCAGGTATATATATCTACATATGATAAAATTTTGAATGTAGATTCTTTAGGTCTTAGATGGATCGTAAGGTAGTTTTTATACCGAAAAATGGAGGGGGCGGGGGACCTCCCCCACAACGGCTTTTAGCCAAACGCGAAATCTCAGAGATAATTTGACGTATTGGGATACAATACAATAGTAATTGTGACGTCCATCAATAATTGATGATTTGGATGTAGAATACCGCGATCGCGTTCAATTTTTGAATACTTTATAATTACAGGTCAAGATTTTTAAATTTAGTAGATTTTCTTGTCCCAATTACTAAATTAAGAGTACTTGAACCTAAAAGATCTCAATGCTTGGTATAACTCGGTTAAGATAACTATCAAATTTCGCGACTCGTGTCATATTGAAAGGTCCCACTCCCAGCCCAATACTTAGAAATATCCAAATATTTAAGTGTTACGCTATCTGTAAGTATTTTTCTATAAGTTTTCGGATCCATACGGACATGAAATTTTCTACACATATAGTACTCACTATTACCTTTATCACATATATATAGTTTCGACAATACGTCGCAATACCGAGAGTTTTATTCCAAAAACTATATAAACTACTATGGGGCTATAGCCCCCATATAATGGTACCTCGTGATTTTCGATATTCGGAGGAATTTGGCTAAATTTTTTGACCGAACTATCTGTAATTTTACATTTGATTGCCAACATAGGTCCATGTCCGCATATAAAAGCTGCATTTTGTCTGAACCCCCTGTAATTTGACAGTTCAGTTTCCTACCGGCCATAAAATATCTCCACCGAACAGCGTCATAGGTCCACGTTTACGAGTTTAGCTAACTTGTTTGACCGAACTAGCTGCAATTTTACATTTGATGTCGCCAATGATCGCAAAACTTCTCCAGCATAAATTGTCAACATAGGTCCATGTTTTGGTATAGACGGCATATAACTGTTCCTCCCGATTTTAGGTGTTTTGAGGAGTTTAGCTACATTTCCCAATGGTCTCAAAACTTCTCCACCTAAAATTGTAAACATAGGCCCATGTATTGGTATGGACCCCCTACTAACAGTACCTCCCAATTTTCGATATTTTGAGGAACTACTTGTAATTAAACACATTAAAATTTTTCAACGTAGGCCCATTTCTTGGTATGGACCCCCTACTAACGGTACCTCACAATTTTCGATATTTTGAGGATTTTACCTAAATTTTTGACGGAACTTCTTGTTATTTAACATATTAGGTTCCAAATGGTCGCAAAACTTCTCCACTAAAAATTTTCAACATAGGTCCATGTTTAGCTATAGACCCCATATAACGGCACCTATTGTTTTTTTTTTTTTTTTTTGGGGATATTAGCTACATTTTTTGACTGAACTATTTGTAAGTAGACATTTACAGTTCCCTGCAGTCACGAAACTTCTCCACCTAAAATTGTCAACATTGGTCCATGGTCCAGGTATAGCCCCCCTTATAACCGTACCGCCTGATTTTAAGTATTTTGAGGATTTTCGCTAAATTTTTTGACCGAACTACTTGTAATTTGACATTTGAAGTTCTCAATGGTCGGAAAACTTCACCACCAAAAATTGTCATCATAGGTCCACACTTTGATGTAGTTTCCGAATGAAGACATTTTAGATACATGTTCTGACCTATTTTAGGCATTTGTTAGCATAAAATATCTCCACCTAAAATTGTGAACAGAAACTAAAAAAAAGAAAACTAATTTTCTAATTTTAGGTCAGAACATTTTATGTTGGAGGCTATAACAACTTCGGTCCGGCCGAACTTAAAGTTTTTTTAATTATTTCACTCTCACGGGTAAACCCTTTGCACATTTGTCAGCCTACGGGTAAAGTTTTCTCTTAAATTACAAACAAACTACATTTTTTTAAATCGCTTCTTTGTATGTTTATTGTTTGCAAGCCTCTTATAGACCCTTTCAAATATCCATACATAACAACATCACATAAAAGAGGTTGCGAACATATGCCACGCCCATCACATACTCATATCCATTAATATGTATGTTCGAGAATAACCCATAATTGTTTCACATTGATATTGTGATAATCAATTATTATCACAATGTTTTATTAACAATAAATGTTGGCAACAATCGTGCCGAATCAATTTGCTAAAAACCGAAATGGAACAGATTCAAGACTTAAACACTTTGTTGCGTGTCTGTCTGAAGGAGCTGTTATTAAGTTAAAACAAAAGTTGAACACAGCAGGTCCTACTAATACATAGTTGTAAATGCACTGACGTTGATATTAATTATAAGCTTCCGAGCAATAACATGGCAACAACGGCCAGCATTTATCGATGTTGCCACCCCTCTACAATCAGCACTATCAACAGCAGCATCATCGTCATCATCATCCTTAGCAACAGTATCCTATCATCAGTTTAACAGCGGCGGCTGTAAAGGGTTTTTGTTTGTGTGTTTTTTTTTTTTTTGCATTGTTTTGGTTCGCTTGTTATTTATCTTTAGAATCATTGAAGTCTTTTGTAATTTGAATGCCTTCAAGGCATAGATAGTTAATGTGCTTTAGAGTTAAGTTTATGTTGTAGTTACAGCTTTTAAGTTGCAGGTCATTATAAACAGTTTATGTTTGGCTTAACGTTTTGTTACGACCGGTTGCAACGAATAAAATGAAACCCTACAAAATCATATTGCAGAGCTTATTTTCCTAAGTAAGGCCAAGTAGGTGCGATCTTTGATAACATTCACAAGGTTTTATAACTAATTGGCAATTTTCAAATTCTTCCATAATTAAAGATTAATAATGCACTTAATTTATTTTTCACAGAATGCTTCTATTCTAGGGCCTACTTATCCAATAGAAAATCCAGAAAGCATAAAATCCGAATTCAATATTTGCTACTCACGTGTAAATATTGTAGCCCATTCCGTTGATATTTTTATTTCCACATCAGCCCCCGCAAAATTTTGGCAAGGTGGTTATCTTTGTTTTTCTTTTTTTTTTGTGCAACTTAACATGTCTGCTTGGCTTGTCTGACATGCATTTGCATGTCAGTGTAATTTTATTTGACACTCTTAGTGCCTGACCACATGTTTTCTTTTATGTTTTCTTTTTTTACTGTTCTTTAAAGTCGCTGTTCAACGACATTAGAGTTCACGTACAACACCGCAACTTTGTAGTTGTCTTTCTTGACTTTTACTTTGAGAAATGAAAGGAGCAACCCATCGAGTAATTTTTATGTTCTAGTAAAGTGAAAGGGAGCAGTATGATAGGGTTAGGTTGCAACCTATTGATTGGATTGTAATATGAATATGTAATTGGAAAACAGTTTTGCTTTTGAGGATGAAAGCCGAAGGTTACATGAAAACTGTGTATCCTAACAATGAAAACGCAAATATTTACCATAAAAAATAGTTGTATTGTTTTCTTAAGTAATCCCCGGCGCGACTTTTCCACTCCGATTGAGACACCTCCAAAACATGGTTTTTTAACTCTTCAACAGCATCTTCTGGCGACGAAAATCGTTGACCTCGCCTTTTTTTAATGTGCGGGAATCAAATGAAGTCATTGGGTTCCAAGTCAAAGCTGTACGGTGGATGACCCATCAATTCCACGTTTTGTGCTGTCAAACAGGCACTAATTTCAATCGATGTGTGATAAGCTCACATTGTCATGGTGCACAATGATTCGTCTTCTTTTGTTCATTTGTCGAATCAAATTGTAGTGAACCACTCAGAATTAACCGTCCTACGTTCCTCAAGCTGTATAATAGACACATGGTCAGTTTAGGCGAAGAAACAGGCGACCATTTGCTTCGAAGTGCTTCAAAGACCGTCACGATCGAATGCTGGTTTGTTTCGAGCTCATAAGCATACATATATCCAAGATTCGCCTGTGACGATCTTATAAATGTCGTTTGCTGCACCCCAATCGTATTTATTCACAATTTCTTTGCATCAATCTACAAGACCTTTTTTTGAGCGTTTGTGAAATTGTGATGGATCTAACGAGAAAAACTAATTTTTCCGCCAGGTGTTTATGCAATATCGAATGTTAGTTGGCGGAAAGTTGTAAAAAACAAGTAAAAAAGTATCAGTCGACGCTGCCGACAGAGATATACCCTCAGCCTATGTGAATTGAAACTTTCATCTACCGTCAGATCGAATATATTTATGGTCTTTTCATTATTCTGTGGCCTTTTTTGGATATTTGAACTTGAAAACGAAAATATGGATTAGGATTAAAGTTCAAAAGTGTTGCACAGGCGGTACTTAAAGGAATGGACCATCATAGTCCATTATGGAAGTGGATCTTATTTTGGGAGTCATATCTTTTCGACAGATATCGCGCCCTCTAGTCATTTCAGTGGGTCATCGTATAACTTATGGACCAGTATGCCAGGAAGCATGGACCTGTCCCCGGAAAACATAATACCGTTGTAAGCAGGACAACAACGAACAACATCAGCATACATTTCCAAAGGATCTTCGGATAGACCTTAAACTGCACTTTAACACAAATGTTGAACTTTTGTGGAGGAGGTACCCTAAGGTACCTCCATTTTAGAAGTTAAACTAAATTTGGACAAAATATTCGGAAATCCAAAGTTTGGACCAAATTTGTTCAAGAGATATCGTGCATACCAATTAAGTGACATTTTTTAAATATTCGGGGGAACTACCGGAAGTTGTGGACCGGTATTGCCTATCTTCGAACTGAAAGCATGACAAAATATCAGGAAGGCCAAATTTTGGACCAAATCGGTTAGGTCGAGAGTTATCGTGCTCCCCAGCCACTACATATGGTGACATAGGGTTTTTTTTTACAACTTTCGGGCTGTTTTCTCAAGAAGTATGGACTTGCCCCTAAAAAACTTGTACCGTCGTAATGGAGGTAATGGATGTAAAGTATGGACCAAATCGGTCACTCCCTTCAAGAGTTATCGTACCAACAATTTTTCCGAAAATTTTGAACTTTTGTGGGGGAAGTACCTGAAGGAGTGGACCGATATGGCTTATGTTCGAACTTAAACTATGTATTGACAAAATATTACGAAATCGCTTCATCCGTTATCGTGCGCACCAGCCAGCCAAAAAGACAGACGGACATTGCTAAATCGACTCCAAATTGTCTGAAACACATTTCTTCCAAACATACTTGGGGTCTAAAACCATTATTGCGATGAGGCACATTTTGCCCGTATGAAAGTGTATATGGGAAATGTTGCCAATTATTTCCATTTATATTTATATTCCATTTTCCAAAAAATGAATTTTTTCTTTTCGCGCTACATTAACGATTTTTGGTACATACGTTAAGAAAAAATTCCCCAGTACAAATCCGCTCGCGAGCAAATTTTTGGTTCTTGCGGACAAATGTTATCGCGGTTTTACTTCTGCTTTTAAGAAAAAATGATTATAAAAACGCTAATTATTTTATTGAGCACAATTGTCACTAAAAAGCACGCAGTGACGTCATTAAGTAGATTGCATAATATTTGTAAAATGTTACTCAGCATTCGCGGAATGTACAAAAAATTGACAAAATTTTAAATGTAATCCGAATTTTTTGAAAATATATGTCCATTTACCCGTCAAAAATTACAAAAAAGTAACATTTTTAAAGAAAGACTTCACGGGGAATCAAATGAGACCAAACTTATAATCATCGGGATAGTAGTTAGGATATTATAGCCAAAATAAGCACATATTTGTGTTACAAAAAACAAATTTTGGTTTGGAATAATAGTTTTCACATGCATTCTAGAGTTGAAAATATTGGAAAAAATCTATAGGTGTACTTCTTTTATTTTTCTTGAAAATCCCAAGAAAATGGGCGGATTTTGCTTTATCTACATTCACATAGAAGGTTTCCCATTGAGGAAAGTTATCGGGTTGTTTAAATAAATCATTAGACTTCTTAAATTGAAATAGAGTTCAAATAAACCGCTTTAACTTATATGCATTATTAAAATATGTGTAAACCGCGTAATTATCAAAATCTTTTTGTCCGCATGTGATTTTCATGTACAGCAAGAGCATATCTTTTAATTTGTATATATTTTTCGAAATATAATTTGGATGCTAAGATGTAGCATCGGCTGCATCTTAGCATTAAAAAACCTATAAAACATCCCTAATTTGCGCAAAGTTCATACAATTTCGTTTCGCATCCGGTTTTAGCGTCACCATGAAAATCTGCATCGATATATACCTATTTCAAGGCAATCAGTCAAGAACCATGGATGTAGCATCACACACTATTTTTGAGATAAAATTAATGTAGTTCCCTTATCAGAGAAATTTTTAAATCTCTGTATCCGCAAAAAGGAAGATGCTGCACTAGTTTTTTCATAGCAGTGCAAGCGGCCAACAGAATACGCGATAAAATGCGCGATATTTTCAAAAACAATATTAGGTGATTTTCCTACCTTGGAATTTCTCCTATCTCGCGTTTTAGTAGATGGATTTTAACGAGAAATGATTTATTAGATCCGCAACGTAAAGATTCAAAATTTGCAATCATGCACGAGTAAATCGAATCCCAATTGTAGAAATTAGACCCGAAATATATGATTTTCAGAAATTTGTTCGCACAAAATTTTCGTATCTGGATACAGATTTCTCTGAAGCTGTGTAGGCTACATTCACGACACATATATCGAATAAATCAGAATCGTGAGTTCTTCATTCCTATATATGATTTTTTGAAAAACCTGTTTGCGGAATGAAATTATAAGAAAATTTCAAAAAAAAACACTTAAAATCTGGCTTCAAAATGTCAGCATCATTTAATGGTAGACGCAGATCAAATTTTGAAAAGTTATACATTAGTGGGATAATCCTTATTTAGTTGGCTTCTACTTTCACTTTGACAGGAAAATCGGGAAAAATGTGGTTTAATCACAAATCGAGAGCAAACAAATCAAGTCCCGTTGGCTTCAACCCATTTTTACCCATTTTTAGCATAAATATAGCCACAGCTTCCACGCAACTCAACTTTGAAAGCCAATATTTTTGCCAAGTCTAAAAACATTTCATTTTATCCCAAAGCATTTTAATTGTACAATATACAACCACTATTCGCGAGTTATAAAGGGGTAAACCTTGGCTTCAACGATGTTAAATTTTCAATAATATTGCCCATATACTCTTATTAGCATAAATGCTGAGGGTATAATGATTGGAAGAAAATGTTCACAAGTAAATTGCAGTTGTTTGCAAAGTGATTTTTTCAAGTCACCGTCCTGAGTACGTTTATAATAAAAACTGTCAAACTTTCAAAAAAAAAAAAAAAAAACAGTTTTAAACGGCGCCTGGTAACACGCAGCGTTGTCTAGGCTAGAAATTTATCATGCAGCCCACGAATTTAGAATTGAAGAATTCGACATAGGTCAAGGACTGAACCCGAACAGTCATGGTGGCTCTTAACAGATCGAACGTTTTCAAGGCATTCAACCATGTCATGCCGAGGACGGTAATCGTATGTGGCATTCAGGAGTATAAGTGGGCTTTGGCGACAGACATATGATCTTGCCTATAGAAAAGAAGTTTGGATTGAAGGTCAACAGTTTCGCGGAGGAGGTACCTGAAGGAGTGGACCGATATTGTCCATCATCGAACTCAAACTAATTTTGGACAAAATACTACAATGGGCAACTTTGAATCAAATCGGTTGATTCGTTCGTTGACTCAAATTTTCTGAAGTGAATTTCGTTCAAATATACTTAGGGTCTAAATCTAATATTGCGATGAGGCACATTTTGGTTGGAAAGGCTGAGGGTATAAAAAGTCTAAGGTCCGTAGAGTGGAACAGTGAGTTCCACAGTGTGGGGTGATATCTCTGGAACTGTTGAACATATACCTTTGTGAAATTCCACACTCTCTGGAATTCGACACTCTCGTTCGAGAGATATCGTCCACTCCACTCAGCCAGACAGACGTAAGGACATGGCTAAATCGATTCGAAATTGTCTGAAACGAATTTCGCCCTAACATTCTTGGAGTCTAAATTGAATATTGCGATGAGGCACATTTTGGTCGTGTGAAAAACTTAGGGTATAAAAAGTCAAAGGTCCGGAACAGTGAGTTTCACAGGGCGGGGTGATATCTGTTGAACATAATATATCTTTCTGCAATTCCACACTCTCCAGATGGCATCCACGATCCTATAGTGGATGACATATGCGATAGGTTAAATGTATTCGTAGCCGACTTAGGGCAGTTCTTATACATGAGGAATCTTAAACATGAGGAAAATTTCAGCTGTTTAATCCACTGCCACACTGTTCACAACCTGGAAGGCCGAAATAAGGTTTCCCCTGTATATATGGGTTGATGGTTGTCAACATTCCGACCACTAACTACTAACAAGGTTCTCAAGTCGCTGGCCAAGGGTATTTAGGGTGCTGACAAAGAGCCGTGTTAACCTCTTACAAAGTAATATGCGGTGCCAGTGTGATATGCAGACAAGGATTTTTTCTGCAAATTTTCAACCGAATTTTCAACAAAATCGCCGGCTGCTCGACTCGTAAAAAATAAGACGCGATTTCCAGTCGACTGGCCAAAATGTCGCCCTGAGGACTGAAACAGCCAATGACCATGAGGAGACAAAGACAGGTTTGCCCCACCCAGACAAGTCAGCAGAGATCTTCATAACCCGGGGAAGGAAGTCCAGGGAAAACAACAACCTCTAGATCAACGAACCTATCAAGCAGGCTTGAATGGCTTTCACAATGCAGTTGCACAGACAGTACAAATCCATCGCAGCAGAAGAACGCCAGCTGCCAAGCCAAAGTGATCACTGGGAATCTCAAGTGTTAAATTACGGGTAGTTCGGTCAACAAATGTACCGTTACATCGGTTCTATACCACTGCCGTCCAAGCAGAGGGCACACAAAATTCTGAACATTGGCATATTTTGACAGTGTGTTGGTAAGGTTGTATGCACGCATGCTGCAAAACAAAAACAAATCAAAACATTTGCTTTCTTTTGTGTGCTCTTTCGTTGCGTTCGCGTCGTGTGTGTGAATTGCCGAAAAACTTCGTAACTTCAACAATAACAAAGAACGGCATTGGCCTATACCAACACATGGACATACATATATCGACAATTTTTGTGGAGAAGTTTTGCGGTCATTGGGAATCTCAAATGTCAAATTATGGGTAGTTCGGTCAAAAAATCTAGCTAAAATCATCAAAATAGCGAAAACTGGGAGGTACCGTTATATCAGGTCGAAAAAGAATCTGCTAAAGTAGGTGTGGAGGTACACAGCGATAAGATTTTGTTGATGGCATCGACGTGCACAGCGTCTATGGTAGTCGGACCAAATATAACCTTCAAAATAAAATCACACTTTACAAATTTATAGAGCCGAAGCATGGGTACTTGTGCAAGCAGATAAAGCAGTATAGTGACAGTGTGTTTTAGGGAAAAATCCGTCGAAATCTCTACTGGCTAATTTTCGTTGACGGTGAATATCGACGCCGAACCACGAGTTGCACCGGGGATATAAAGTCATCGGCATAATTAAACTTGCAAAGATTGCGATGAGGTAGGCCATGTCGTGATAGATGTTAAGATATATAGTCAAAGAAAGAATACAGCACAACTTGCCACCAAGAGTAAGTGTATTCGAGAATGGGAATAATACCCTTTATTGAAGAAGCCACAAAAACTAACGAAGCACCACAAAGATCCATGCGGACCGTTGGACTTAGTTGGGTTCCACACTCTGCTAGCCCAACTACTAACAGTCACCGCCCTAATGGTAGTAAATTCTATGCATATCGTTCAGATACCGTTGCTATATTCGAAAAAACCGAAAGTCGTATCCTATTTTCTCCCAAAATGGATGGGATGCAAAAATTGGCCTAAAACACAATGCTACCGGTCACCATGTAAACGAAACTTTACAGATATACCTCGTCTTGTATTATTGGCACATTCTCCCATTTCATTGTTAATATTGCCTCCAGAAAGGCATATCGTTTAGATACCGTTGCTATATTCGAAAAACCCAAAAGTCGTACCCTATTTTCTCCCAAAATGGATGGAATGCAAAAATTGGCCTAAAACACAATGCCACTTGTCACCATATTAACGAAGCTTTACAGATATACCTCGTCTTGTATTACTGGCACATTCTCCCATTTCATTGTTAATATTGCCTCCAGAAAGGCAGTTTCGTACAACATATCTTTTTTTTTCCTTTTTTATATAAATTAAGTTCGCTCCTTTCGTTAAATGGATATACACTTCACCCCGGTTATTTACCTCTCTGCTTAACTGCCTTTCCCGTTTAATTGCCTTATAATCTAAATCCACAAAAGTTTTTCATATAAATGAGTTCAAACTGTCCCGGTTAATTACTTTTCTATAAGTACCCAATTCGGATATTTACTTGTCAAATATTTTCCCAAAAAGAACATTTATTAATACTTTTCTCGGTTTATTACCCGCAATGGTATATTTCTGAGACAATCGATTTCGATGACTACGTGAATTGTGATGAAGATGCCCAGTGTTATGTTATGGTGTTATGATCACCGATGAATAAATTTCTTATTGATTAAATAATATAACTTACATTATACTCTTAGACTTGGTTTTATTTTTTGACTTATTGTTTTCTAATTGTTGTCATTTTTTGTAAGGTTGAGATGAGATTTTTGTAACTACCCACATGAGGTAGATATGCGAGATTTTCGTAACTGCCTTTCCCGCATAACTACCCCAATTTTTCGGAATTTTATGAAAGGTAGTTAACCGGGGTGCAGTGTATACTTTTTTGTAGTGTTGTGTACTTGTTTTATTGTTTATTTCAAGTCGTCTCTCATACATATTTACACAGTTTTTTCTTTAGGTTTGTTTGTTTGTCTGCAGTCTGTAATAGATTACGTTCTACAGTTATTATTTACAAAAGTCACATAGCACCAGTTTTTAGAGAGAGGATCTAGCTAGCTCTGGCAGTATTTTGTCGTCATCTTCGTGTCTTGTTTTGTTTGTTTGCCTTGTGAGCAGACATAATAAACAAACATACAAAATCAAGTTTGTGTCTTAAGTTTTTCGTTTTTTATCTCCTTTATTTGGTCGAAAGCCTTTGGTATAAGCAATCCAGCCTCTTCATTCAGCACTGCCTATGCTAAAATCCAATTCGTATCTTAAACAGTGTTTGTGTAGTGGTTATTTTCGCACGGCAAGTGAAATATGAGCTATTTTTTATGTTTGTTTTTTATTTCTTTGTTTTTCTATTCGGTAAAAAATTGGATGAGAAAAGAAATGAAGCATATATTCCCGAAACGTATGTCGTTTATGTAGCTGGTTACACTATTCTATACGTGACATTCTAGCCTTTTCCAGATCATCAGTTTTAATTTAATTAGACTTGCTCCAATTCGATATAAATCTTGGTTTTTTTGTTTATCTTCGGTCAGTTATAAAGTGGCGTTTGTATGTGTTTTATGGTCAATAAATAGTCATTAAATAAGTGTCTGAGTCAATTACCTGCAGAGAAATAAATGTCAGTTATGAAATTTGTAAATAGTGTTAGCTTGAATAAAACTGGTATGATGATTGGATGACTTAGGGAATCGTAGAATAGCAACTTGACCAAAAATCATGAAAATATAAAATGTTGTGAAGCGTTATTTAAAACTACTTAAGGGTGTAGTTAATTGATTTTATATGAATTATTGATACAAGCTATACAAATTCAATAGAGAAAAGTTCACAACATTTAAGATAAAATTTTTAAACTTTTTAAATTTTGGGATTCATTTCGGTTTGCAGAATCTCAATGCAATCCCGATAAAACGAATATATCGAATAGAGTTACAAAGGGGATTAATGTCATAGAGATTATAAAAAGTTCGAATTTCCTTCTTTAAATTTCATATCCAGTTATCTCTACACTACACTCTAACTTCAATCCATTATTTCAAAAAGTTTTTAATTGAACAAATCTTCAACATTTCACCATTATTAGCATCTTATAAACCGTTTAATTGTATTTGGTATACCGTAATCCGACATTGTATTTTATTAACTCAGTATTTTATCTCTATAAACTACTTTTATAATATTTATCTGAATAGACTCTGCATGATTTTGTTAATTCATGAGTACAACCAAAACGACTTCTTTGAATTAGGTAACTCCAAAAATATTAATAATTCGAATCCGCGAATGTAGATTGGACTTGTATCGAATTTTTCCAATCAAGCTGTTATGTCGATAACATAAGAAAATAATACTCTTTTACGTCATCAAAACTCCGAGGCACTGCTTTTTTACCAGAATTGAAAGAGTCCGTGCAAGCCAACTAAAACAAGTGAGCAAAGGCTATAGTCGGGACGGAGCCGACATGTGATACCCTACACCACTACCCCTGTGCATAAGCTTTTCACTGGTAAACATTTCTTTTAGGGAGTATAATCCGACTACCACCAAACATAATACGCCTCTTTCTCTTGACATAATATGCCTCTTTCTCTTGAATTTTTCTATTTGTAAATCGAAGTTTTTCATTTGGAATTTCAAATGAAAAAAATTCAAATTACAAATAGAAAAACTCGAATTACGAATGAAATAATTCGAATTACAAATGGAAAAATTCAAATTACAAATGAAATAATTCGAATTTCAAATGGAATTCTCAAATTACAAATGAAATAATTCGAATTTCAATTGGAATTCTCAAATTACAAGTGAAATGTTTCGAATTTCAAGTGAAATAATCAAATACAAGTGAAATGTTTCGAATTACAACTGAAATTTTTCGAATTACATGTGAAAATGGTGTAGATGCCGATATATTCACAAAGAATAAAACTTTGAATTTTTCTCCACATGAGTTTTTCCCCATTCCGACCCCTAAATATTATCCGACTATCACCAAAATCAATAGGTCTCTTCCTCTGTGGTTCCCCCATCAACCCCCAACCTTTCGTGACTATCCGATAAAAATTCCAACCTGTAGCGTGATTACAAAAAATGGAAAAAATGGATGAATTACTGCATTTATGATATCTGGGTTTTTTGCCCACTTACGCCAACATACTTTGTATCAATATAAAGGAGATCTTTTCTTCTTTTCTCCCATTGACGGTCTTTCCTTTTAGAATACTCCTACCAGAAGCGGAGATATTCGCATAAGAAAAAACGTTGACTTTTTCCACATAAGCTTTTTGCTTACTCCGATTCCTGAATACTATCCGACCATCACTAAACTCAAGAGGCTTCTTCCTCTGAAATCCGTTGTGAAAAAAGAAGATATGTCCGTTTAAATTTGAAAATGTAAGAAATCCAGATTTTCACTCCTTTTACCGCTATAAAAAAATAAAAAAAAGTGATACAAACGAACTAAAGGCAAATATCCATGGATCCAAACACGATATAATTTTGCATCAGAACGCTTGAATATTTTTCTGGTCAACTTTTGTACCACAGTGCCATTTATCGACATTTTTCGAAAAGTTTGCACCTTCTCAAGGCCAAAACTCCCTGAAGGAGCGTTCCAATGCTTTTACGATGTATTAGAGAGTTCTTAACTACTGTCTTGGCTACAATTGATGTCCTTGTGTTCGATCGAAAATCTCAATGGTTTGGCTGTTACATTCCAAAATGTCCAAAAAACGTGCATAAAAAACTTAAAGTCAAAATCGGGAGGCTCGATTTTCACGATAGACCTATGGTCTAGTAGACTTTTTTGCTCAGTTCAATCCTAGGAATAAGAAACGCGAAGAGCCCATTAAGGGGGCCGTTGTAAATGGGGCTCTAGGAAAACAGTGTTTGGACCAATCAGAAACTCTCGGCGAGTGTTATCTTGCGAATTTGCCATTTTAGTATGTGCCGGCAGGGGTTTTTTAGAGCCTTTGAGTCATTTTCTCAAGACGTATGGACTTGCCCCCGAAAAAAATTGTACCGTCGTAATGGGGCAGCAAGGACAGAAAAAATAAAACGATCCGAGAAGAGCAAGTGAAGTTAATCTTATTCCGAATTTTGTGTGGGAGGTACCGAAGGAGTAGTCAATTATCGAACCCAATATACATCGGGACGGAATAATACGACTTGCAAATCAATTGCTCCCTTCGAAAGTTATCTTTCACACACCATTTAAAGGGGCCGCAAGTACAATCTGCTGAAAATGTTCAATGCGATCCGAGAAGAGCTCCTAAACTTCGACCCTATTCGAACCCCACTTATATCTGGATGATATAATACTATGTGCAAAGTTTAGACTAAATTGATTGGTCCCTTCGAGAGTTATCATTCACACTATTTTACAAACAAATTTTGAATTTTGTAGAGGAGGTACCCGAAGGAGTGGACCGTTATGGCAGATCTTCGTATCAAGTATGGGCAAAATATCACGAAGTGCAAAATTTGGTTCGAATCGGCTGATCCATTCGAGAGTTATCGTGCGCAGATACTAAACTGTACTTAAACAAAAATGGTTATATTTTTTCAGACATCGAAGGAACACAAATCGCGGATTTTTAAAGAATATATTTTCAGACATCAATGAACCACAAATCGTGGATTTTTAAAGAATATTTTTTCAGACATCAAAGGACCATAAATCGTGAATTTTTAAGGAATATTTTTTTACACATCAAAGAACCACAATTCTTGGATTTTTAAGAAATATTTTTTCAGACATCAAAGGACCATAAATCGTGAATTTTTAAGGAATATTTTTTTACTCATCAAAGAACCACAATTCTTGGATTTTTAAAGAATATTTTTTTAGACACTAAAGGACCACAAATTGTGGATTTTTATAGAATATTTATTCAGACATCAAGGGACAACATATCGTAGATTTTTAAAGAATATTTTTCAGACATCAAAGGACCGCCAATCGTGGATTTTTAAACAATATTTTTTCAGACATCCAATGACCAAAAATCGTGGATTTATGTCTATTTTTTCAGACATCAAAGGACCGCCAATCGTGGATTTGTAAAGAATATTTTTTCAGACATCCAATGACCAAAAATCGTGGATTTATGTCTATTTTTTCAGACATCAAAGGACCGCCAATCGTGGATTTGTAAAGAATATTTTTTCAGACATCAAAGGACCACAAATTGTGAATTTTTTAAAATAATTTTTTCAGACATCAAAGGACCCCAAATGTTGGATTTTTAAAGAATATTATTTCAGATATCAAAGGACCAAAAATCTTGGATTTTTAAAGAATATTTCAGACATAGAAGGACCAAAAATCTTGGATTTTTAAAAAATATTTTTTAGACATCAAGGGACCACAAATGGGGGATTTTTAAAGAATATTATTTCAGACATTTTTTTATACATCGAAGGACCACAAATCGTGGATTTTTAAAGAATAGTTTTTCAGACATCAAAGGACCACAAATCGTGAATTTTTAAAGAATATTTTTTCAAACACCAAAAGACCACAAATTGTGAATTTTTAAAGTATATTTTTTTTAAACAACAAAAGACCACACATCGTGAATTTTTAATAAATATTTTTTAGACATGAAAATACCACAAATCGTGAATTTTTAAAGAATATTTTTTCAAAGGAACACAAATCGTGAATTTTTAATGAATATTTTTTCAAAGTAACACAAATCGTGGATTTTTAAAGAATATTTTTTTTTTTTAAATCAAAGGGCCACATATGGTGGATGTTTAAGGAATATTTTTTCAGCCATCAAAGGACCACAAAATCGAGAATTTTTAAAGCATATTTTTCAGACATCGAAGAACCATAAATCGTGGATTTTTTAACATATTTTTTCGGACATCAAATGACCACAGACCGTGGATTTTAAAGAATATTTTTTCAGACATCGAAGGGCCAAATATGGCGATTTTTTAAAGAATATTTTTCAGACATCATAATTTGAAGAAACATTGCGAGAAACAAATTTTGGACCAAATCGTTTGATCCGTTGGAGAGTGCGTATCATTTTAACGAAAAAATTTTAACATTTGTGAACCAATCGGTTTAATTGTTAGAGATTTAGCATTCGCCCCAGGCAGACAGACAAAGGGACGGAAAGGGCTAAACATTTGTACAATATATCTGGTTCTATAATTTTATCGTTAGCCTTAAAGCTTAGTTTATGTATAAATCAATTGTGATTAAACTCCTCAGCATGATGTTGACCTGTATTTACCATTTCTCTAGAAGTTACGACAAGTCACGGAGAATATTATTTCTCTCTAAAATGTTCTCTCATTTATACATAATTTTACTACTTATATTATAAACAAATATTGTAAGCTGTTTCTTCCTCTAAGACTTAGACCTTTTTAAATTGTAAAACCACAACTAAGTAATTCCTAGACAATCTCGTGTTGCTGCCGGTTAACAGCAAATGGCATCATAAATATTCTACATAAACATAATTTTCACTCTAAATGAGTTGAGATTATTTGCAAAAATTCTAATTAACTAACGGTAATGGCAACAACCATACAAGTATATTATTTTATTTAGATTCATTGTTGGTACTAAGTGCACACACACACACATGATGTTTATTTAGATTGTGTGTGCCTCTTGTTGTTGACAGAGATAGATCAAAACGCGTTTATGTCTTAAGTCTTTTTATTATTTTTATACCCTCCACCATAGTATGGAGGGTATATTAAGTTTGTCATTCTGTTTGTAACACATCGAACTAATCATTTGCGACCCTATAAAGTATATATATTCTTGATCAGGATAAAATTCTAAGACGATCTAGCCATGTCCGTCTGTCCGTCTGTCCGTCTGTTGTAATCACTCTAGCGTCCGCAATAATTGAGATAGAGTGCTGAAATTTTGCACCCGAGGGTCTTTTTTCCATAGGCAGGTCAAGTTCGAAGATGGGCTATATCGGTCCACTTTTTGGTATAGCCCCCATATAACGGTACCTCCGGATTTGAGGTATTTTGACGTTCTTCGCCACATTTGCAGACCCAATTGGCTATAATTTGGGATTTAGGGTTCCTAGTGATCAACAAACTTATATCCCAAAGGATATGGGCATAGGTCCATGTTTTGGTATAGTCCCCATATAACGGTACCTCCCGATTTTCGGTATTTTGAGAATTTTAGCCACAATGTTTAACCGAACTATCTGCAATTTGACATTTGAGGTTCTCAGTGGTCATGAAATATCTCCACGAAACATCGTCAACATAGGTCCATGATTTGGTATAGCCCCCATATAACGCTACCTCCCGATTTTCGGTATTTTGAGAATTTTAGCCACAATTTTTAACCGAACTATCTGCAATTTGACATTTGAGGTTCTCAGTGGTCATGAAATATCTCCACGAAGCATCGTCAACATAGGTCCATGTTTTGGTATAGCCCCCATATAACGGTACCTCCCGATTTTCGGTATTTTGAGAATTTTAGCTACAATTTTTAACCGAACTAGCTGTAATTTGCCATTTAAGGTTCTCAGTGGTCATGAAACATCTCCACCAAGCATCGTCAACATAGGTCCATGTTTTGGTATAGCCCCCATATAACGGTACCTCCCGATTTTCGGTATTTTGAGTATTTTAACCACAATTTGTAATCGAAATATCTGCAATTTGACATTTGAGGTTCTCAGTGGTCATGAAATATCTCCACCAAACATCGTCAACATAGGTTCATGTTTTGGTATAGCCCCCATATAACGGTACCTCCCGATTTTCGGTATTTTGAGAATTTTAGCCACAATTTTTAACCGAACTATCTGCAATTTGACATTTGAGGTTCTCAGTGGTCATGAAATATCTCCACGAAACATCGTCAACATAGGTCCATGTTTTGGTATAGCCCCCATATAACGGTACCTCCCGATTTTCGGTATTTTGAGAATTTTAGCTACAATTTTTAACCGAACTAGCTGTAATTTGCCATTTGAATTTCTCAGTGGTCAGTTCCGCCAAAAAATTTAAAGATAGGTTGACTCTTTGATATAGCCCCGTAGGTGGTACCTTTCCCCTAGCTGAACACATTTTTTTAGATTAGATCAGATAACACTGTGCAACAAAATGGAGGTGAAAGTCTGGGGCACGGAAAATTGCTCTTGGGGAAGAAAGGCCTTGGTGAGTATATTATGAACCCCGAAGGACAGATCCGCCGTGAGTCGAACTTCCGCGTTATGGCGTGATGAAATTTTTGTTAGAGACCCTGTGGCCATCAGGAATTAGCGTTATATCTTTGTTCACTGTTGCTTAAGTGCTCTACAAAAACAACAAACAAAGATATAATGCTAATTCATGATGGCTTACAGGGTCTCTTGCAAAAACTTCATCACGCTATAACGCGGAAGTTCGACTCACGGCGCATCTGTCCTTCGGTGTTTTTAATATACACACAACAAGGGCTTTCATATCCAAAAGGAATTATCTCTGCCCCAACATTTGTGTTCACTGTGTAATTTAAGCAATAGTGGGAGGCAGTAGGAATCTATCCATTGTCGAAAAGTTGTTCCACCTAAAATTGTAAAAGGACCCTAATTATTCTATTTTAATTAAGACTATTTTATGGTGGAGGGTATAAAATGTTCGGCCCGGCCGAACTTAACGACTTTTTACTTGTTATTAGCTACGTTGGCTTTGGACTGTAGCAGCCAGACATGTAGTCTATCGCACTCTATGTATGTATATAAATGAAAGCCTCTATGACTGAATGAATTTAACCCTATCACATGGCAATAACTTACTAGTCATAACTATGGTCAATGTACAGACAGATTGAAGTACATCGCTGGTAATCATCTAAAGAATGAGCAAACAAACATTCACGTTGTTATAATTAAAACATCACTACAATTATTAGCTTTAGAAATGGTTAATAGTCACGTTATTGTAACAAGTTTACCTTGTCTTCCCATATTTAATAAGAAGAAGAATTAACATTGTAATGTAAGCGGAAACAATAATAACTGCACACACAGACATACATACAATTAAGGAAAACCCTTTTTATTTTGCCCATTCATGGAAATCTCTATGCGGATAACTTAGCAAATTAGTTGCTTTCTTTGTGTGATAATGATAAGCATGTAAAAAGAAAATTTTCATTTGCCAAAGAAAAGAAAAAAGAGGAAGACATTTCGCAAAAGATTCAATGTCATTGTTAAGAACAATGAATGGGATACAAGAAAGTCATTTGAACTAAAAGAGAAACATGTAAAGTATATATTTGTGGGTCAGTTGCAATAAGCTTTCCCAAAACACATCACATTAAAATTTAAAGTCATTCGGACAGAAGTGAAGGGTATTATATGGTCAACCTAAAAATTTTTGTTATTTCCATTTCCACCCATTGGTTGCTTAAAAAGTGTATGCTATTTTAAGTTCTCCATAAAAACCTCTTAATAGAAAACTTGCTTTTGATTTCGAAGTTGCAACACAATCATCATAAATTGTTTTAAATTTACCAAATTCTAACGGCTTCAGACCTCATGCTGTTACAAACTCGTCCAGTGATTCAAAACAACAATCTTTCTTTGCCTGACTAGGTTTCTCTGTATTTTTTGACATCGTTTACAAAATATATATGTGTCCATCAAAGTCAATGACAATGATGCAGCCACATATGAAGTTGTAATACAACTTTAGTGACACAACTTTTCTAACTGTGTTGCAACACATGTTTTTTCTTGCCGATGAGTGGTAATCTAATGAGATTTTCTCACAGTTAACGGGAAATGTGTTAAATCATTAATGTTTAAACATCACTAAGTAGTGAAGTTTATTAAATTTCATCAGCAAAGTTTTTTTATACCCTCCACCATAGTATAGAGGATATATTGGGTTTGCCATTCCGTTTGTAACGCATCGAAGTAATCATTTGCAACCATATAAAGTAAATATGGTAAAAACTATATTTCTTTTGCAATTGCAATTCCTTGGAGGAGGAGAATAATTAGCTTAACTGATGATAATCACTTTCTACTGATAATTTTCTGTGTGAAGGTTGTCTACCCGTTGAGATTCCAAACTACCAAGTTACATCTAGAAAGATGTTGCTCTTTAAAGGCGCTAATCGTTGTTCTTTCTATTCTCTGACTGAACTCAATACAAAATAATTACGGCAATCTCGGTTTGAAAATTTGACAAAATCCCCTTGAAATACATAAAATTGGACAATTTCGGTCCATGGGGGTTAGACTAAAACCTACATATATGTATAAAACGGAATGACAAATTTATTTCAGTTGCATGTCACTATACACCTATTTCAAATAGTCAAAAACCGCGAATGTGCCTCCACATTCTATTTTGGGTAAACACCCATATTACTCGCGTTATAATAATTTGTGATACACCCTTTTGCGAATATTATTATCCCATTTATTTTACAACGCGGATTTATCAATATTTTCTTTTTGTTGATTTTCCTATTTTCAAAGTATTTATATTCGCGGTTAGGTTCGTTAGATTTTATTTTATTTTTTACATAAAAATAGGGTTTAAAAAAAATACGCATCAATTTTTCGCCATTAAATATAACGCCATAAAATAACGAGTTCTGTGATCCTATAATCAGTTTTGAATATTATTTTGTTATGCGTCCGGATTATTATAAAATCATAAAACACGGAAATTCAGGCTTCAAAATGTCAGCACCCATTCCATAGGTTGACGCAGTGGATGTAGGGAAAAATCATGCATTAGTGTCATGTTGCACATGGTGTATTCTTTAATTCATTCTTTGGACATTGGTTTATGTAATGTAAGGATAAGACAGAAATCGCCACGTAATCTCCAAAATAAGCTTCGATAATTATTTTTAAAGATCAATATTATTTTTATTTTTGACCGAACTTCCTGTAATTTAACATGTGATATTCCTAGTGGTCACAAAACTTCTCCACCAAAAATTGTAAAAATAGGTTCATGTTTTCACATAGCCCCCATATAATGGTACCTCTCGATTTTCGGTATTTGGAGGATTTTAGCTAGAGTTGGGCAATCTCGTTCAATTGAACGATCCGGATCACTGTCCTCGTTCAAAAACGAATGAGTAACATCATAAAAACCAATGTGTGAAATTAAGTATACGCAGTTTTGTCAAAGAAATTACCGGTGTCCATTGAACGAGATAGTGATCCGGAACTTCAATTGAACGAGGTTGCCAAACTCTAATTTTACCTACAATTTTTACCAAAACTAGCTATAGTTCGACATTTAAAGTTCTCAATGATCGCAAAACTTCTATACCAAATACT
Source organism: Musca autumnalis (assembly GCF_047663935.1). Classification (NCBI taxonomy): domain Eukaryota; kingdom Metazoa; phylum Arthropoda; class Insecta; order Diptera; family Muscidae; genus Musca; species Musca autumnalis. The sequence continues at coordinate 145,210,136 of NW_027411755.1, read as the reverse complement.
GTCAACATAGGTTAATGTTTTGGTAGGGCCCTCATATAACGGTAGCTTCCTATTTGAGGTATTTTCAGGGTTTTAGCTAAATTTTTTGACTGAACTACCTGTAATTTGATATTTGACGTTTCCTGCAGCCACAACACTTTTCCAACCAAAATTGTCAACATAGGTCCATTTTTGGTATAGCCCCTGTATAACCTCGTAATTTTCGATATTTTGACGATTTTAGCTAAATTTTTTTACCCAACTTGCTGCATTTGTCATTTCACATAAAGCCCCATATAAACCATGTTTTATTTGAACATTGGAGGTTTTTGAAGGTCACAAACCTTCTCCACCAAAAATTTTCAACATAGTTTTGGTATAGCCCCCATATAACGGGTCCTCCCGATTTAAGCTAATTTCAGGATTTTAGCTATATGTTTGACAAAACAACCTGCAATTTGACATTACAGGCCCCAGTGGTCACAAACCTTCTCCATTAAGGTCTTTCTTTTGGTATGAAGCAGTACCTCCTGATTTTAGAGGTTCTCAGTATCACAAAATTTCTCGATTAAAAATTGTCAACATAGGTTCACTTTGTGTAAAGCCCACATAAAACGGTATCTCCCGATTTGGGGAGTTTACCTACAGTTTTTTTTACCGAACCAATTGTAATTTGGCAGCTGTCCACACTTTGATATAGGCCTCATATAAAGGTGGCGCCCGATTTTCTGTCCTAATTTGGACATTTTCGGTGTCCGTGGTCATAGAACTAATTATTCCATTTTAATTCAGAATATTTTATGTTAACGATTTTGTTAAATGTTAACAATTAGCCACAATCTAAGCTAACCGTTATATTTTCAGTGCGACTCCATGTTATCATGATATTAGAAATCGCTAATAGCACAAAAAACATTATACTGAACATACAGGATAATGGAATTATTTAAAAATATTCCCAAATATATATATTCTGCACCTAAACTTAAACTTTTGGTCATAACTGCCTAAACAGCAAATGTCCGTAAAAAGTCTAAACAGTTTTGAAATCTACAGAACCTTGTCTTCAATTTGGCACTAGTGGTGATCCTTGCAGGTGCTTGAAAAGTAACTAAAACTTTAAGGAAATAAATAAATACTTAAATATTTAGTAACCCATGCAAGTTAGAGGAATTGTTATAGGTAGGAAAACGAAGCTTAGGAAATTTACTAAATCATTAAACTTAAGGTAATGTGTGAAAAATAGTCCATTTTCCGAAAATCGCTTATAATATAACCATTTTTTCTCATTTTTAAATTATTTTTCTTTCAAAATTAGTCATGTTTATAAGGCTTTTTTCCTCAAGAACTACGAAAAATATCAAAAAAAAGTTGAGTTTCGAACATTTCGGAATGTTTAGAAGCGATTTGCATTTTCAAATACGAGTACTTAAAATAATCACATGATTTTTTGATTTTTGTCGATGGACGATTCCACTGTGTATATGGGCGTAAGATGTTGTCTTTCGCCAGATCTTTCAGCAGCATGGGCCTCCCACCCTGTCCTGGGCAACAAAACCTTTCACGAGGTCTCATTGGGATTTCCTGGGCCGGGTACGGACTCAGGCTGATGTCGTATAAAGCATCCTTAAGCTTGTCCATGCATTTGATTTCCCTGTAACCACGATGCACCTCACAAGGGTCGAAATGGGGCACAGGAGAATCTTCGTTTGTAGAAACATTTTCCGTAGCTTGTTCAGACAACTTAATTTCTACTTTACCCCATTTCGCTGTTGTGATAGAGGACAACTTTTCCTTCTTGTCGATGGCCAAGGAAACCATCAGGTTGTCCTTAACGACTTCGCTGAAGCGTCGTTTATTGTTGAAGAGGCCGAGTATTACAACACGTAATTGGTTAATTGCTTACTCCTGGATAGACGAAAAGAGGTCATCGTGGGAAGAGTTGCCACACTGCAACTGATTTTTATACCCAACACCACACTGTGGTAAGGGGAAGGAGATAGACCCATAGTTCCTTTTGGGAACATCACTTTCTGATATAGGAAGAACGCTATTGCATTTGGTGAAAATCAGTTCCGATCTGGATATAGCTTCCATATATATTTTCGACCGATTTCACGTATTTGCTGCACCGAACACGCTATATACGTCCAATTTCGATGAAATTTGGAATTTGTGACTGAATTCGGTCTAAAAACAAATGTGCCAAACTACATCGAAATCGGTTCAGATTTGAATATAGCTCCCAAATATATTTTCGGCCGATTTGATGTATTTGCTGCACCAAACACGCTATATATGTTTGATTTCGATGAAATTTAGAATATATGACTGAATTCGATCTAAATATAAATGTGCCATATTACATCGAAATCGGTTCAGATTTGGATATAGCTTCCACATATATTTTCGGCCGATTTGACTTATTTGCTGCACCAAACACGCTATATGCGTCCGATTTGGATGAAATTTGGAATGTGTGACTGAATTCGGTCTGGAAATGATTGTGCCGAATTATATCGAAATCGGATCAGATTTGGATATATCTCCCATAAAAATTTTTGGGCCGATTTCAGGTAGTTGATAATATCACGAAATCTATGTTAGAGTTCTATGAAATTTGTAAGGTGTGACAGAATTCGACCTAGAAATATATGCACCAAATTATATCCAAATCGGTTCAGATTTTAGCTTCTATATATATTTTCGGTCGATTTCAGGTATTTGTTGCACCGATCACGCTTTTTAAGTCCGATGTCCATTAAATTTAGAATTTGTTACTGAATTCGGTCTAGAAACAAATTTGTCAAATTTTATAGAAATCGGTTTAGATTTGGATATAGCTGCCATATAGGTAGGTATATGTCAGATTTTGATGAAATGTGTGAACTAATTGTAATGAAACAAATTACTGAACAAATTCCATTCGTTTTTCGCGTCTATCGTTAATTTTATAAAATGTTTCAAACAATCAAATACACAGTATAATCTGTAGCATGTTTATTTGTAGTAATTCTGACAGAATAAGCATTACACCCAGGCCATATTTTCATAACTTTTTCGAACCTGTTCTACCTTCTAAATTATTGTATCATGCCCCGATCCATATCATTTCGCGTCGTTTGAGGGAGTTTACAAAATTAATATTTATCCACCGAAGGTTTAATATCCAATATAAGCACTAATATTGAATATTAACATTCGGCCCTGCGTAGCTATAGTCTTTTTTATCTCTTATTTATTATATTCTTACTAATTTAAATTTTCTTTCTTTTTCAGCTATAATGGCACTGCTACCGATACTTTCCTTACTGGAGAAAATTTCCTAATTTCACCTTTGGGGAACGAACACTGATAACCAACAATTAATTTTCTATGGACTTCACGAATATTGTAACCTCAATGTGTTTTAAATGATTTTAAAATACAACTCAAGTGACAACAACAATATATAGTTTTAATATAACTGAATAGAGGCAACGAAATTCTGTTTTGTTTTTGGCAATTATGCCTTTCGAACTTTCCCGACAGATTTAATTTCAAATATTAAAGATTAATCGACAAGAACCCAAAGACCGACCACACACATCATTCATCGATTAAACGAAACGCCAAAAACAGAAAGCTCAAAAAGAAAATTCCAACAAAAAAATTTGTTTGGCATGTATTTTAGAGCGCGTAGCAGTGTTTCATTGGTTTTCATCTCATTAATCATAAACGTGTTAAGATCGCTGTAAAGTTTTGCACAATAACGACGAAGAGCAGACCACGACGACGACTCAGCATGGCATCGTTAAGTTTGATGAATATTCTAACTATGGCCATAACGATGGTAGTGGTCATCTTACCATCACAGCTGGATGCCTATTATACTCAAAACACAGGTAAGTGTTTAAGTGTGACTAAAACATGAAAATTTGTTTAAATATTTTCTTAATTAGAATATTCTAAAGCATTTTAAGACCCATTAAATGGTTATTTTGGTGCTAAAAAGTGCGCAAAGGGGATGTTAATTTGAAATCATTTGTCAAATTTATCGTGATTTTATTAACGTAAACTATGCATGAAATAGATTGATCAGGGAGAAGGGTCAGATCATAAATGTTTACAGTAGGAGGACACAAATAACACTGTGCAGCAGAATTTTTGGGGGTGGAAATTTTCTTTTGGAGATGAAGGCCCTTAATGAGTATACTTTTTGTCATGCACTTAAAGTTCATCAAGAATGAATTCAATTCGCCATAACTCGGAAGTTTGGTCTATGGCAGAAGTGTCCTTCCGTTTCATCATATTATCTTCATCGACATTCATCGGCAACAAAATATTTTTAACGCCCCAGATTTTAGCCTCCCGATTTTGAATTTTTCAATATTGATGTTTTTTTGATATTTTGCATATAACAGCCAAACCATTGAGATAGTCGATGTAACAATAAGACAAAAATTGAAGCCAAGACAATAATTAAGAACTCTCTAGTACGTAGCAAAAACATTGGAACGCTTCTTCAAGCAGTTTTGGCTTTGTGGATAAAAAAACTCCAATTCAAAATCGGGAGGCTCGATTCTCACCGTAGCCATATGGCCGAGTGGACTTTTTTGTTCAGTACAGTCACAGGAATCAGAAACGCGAAGGGTTCAATAAGGTTTTCAAATCGCCCCACCCTTATAGGTATGTCTACATACCTATACATAACGAATATACAGAAAAACAAAACATAGTTTAATTCTGAACCAAGTCCTAATAAATGTCAAAAATAACGGGACAAAATCGATTCGTTGTCAATGAGAACCGTACCTTAAATCTTCTGAGGAACATTTTTGCAGAATATTTGGAAGCTAAAAAATCTCATCTTGTGGTACTTTCACTACGGTTAAAGAAATAAAGGACGAATAGAACATGAAAGGCATTGAGTTAGAAGAATGAAATGTTCTCCAAAAAGATAAAATGGGCACTGATAATTGCCATTCATCTTAAAACCAGTAAGGAAAGGTTCAAAGTCCAGTACACCGACTATATGAAACCCTACACCACCACGATTTCAATATAATATGGCGATTTTTTTTCACCAAACTGTGTCACATTTTTCAAATTTCATAATAATATCTGTTTGGTGTGTCAAACACATGAACTCGGCCGAAAATATATATGGTGAGCTACATGCAAATCTGAACCGATTTTAATAAAATTCGGCAAAAAGAAACTCCTTCACTAAAAATCGTTAACATAGGTTAATGTTTTGGTATAGCCCCTATATAACGGTATCTTCCGATTGTTGGTATTTTGACGATTTTAGCTACAATTTTTACCCGAACTAGCTGCAATTTTACATTTCAAGTTCAAAGTGGTCACGAAAGTTATTCACTAAAAATCTTCAGCATAGGCCCATGTGTTGATATAGCTCCCATATGACGGTAACTCCCGATTGTCGCTATTTTGAGAAATTTATCAAAATTTTAAACCGAACTAGCCGCAATGTGACATTCGAAGTTCTCAGTTGTCACGAAACTTATTTAAAACATAGGTCCATGTTTTGGTATAGCCCCCATATAACGGTACCTCCCGATTTTCGGCATTTTGAAGAATTTAGCTATACTTTTTACCCAAACTAATTTGACATTTCAGGTTCATAGTGGTCATGAAAGTTCTTCACCAAAAATCGTTAACATAGCTCCATGTTTTGTTATAGCCCCCATATAACAGTGTCTTCTGATTTTGGTATTTTCAGGATGTTATCTAAAATTTTAAACCGAACTATCTGTAATTTGACATAGGAGGTTCTCAGCGGTCACAAAACTTTTTTTACTAAAAGCGGTCCATGGTTTAATATAGCCCTCATATAACAGTACCTCCCGATGTTCGACATTTTGAGGATTTTAATTATAATTTTAAACCGAACTAGCTTTAATTTGACATTTGAGGTTTTCGGTGGTCAGGAAACTTCTTCACTAAAAATCGTAAACGTAGGTCCATGTTTTGGTATAGCCCCTGTATAACGGTTACACCCGTTTTTGGACATTTCGAGGATATTAGCTACAATTTTTAACCGAACTAGTAGAAATTTTACAATTGATGTTCTCTGAGGTCACGAAACTTTTTTGATATTGCCCCCATATAACGCTACTTCCCAATTTTTTGTATTTTGAGGGCCTTAGCTACATTGTTTGCCAGAACTACCCGTAATTTTACATTTGAGGTTCCGTGCAGTTACAAAACTTTTCCATCAAAAATTGTCAAGTTAGTCCACACTGAACTGGTTGCAAACATTTTTTAAATTTGATCGTACAGTTTAGGCATTGGTCGAAAAAAAATTATTCCATCTTAGTTAAGAATATTTTATGGTGGAGGGTAGTAAAAGTTCGGCCCGGTCGAACTTAACGATTTCTTACTTGTTTTCCATTTGTTCCAAAAACCTTATAAATGAAATGTTATGGCGATCGGTTAACATTAGCGTTTATGTTTTCTTTTGTTTTTTTTTTTTGTCGCCCTATTGGACATAAACAGCGACGTTTGTGCAACAAATACCTAAAATCGGGCGGTAATATTTTTCAAAATTTTCAAATTTCATCAAAATTGGACACAAATGCCTCAAATCGTGCGACAATATACATCCAAATCTGGACCTATCTCAATATAATTTGGCAAACTTATTTCTAGTCCGAATTTGGTGAAATGTTCCAAATACCTCAATTCGGGCGAACATATATATGGAAGCTATACCGAATCTGAACCAATTGCTGAACATTGAGCAGTAGCGTTCTTCCTATGACTAAAAACATGGGGCAATTAATGCGAACTATACGTTGCACATGGACGGACGGCATAAATCTACTCAGAAAGTGATTATTTGTATGAATATCCCTAAGCGGAACTAAGTATGGATCTATCTTATCTCCTTTTGCATGTTACTACATACTAATGCCAAAAGACATAATACACCTCCCTTACCAGTGTGGTGTACGGTATAAACACCATAGTGTATGACAAACAGAAATTGGTATATTAGAATATCTTAACAATCTCCGTATAAATTTCAAATCAAAGTCCCAAAAATGTCATTGAATAACGAACACAGATGTTCCCATTTCGTTGAATTATTACCCCCAACTTACTGTCAAATTTATCTAAAAACACATATCATATCTTCTTATCAACAAACCTCTTCTTTCTTTCGACTTGCCACTGTTCTGTAGGATGATTAAGTTGTACGTTTTTTTATTCTTTATGATTAAAGTTTCTTATTAAATTAGTGTTTTCACTTATCAGTGAATCGATTGTTGTTGATGATGTTCTTCTTTCATCAGCATAATTGTGTTAATCGTATGCATAGCTCGTTCCCCAATAACACCTGTTTACTGTTCGCGCATACACAATGGGTTCTTAATGATAAGCCGTAAAACAAATAATCTAATAATCGAATAATTTGAATTTTTTCGAACTTTCGTTTTCACATTGATTTCTACATGTAGTAGAAATGTTTTGTTATGATAGGAACTGCTTATACCCCCCCACCAAAAAAAAAGTAACACATAAAATAGTTTTAAAAATATAAAAGAGATTTACAGATAAATAAAAAGATACATACATACATAGTTATCATTTCGTTGAACATATTGAAAAGAAGTTTGAATTTCTTTGGGCAAAATCCGTTTCAAACATTTTGAAGTCCGGCTGGCTGGAACATACGATAACTCTGGAACGGATCAACCAATTTGGGTCGTCCAAATATGCATCAAGTTTGAAGGTGGGCCATGTCGTTCCACACCTTCGGGTACATCCACCACAAAGCAACAATTAAAAAATTGTCGATAGAATTTTATCCACAACTTTGCATGTCGTAATATTTTCCCCAGACATAGATCAGCTTCCAATATGGACTATATCAGACCATTCCTTTGGGTATCTTGCTGGAACGCAACGATAACTCTGGAACGGATCAACCAATTTGGGTCAAAATTTGGTTCTCGTATTAAGTTGTCCAAACTTAAATCAAGTTCCAAGATGTGCCATTCTTTTCCCATCTGCATGAAATTCATTGCAGCAGGTTGTGCTCGTGGTCCCTTTCAAGACGGTGCAAGTCCCTCCTTCCTAAGGTAATGTTCCAAAAGCTCTAAATAACCCTGATGAACGCTAACCGCCTGTTTATGTATGTCGCACGAAAACCCGTACGAAAGGAAAACAGTCACTCACTTCCGTCTAAAAATCCGTTCATGTATTTCGCAAACTATCGTGCGACTGCCGTTACGTATCCTATGCAAATACAACTAATTTGAATGAACTTTTGTACAACTATCCCCCCATACCATTGCTATCGTAAACGATCCGTTTTCGAATGTTTTTCGATAGTTTTGCGGAAATTTTTTTTCGAAAACGACACACGAGAACGAATTGAAAACGATTCATTCGTCGCTTAGTTTGTGGCAGGAAAACCTTCGAATTCGAATATCGTTAATAATATTATTAGCGAATGAAAGATGATAGTTTTTACGATAGTGGCGAAAAACATTTTTTGTGGAGTTTCTTGATGTTTCTGTTATGTACCTTTTCCGTTTTTATTTCTTTATGTTTGCGACTCGATATTGAACTGTTGATAAACATTGTTGTCTTGTGTTTGGCAACCTACCCATATGTTGTCTTTATCAACACTTATTGTCTATATTATACGTAGCATTTACATATATCGAAATTATTTGAAAAAAGCAAATGGAAATTTTTTACAAACAATACAATTTTTTTTGAAACAAAAAAAATTTTTAAAAGTAAAAAATTTTTCTCGAAACAATTTTTCTTGTGAAGAAAAAACATTCGCCAAATGTTCGAAAACGATATCGTTTTTAAACTATTGACGAACAAAAGAACAACGTGCTTGTGTGCACCCGAAAAACATTTGCCAATTCTTCGAATGTGATATCGTTTTCGAAAGTTGTACCGAACATTCGAATAATATCCGCGATTGGTATGAGGGGATGTTCCATAAATGAGAGCCAAACGAGAAATAAAAATAAAATCCACATATACACACAAACATTGGAATATCCCCCCATAGCAAGTGCGGATATTATTCGAATGTCCGGCACAACTTTCGAAAACGATATCACTGTCGAAGGATTGGCTAATGTTTTTCGGGTGTACACAAGCACGTTTTTCTTTTGTTCGTCAAAAGTTTAAAAACGATATCATTTTCGAACATTTTGCGAATGTTTTTTCTTCACAAGAAAAATTGTTTCGAGAAACATTTCTTACTTCGGAAATTTTTTACGTTTTAAAAAATAATTTTATGTAGTTCGTGAAAAATTCCCGTTTGCTTTTTTCAAATATTTTCGATATAAATGCTACTTATAATATTAACAAGAAGTGATGTTAAACACAACATATAGCTTGGTTACAAATACAAGAAAACAATGTTTATACCCACCATATCATTGCTATCGCAAACGATTCGTTTTCGAATGTTTTTCGATAGTTTTGCGGATATTTTGTTCGAAAACGACACACGAGAACGAATTGAAAACGATTCATTCGTCGCTCAGTTTGTGGCAGGAAAACCTCCGAATTCGAATATCGTTAATAATATTATTAGCGAATGAAAGATGATAGTTTTTACGATAGTGGCGAAAAACATTTTTTGTGGTGTTTCTTGATGTTTCTGTTATGTACCTTTTCCGTTTTTATTTCTTTATGTTTGAGACTCGATATGTAACTGTTGATAAACATTGTTGTCTTGTGTTTGGCAACCTATCCATATGTTGTCTTTATCAACACTTATTGTCTATATTATACGTAGCATTTATATCGAAATTATTTGAAAAAAGCAAATGGGAATTTTTTACAAACAATATAAAATTTTTTTTGAAACAAAAAAAATTTCAAAGTAAAAATGTTTCTCGAAACAATTTTTCTTGCGAAGAAAAAACATTCGCCAAATGTTCGAAAACGATATCGTTTTCAAACTTTTGACGAACAAAAGAACAACGTGCTTGTGTACACCCGAAAAACATTTGCCAATTCTTCGAATATGATATCGTTTTCGAAAGTTGTGCCGAACATTCGAATAATATCCGCACTTGGAATGGGGGGTAAACTGTTACACACATTGAATCGCAAACATTACAAAGAAGAAAAGGTGCATAACGGAAAAATCAAGAGACGTCAGATAAAGTTAATCATGTCATAAAATCGAAACTCCGCCAAAAATGCTTTTTTGGCACTATCGTAAAAACTATCATCTTTCATTCGCTACTAATATTATTAAAGATATTCGAATTCGAGGGTTTTCCTGCCACAAGCTGAGCGGCGAATGAATCGTTTTCAATTCGTTCTCGTGTGTCGTTCTCGAACAAAATATCCGCAAAACTATCGAAAAACATTCGAAAACGAATCGTTTGCGATAGCAATGGTATGGGGGGATGTGTGAAATGTTTTGTTTGAGAAAATAAAATGTGTCGGTATTTTGAATTATTTTATTTAATTGATTTCTTCAAAATAATGAATGAAACTGCCTTTAAAACGTGTCTATAAAATTTTTATTTTGTTTCATAAATGTGTTTTAAGATTTTCGGTGTTGTTCGCGAATTTGAAATTCTCTTTCCACAAAAGACAGTCCAAATTTACAGGAAATCTGTACGTTTACGTGTTATTTCGTATGACAAGCCATACGAGTCGCGTAGATTTTCATTTCGAACAGAAAATGATTTTTTCCACTTTGGAAGCGCAAGAAACCTTTCGGTCGACATACATAAACTGGCTGTAAAATTTATGAATTGAGAATCCGATTTGGTTGAAATTTTTCACATCGTAAAATATCTTCCAAATATTTAGTATTCCATGGGTGTGATACGAAGTGTCGGAAGCAAACATTGTTTTCCTAATTATTTCTGTGATAATTATTTGAATTTTTAAAGTTTTAAATATATGTAGGTATGTCGCACAGCGTTGCCGCTTCCATACAAAAGTGGAAAAAAATAGAAGGCATTAACCTAGGTTGATAAATTTTTGCACAAGTATGTATGAAGGCACAGGAAGGAAAAATATCAACTTTGGTCCATATCGGTTCAAATTTGGATATATCCCCCATATATATATATATATATATATATATATATATATATATATATATATATATATATATATATATATATATATTTTCCCGATTTTGTTGTAAATCGCTCAATTTTTAAAAAATAGCCTTCAAATTTAACATGGGATGTTTTTTAGGCCCTTTTTTAGTTAAACCGACTTTGACAAAAATCGGTTTAGATTTTGATATAGCTCTCATATATATTTTCGCACGATTTTATGTATTCGATACACTGAACACGCAATGTATGTGAAATATTTATTAGGAAAATGCGATGTAATTATTCGTAATTGAGTGACAAAATATATATGGAAGCTATATTCAAACCTGAACCGATATGGACCAAAGTTGATATTATTCATTCCTGTGCCCTCAAGTGCAAAAATTCATCAACCTAGGACAACGGTAAAACTGAACAGAGGACTGAGGAAACATCCCATGTTAAATTTGAAAGCTATTCATCAAAAATTGAACGAATTATAGCAGAATCGAGAAAAAATATATATCTAAATATGAACCGATTTTTGAGAAAACCGGTGAAACTACTCAGGTGCCTAAGAAAATATCACTTATTAAATTTGAAGGCTATTCGATCAAAATTGAACGAGTTGTAGAAAAAAATATTAACAACAACATTTTCAGAAATAATTATTTTAGTGGTCGTCTTCATATAATTATCGCTTTAGATTACCTGGGAAATATTTTTATACCCTAGACCACCATGTGGGGAGGGTATTATACGTTGATTTTGGCCAAAAAGTTTGTAAACGAGCTGAGTCGATCTGGCTATGTGTGTCCGTCCGTCCGACTGTCCACCTAAACCTTGTAATTACGCTACAGTTCGCAATTTTAATCCTATCGTCACCAAATTTTAGCTGTTGATGAAGGTCCCAAAGTGGAAGAACCCTATTGATTTTGGTGATGGTCGGAAATTATTCAGAGGTCGGAATGGGCAAAAAACTTATTTGGGAAAAAGTCAACGTTTAATTTCAAAGCGAATATCTCCGCTTCTATTAAGAGCATATCAAAAGCAACCTGCTAATGAAAGTAGAAAATATCACCTTTGCAATTATGTAACGTAGGTTATCGTAGGTGGTCAAACGGCGAAGATGTCACAATAGCCGCTAATAGAACTCAACTTCTCAGTTTTGCCATTTTAATAATAATGACGAGTATCACAGCTTTGGTTGGGGACCTTTCAAAAGCATAGTCTGACTATGAAAGTAGAAAATCCCATCTTTACAATGACGTAAAGCAGGTTGGCGTAGGTGGCCAAATAACGGAGATATCGTAATAGTCGGTAATACATCCCATTTTTTTTTTGTAACCACGGTCCCACTGAGGACAAAATCTATTGATTCTGGTAATGGTCGGTATCATTCAGGAGTCTGAATGTCAAAAAAAACTTATTTGGAGAAAAGGCCACATTTAATTTCAAAGCGAATATCTCTCTTCTGTAAGAGGTATATCGAATGCAAAACCTGGCAAGGAAAGTAGAAAATATCATCTTTACAACGATGTGAAGTAGGTTGTCATAGGTGGTCAAACAACAGATATATCGCAATAGTCGGTAGTGCATCCTCACGAAATTTTTGGGGTTGATGGGGGTCTCACAGAGAAAGAAGCTTATTAATGGTTGGTGTACATCCCTTTTTTTAAGTTTTTGCCTTTTTAAGGGCGAAGGCCATTATTTTTGAGATTTTAATTATTTTAATTAATCGAGCTTTTATGACCTAAGGAGATTACATTGAAAAATTGATATCTAGCGAAGTCCTACACACACACATCAACCGCTATGCGACGATCGTTTCGTTAGCTGGTTAGGCTAACATCCTCATGTTGTTGTTGCTAGACAATTTTCGCCATTAAATTTGCAATTGTGAATTTCAAATTGAAGCTTTTTTATTTCCAAAGACGACTCATTTGTCCCCCTTCTATTCCAGAAATCAATTTTTCAATATTACATTCAACTAATGGTTTTTTTCCATCGTAGACTGTATATGTCTTTCACACATGTCTGTATATGTCTTTATTTGAGTTGTACTGACGATGCACTTAAATGCGTTTCAACAAAATTGACCTGTATTAATGAAGACATTCAGACGCTAAGCTATCCCAATTTTAATATATTAAATTTTACCAGTCAAAAGCTTATGCACAGCGGTACTGGTGTAGGGTATCACATAGTCGGCCCCGACCCGACCCTTGGCTCACTTTTTCATATTTAAAGAGTTGTAACTTCGTTACGGATGCACATATTGACGAAATTTCTCACATTCGTCGTAGCTGATGTGCTTACTGTAAGAAAGAAACGCAAACATATATAAAAGTTATCATCACATTTTTCGATTTTTGTCCACTACGGCAACACTGTGTGTCGCATTTACAAGCAATACACTATATGTAGTTTTAAGTTTTTCGAAATGTTATTGTTGTTAATAATTCTTTGGTGTATAAAATATTCCAGAAGAGAATTATCAGTATAGGCCCTGATAAAGCCGCTATACAACGGTACCTCCCGATTTTCGGTATTTTGAAGGTTGTGCCTTCAATATTCCACCGAAACGACTGAAATTTGGCATTTAGTCTTCTTTGGGGTATACAACTTTCCACCTGAATATTTTCTGTATTGCTCCCCGTCTTCATATAGCCCACTGCCTCCCAATTTTCGGTATTTTGAAGATTTTGGCTGGTATTCAGGCTTCGTTGTGTGTATAAAACTTCCCACCATAGAACGGTACCTCCCGATTTTCGGTATTTTGAAGATTATGTCCTCAAGAACCTATGGAAATGACTACAATTTTCAACATTTAGTCTTTGTTGAAGGTATGCAACTTTCCACAAAAATGTGTCGGTATTGGCCCAAGTCTTCATATAGACCCCATAGAACGGTACCCCCATTGTCGGAATTTTGAAAGTTTAGAGTCATTCCTAAACCGGAATAACTGAAATTTTGTATTTACGCTACGCTCTCCTAGCCTTCGCAAAACGTAAGATTATTTACACTTCTCTTATAAGGTCTAGATTACAATTTGTGCAGGTTGTTTGGAATCCAACATCTAGCACTCAAGTTAATCGCATTGAAAGACTCCAAAAAAAGTTTATAAAATTTGCACTTTTTCCATAAATTTTAGTTCTTCAGTTCCCTCCTATGAAGCTCGCTGCAAATTAATCCATTTGCCAGTGCTACACAATCGTAGATACTTGCAATACATGTGTAGAGCTCGGAAGAAAAATTGGTTTTGATTTGGACCAAGTGGGTTACTCCGTTTGAGAGTGTTCGTGTGCAACAGCCATCCTGACTGACATTTTATTGCCTGTAACGGATTTGTTCTTAACATGCATGTGTTGGATTTAAAATTATTAATTCGATGATGCACATTTTTATCGCATCAATGCAATACAATCGTATATGCTCTCAACATTAACTAACTTATATTTGAACTCTATTTACGTATGTATATCGTCTAGTTTTATTAACTTTCACGATCAACGGCCAGGTCATCTCATTCAGCATAACCTTAGCCAAGCAACACTACTTTGAACCTTTTGTCGGTAACAAACTGATTAATGAAATACTTTAAATTTATTACATTAACAACAATTAATTTCCTCTGTTATTTATCTTATCCGAAAGCAGAATGCGGTAAATGATAAACCATGTATTCATGGAAAAATAGATGGTTAACGATGTAAGATGATGGAACGAACGAACACATGGTAACTTGTTAGCCATTCAGTGACATTCTACCATGGTTTGTCCATTTAAATGTTTTTACAACAACTGTCGCATGACAATTTGTTGTTCATCTCGTAGGTAGACACTTCAGCAGGCAATGAAATAATAACAGCCAGCTCAACGCCTCAGAAGATTTTTCTAGACAATGGCAGTTAATTGAAGATGCAGTCGGATGTGAGAATATGTGAACAACAGATGAATACATACAAAGGTATGTGTGTGCGTCTGTGCTTTCGATGAACTTTCCTGTGAAATTTCACTTTTATTTACAGTTGCCGTTGTCGATTGTGTTCGTTATCAGCTCTTGTTTATAACAAATTAATTACTTTGTTTTACTTTTTTCACCATTTTAATGAAATGTATCTGACCTGCCCTAAAGCAATGGAAATCATTAAAGTTTTTAGTTTTCTAAAGAAAGTAAATCTGTTGATGGTAGATTTTTGTTCTGCTCGGGTTTTTGTTATGACTAGAGGGTACATTGATTGCATTCGGCTTTCCATAAAGAACACTTAGGTAATCACCGATACACGTTTTTTGTTGAAGATGAAAGTGTCAGGTGATTTGACTTGTAAGTAACTTTTCAACTTATAAAAATATACTGGGGCTTGTCAGCAAAGTCCTAATACGAAGTTCAATTTTAAAAGAGAAGCTTTTATGTATAACTCTTGATAGTATCATCGTATTTCTGTTAGCTTTTTAATGTTTTTCAAAAATTTTAACATCAGCTAAATAAAACAGATTTTGGCAGCCATACAAGGATAAACTGAAGGAGTACAAAAGCAAAAAAAGGAATCATTGATTGAATTCTGTGGATAGTTAGATAGGAGCAAAAATCCAACCAGACTAAGCAAAGAAAGATATGACAAAAAGCCACTCACATCCCACTTATGTATATGTATAATAAAAAATAACGGCATCAGGTTGGAAGACTCTGCCAAATCTTTTGAAATCCTTCTGACGACGCCATGTTTTGTGATATTATCTTCACCTTGGTCTTTCCATCACCTTGGCCTTCCCTTGAAGCTTGTTATATTTATATGCCTTTTGTCGGAGGCATCTTTATCCATCCCGCTGGCATGGTCCAGGCAAATGCAACCGTTGTAACTCGATATGTTTTACTCTATCGGCTGGTGCAGCTAGTGGCTCATACGATGCCGGTAATAACTGCACGATCCCACGGGCGGCGGATTCTTCGATATCGAATTGAGCCGGAATCACACTACATCAGCGTACACCTGAATTTGTATTTGTATCTTTTTATGTCCTCCACTAAATATGCAGGGTATAATTAAGAGACCATATAAATATATATATTCTTGATCAGGGTAAAATTCCATGTCGACATAACCATATCTGTCTGTCCGTCCGTCTGCTGAAATCAAGATACAGCTCGCAATTTTTAAGATAGAACTTTGTAAGTTTCTATTACTCCTAGGATGTTTGGTATTGCAATTGGGCTAAATCGGTCCACGTTTTGATATAGCCCCCATAGCACGGTATCATCCAATTTTCGGTATTTTGAAGGTTTTAGCTTCGTTACGGCTTCGTTATCACACCGAACTGGCAGAAATTTGGAACTTGGTCTTTGTTGGTGGTATAAAACTTTCTCCCAGAAATTTGTCGGTATAGGTCCACGCCTTCAAATAGCCCCCATAGAACGGTACCTCTAGATTTTCGGTATTTAGAAGGATTTAGCCTCATTATCGCACAAAAAATGCCTGATGTGTTGTATTTAGTCTTAATTGGGGGTATAAAACTGTTTAATTGCAATTTGTCGTACAGGTTTAGTGTAGCCCCCATAGAACGCAACCTCCCTATTTCCGGAAGTTTGAAGGTTGTGGCCTCAATATTCCACCGAAATGGCTGAAATTTGGTATTTAGTCTTCATTTGGAGTGTTAAACGTTCAACATGAAACTTGTCGGTATAGGTCCACGCCTTTATATACCCCCTTAGAACGGTACCACCTGATTTTCGGCATTTTGAAGATTTTAGCCTCATTATTACACCGAAATGGCTGAAGTTTGGAAAATAGTCTTCTTTGGGGGTATAAAACTTTCCCCATAATTTGGCGGTATAGGTCCACGCCTTCATATAGTCCCCATAGAACGGTACCTCCCGATTTTCGGTATTTTGAAGGTTGTGGACACAATTATCTACTGAAATGGCTGAAATTTGGTATCTAGTTTTTGTTGGAGGTTTCGATATAGACCCCCATAGAACGATTTTCCCAATTTTCGGAATTCTAAGGTGGTGACGTGCCACCGTGGTGCAATGGTATGCACACCCGCCTTGCACATATAAGGTCGTGGGTTCGATTCCACGGCCAGGCAACATCAAAACACTTTTCAACGGTGGCAAAATACCCCTCAGTAATGTTGGCGACATTTCCTGAGTATCTCAGCTATGTAAAACTTCTCTACAAAAGTGGTGTCTTAGACACGCCGTTCGGACTCAGCGATAAACTGTAGGTCCCGTATCATTGAGCTAATATGAATCGGGGTGCACTCATTAATATGAGAGAAGTCTCCCTTGTCCCTTATGGGATGTTTGTGGAATAATTACATATATTATATTATAAGATGGTGACGTCAAATTTGGTATTTAATCTTCTTCATAAACGAAAGGAAACTAATTGTTCCATTTTACTTCAGCTCGTGGTGGAGGGTATAACAAGTTCGGCCTGGCCGAACCTAACACCGTTCTTACTTTTTATTTGTATCTTTTGACCGAATTCTTTTGGTCCGTATCGGCAAGGAGAAAATCAGGAACCAATATGGACGTGCTCAATTTGTCACATCTGCATCCACCATACTCAAACTTCGGTGAGATACAATATAAACCAGGAGTGGCTGCATCTCAGGGGTTGCTCTGCATTCACCGTCAGAATACAAGGCTCCCCCCAATTCCCCTATGAGCAACCGCACACTTAACATATCATGGAACTAGTGGACTTTATGCGTCGCAAAAATATCAAGGTCGGGGAGGTGCAGGAAACCAAGCTCAACAAATCTCGTTTGAGCCTGGCTCTAATGACCCGTAGGTGGAATGTATGGGGTATCATTCAGGTGTGGAACTGTCAAAGTAGAGTTGCTTAAAGTATACATCTTGTCGATAAATAGTTGTACTCCAGGTTATAGCCCCAACATTAGCCCGCTTTTGAAAGATCTTATGTTCCCGAGGGACTTTAATTTTCAACATGAGTTATGGCATTAGATTCTCGGAAATGCCTCGTTTTACACGGTAATGAGGAGGTTTTAGGAAGAATTAGAGGAGAGTATCACCGTTCGCCAGATATGACCATTATGTCACCTGGTCTAACAAATGACGTCACCTGGCAACCCATCGTTTCTCTTGGCTCAGACCATCTCCCCATAATTGCCTCCATCAGCAGGCCGCCCGATGTCATCACCTCTGAACGTCGCACTTTCATCGATCACGGAAAAGCTAATTGAAATGGGTTCCGAGAGTTCATTAATCACCGCTTAAGAGATCTGCCCAACCCTTCTGATGTTCGGGTAGCTGGAAGGACGTTTCGAGACATTACCATCACTGCAGCAGTTCGAACGTGCAATGAGACTCAACATAGGCGACGGATTGGCGAATGAGATTCATGAGTTTCGTTGTGCCAACCCCAGGAACCCCAGAGTCAGGGAGCTGATATAGGAAGTTAGCAGTTTGGTCGGTAAGCATAATCCAAAAAAGTGACAAAATCATATGATTTTCGTCGGAATAAGTGAATTGTGGGCAAAGGTTAAGTCACTCTCGAACCAAGGAAAGAAGGAATATAGGACCTCAGTCACGTTTAACGACGTTAAGCTGACTGATCCGAAGAGGGCGCAGGTCATTTCAGCGCTACCGTGCGAAGAGAAGAGTACTACATCGCATTAGATCTCTTTCTGCCGAGGATGAACGACCACAATTTACAATGGATAATGTTGCGAATGCCATCAGGAACACTAAATCATCCAAAGCTTATAGAATCTCCATGGTAATGCTGAAACAGCTGAATGAGCCGGGAGTCGAGTATCGCACTAAATTCCGAACCTGTCGCTAGTCTGGAAAATGGGTAGGGTGGTCCCGCTACTGAAGCCGGCAAGGATGAATCAAAAATGCTTTAAAACAGATATGGTGGCGCTTGACTTATCATAAGCCTTTTATACTGTCAAGCACACCATACTGTTTGAGGACATTATGCAGACTACCCTCCGGCCAAGTTTGAAACCTCACTTAATCAATTATATTTGTGGACGCTGGTGGTACATGGAATTTAGGAACAAGAAACAGAGACTCGTAAAGTGAAACAGGGAGTTCCCCAAAGTGTGGTGATTTCTTCGGAACTGTTTAACCCCTATATCCATACTATCTAGACGGCATTGAGATCGTAATGTATACGTACGTACGATCTTGACGTCAGATAGCATCCCTTATGCCATTTGTGAATGGCTGAGCTCCTATTTGACAGATCTTATCACCTTTTTCCACGCGAGGAATATGCAAACACAATGGCATGCTTTCGTTGCACTACATGCTCGTGTGTTACCGTGAGAGCCATCCCAGGCAAGTCTGGAGGGATCTTCATGATCTAGAAGGAGAGGTCAAACGTTACAAGAGAAAAACCACAGTATTTTTGGTTCAACTACGCTAGTGAAAGGATCGTTTATACAGTCCCGCACGATGCACTGCGCCTTTTCAACTGCCATGCCGCACAATCTACCACAGCAGCCACATTCCTATAACTGTAGACAGACCCTAGATTAAGCAAAAACAATAACATTAAGATCGGCCGGGACGAACTTTTTATACCCTCCACCATAAAATATACTGAACTAAAATGGATTAATTAGGTTCTTGTTAGGTGCAAAAATTGTTCGACCACGGATACCACAAATGCCTAAATTAGGTCAAAAATACATCTAAAATGTTCTTCAATCACTTGGTACCTTTATATGGGGGATATACCAAAACATGGACTATGTGGACGACTTTTGGTGGAGGAGTTTCGGGACCTCTGAACATTTTAAATGTCAAATTCAGGGCTTCGGAGTCGGAGTTGGAGTCGGAGTCTGGAGTCGGAGTCTAGCAAATTTTGCTGGAGTCGTAGTCGGAGCCGGAGTCGGAAAAAAAAAGCTCGACTCCGACTCCGGGCAACAATCTGATCTACATTTATCAAAATTTGTCAAATCAATTTAAATTATTTAAATGATCATAATTTAAAAAAAAACTCTTAATCTCTATTTTGACTACAAAATGCATATCGGAAACATTTTTGGGTCAATTGATTTGAATAATGTTTGCATGTTCCAAATATACTTAGGGAAGATCTTTTAGAAGATTTACAGGCCATTTTATAGAAGACTCACTGGTCTTCTATTGTTGTTTTTTTATAAGTCATTTATGTCTGCTGTGAAAGAACATGTTGGGCTTCTATGAAAGACCTTGTAGTACTTTAAGGGAAATCATACGAAAGACCTACTAGACTTCTTGCTGAATTTGTATGAGAAAAGTTAGAATCTTCTTAAAGACGATGTTCCTGCTATTTTTTAAACGACATATTCGGTCTTTTGAAGAAACACGCGGCTTTTATAAAGAAGTCTGCTTTTTTATAATAGAATAGTGTGTGGTTATCTATGTATAAGTAAACCTACTTAATCATTTCTCTCTCTCTCTATTTAAGGGGATATTAGTGCGGTATATGGGTGCTATACTGAAACGTGGTCCTATGTTAACAATTTTCGATGGAGATGTTTTGTGACCACTAGGAACCTCAACTGTGAAATTACAAGTAGTTCGGATAAACATTTTAGCTGAAATCCTCAAAATACCGAAAATCGGGAGGTAGCGTTATATGGGGGCTATACCAAAACGTGTATCTATGCTGACAATTTTTGGTGGAGAACAGGGACCCCAAGTGTTAAATTACAGGAAGTTCGGTGAAAAAAATTAAGCTAAAATCCTCAAAATACCGAAAATCGGAAGGTACCGTTATATGGGACTAGAACTATGTTGACAATTTTTATGGAGATGTTTTTGACCACTAGGAACCTCAAGTTTGTAGCTAAAATCCTCAAAATACCAAAAATCGGGAGGTACCGTTATATTCGGGCTATACCGAAACGTCGACCTATGCTGACAATTTTTAGTGGAAATGTTTTGTACAACTAGGAACTCCAAATGTTAAATTACAGGTAATTTGGGCAAAAGATGAAGCTGAAATCCTCAAAATACCGAAAATCGGGAGGTACCGTTACATGGGGGCTATACCAAAAAATAGAACTGTTTGGACGATTTTTGGTGGAGAAGTTTCGGGACCACTGAGAACCTCAAATGTCATATTGCACCTATTTCGGCCAAACAATTTAGCTTAATTCCCCAAATAGATAAATTTTAGTGGAGAAACTTTTTGGCCATTTAGCTAATTCGGTCAGAAAATGTAGCAAAAACCTCAAAATACTTTAAATCGGAAGGTATCTTTATATGGGGCCTATATCAAAACCTATCTTGGCAATTTTTAGTGGAGAAGTTTTCTGGTCAACAACGTGATCGATCAGGTTTCTGGTTTTTCCATCTGAGTACATTCACGTGGCATTGTGTATGCCGAGGTGTTGGAACCAGGTGCTGCTCACTACCATGTTCTTTCCGTTGTCGGATGTCATCTCATGAAAACTGAAATTGCCAACCGTAGAACAAAATATATTGTCCCTCCCAATTCTGGCATCGAAAACCTTAACGTCATAACAAAATCATCATGGGCTGTTCATCTTCGGTCGGCGCATGGGCGCAGATGAGATTAAAGTTAAAGAGCTTTGCTTTTATACTGATTGGGGCAATTTTCTTATCAACTGGAGACAACCTGGAGCCCACGTTCTTAAATCTTTATTTATTTACCATAAATCCAACACCTAGCTAATGTTTCTTTTCATGGCAGCTATAACACAGTACGTAATCGTTTGTTGTCTTTAAGTCTGTACGATTCGATCGCCCTTCTTGTAAGGCGATAATATCAGGTTTGTACTTACCAAGCTCATCCGCCACTGCTCAAACTAGATTTTTTCACAACTCCTTAAAGATATGTTACTTCCACATAAAACCAACAAAAAGCAAATCTGCCTGTAAATCACTACCTTCTTAATTATACAGATGTACATCACAAAAGCATAGATTAAGGAAACCAACACAAAAATCAATTGACAATCACAATTTTTTCAAAAGATGACCTTAAAGAAAATAACCATTTCTAATGAATGGTAGAGATCAATGTAATATTATACAGTCATTAAACGTCATCTCTATTGATTGTCATTAAATTAATTCACGGTGAAAGTTTGCTTTACTAAAATTACAATTCAAGTACTTCGAAAACCACCAAAAAACAAACGAGAAGTCATGGCCAGAGAACCCAAGGAGAGAAGAAACAACAACAACATCATTTTATTAAGCCTTTTCTTTGGGTAGTTGGGTTCGAAATTGTTGAAAAGACATTAACTTAAATAGTCATTAGATGGGCAGAAAGAAAGAAAGAATCGACTGCTGTAAGGCATAGCACAAAAGAGCAAAATAACCGAATAACAGAATATCAGCGGGATAGAATGAAGCCTTTCACAAAGCCACCGGCAGCAGCACCAAGTATCATTTACTTCACTGCAATTATGGTTTTTCTTTATACTTTTTCTAACCCTGTTTTTCGGCGGCCTTTTTTAACAAAGGGATATTTATTCTTGTAAATAGGACAGGATAGGATAGGGTATAAGTATCATTGTTCTTTTTTGCTGCTATTTTTGGTAATTGATTTTTTAGATTCTAAAGTGAAGGTTTCTTTATTTAATATTAATGTTATAGTTTCTAATGTTTAGCGTTGTGATATCTGCTGTTGGTTTTGTTTTTGGGTATTTATGGAACAAAAAAACCATAAGATGCTGTGCCATGTTTAAGGTGAAATAAAAGATGTTATCTTTATTGAGTACCCAAAATGTCAAATTTCAGAACAATCAGCAAAGGACAAAACTTTTTTTTTAAATATATGAGGTGCATTTACCCATCATAAAATTAGATAAAAATTAGTTTTGAATCAAAATTTCAAGGCGAATTTAAAGCGATCATATTTGTGACAAAAAATATTTTTTGTTTATAAAAATAGCATTCTCATGCATTCTAGAGTAAAAATATTGGAAAAAATCTAGGGGAGTATTTCTTTTATTTTTCTTGAACCTCTCAAGTAAATGGTCGAATTTTGCTTTATCTACATTCATATAAAGGAGTACATATTGAGAAAGATTACCGGGTTGGTGAGATAAATCATGGCTTATAAACGGAAAAATGGAAAAATGTAGAAAAATGTGACAAAAATAAACAAGTAAAAAAACATTAAGTTCGGCCGGGCCGAACTTTTCATACCCTCCACCATAAAATATTCATTCCTGTCCCCAACTTTAAGTGAGTATGTTAAAATGTCAGATAATGTACATAAAATGCTTCATTCGGGAGGCCCTTTTTTATGGTGCCTATATCTAACTGTTGACAATTTTTGGTGGGCTAGAAATTGGGAGGTACTGTTATATAGGGGTTATAATAAAACATGGGTCTATGTTGAGAGTTTTTGATGGGAGCCTTTAATGTCAAATAACTCCTAATTCGGTTAAAAAATTTAGCTAGAATCCTCAAAATATCGAAAATCGGTACATAACGTGGGAACTTCAAATGTCATTAACAGCTAGTTCGGAGGTATCTGGGCTATACGAAAATATGAACTTAAATGAACAAATTTTGTTGCAGAATTTTTGTTGACTTTTAAATTTCATATTACAGAAAGTTCGTCCAAAAATAAAGCTAAGGTACGGAAAATCGGGAGGTTTGTTTTGGGGCTATACAAAAACATGGACCTACGTTCGGTTAAACATTTTAAGTAAAATCCTCAAAGTACCGAAAATCGGGAAGTATCGTTATATTGGGGCTATGTTGAAAATTGTTGATGCAGATGCGTGGTGACCACTACAACCTTCAAATGTCAAATTACAGTTAGTTCCGTTAAAAATTGAGCTATTCCAAAACATGGACCTATGTCCACTAGTTATATAAGTTTATTGACATTTAAGAACCCTAAATGTCAATTGATAGCTAAATCGGTCTGAAAATGTAGATAAAAACGTCAAAATGTCGTAAATCGGGGGTACCGTTATATGGGGGCTACACCAACACGTGGACCTAGGTCCACAACTTTTGTTATATAAATTTAGTTACACTTAAGAACCCTAAATGTCAAATTATAGCTATATCGGTCTGAAAATGTAGCTAAAAACGTCAAAATACCGTAAATCGGGGGGTACCGTTATATGGGGGCTATACCAAAACGTGGACCTATATCCACAAGTTTTGTCACATAAGTTTATTGACACTTAAAAACAAAAAATGTCAAATTATAGCTAACTCGGTCTGAAAATGTAGCTACAAACGTCAAAATACCGCAAATGGGGGGTACCGTTATATGGGGGCTACACCAAAACTTGGACCTATGTCCACAACTTTTGTTATATAAGTTTATTGACATTTAAGAACCCTAAATGTCAAATTATAGCTACATCGGTCTGAAAATGTAGCTAAAAACGTCAAAATACCGCAAATCGGGGGGTACCGTTATATGGGGGCTATACCAAAACGTGGACCTATGTCCACAACTTTTGTTATATAAGTTTATTGACACTTAAGAACCCTAAATGTCAAGTTATAGCTACATCAGTCTGAAAATGTAGCTAAAAACGTCAAAATACCGTATATCTGGGGGTACCGTTATATGGGGGCTATACCAAAACGTGGACCTATGTACACAACTTTTGTTATATAAGTTTATTGATAATTAGGAATCCTAAATGTCAAATTATAGCCAAATCGGTCTGAAAATGTAGCTAAAAACGTCAAAATACCGTAAATCGGGGGGTACCGTTATATGGGGGCTATACCAAAACGTGCACCGATATAGCCCATCATCGAACTTGACCTGCCTGCAAACAAAAGAAGCATTTTCCCAAAATTTCAGCGTCCTATCTCCATTTTTGTGGATGCTAGAGTGATTACCACAGACGGACGGACGGACGGACGGACGTGCTCAGATCGACTTAGAATTTTACCCTGATCAAGAATATATATACTTTATAGGGTCGCAAATGAGTATTTCAATGTGTTACAAACGGAAAAACAAACTTAATATACCCTCCATACTATGGTGGAGGGTATAAAAACGTGGGCCTGTCTGATTTTTGGCCAGGGATATTTTGTATCTTCAGCGAAGACTAAATACCAACTTTCACTTATTCCGGTTGAATAATGTAGCTAAAACTTTCATAAAACGAAAATCGGGAGTACCGATACCGTAGTACACTGACCTGTGCCGAGGAACGTTTTGTAACTCCAATGAACACAAAATAGAAATTTCAGTTATTTCGGTTGAACAAGGTGGTGAAAACATTCAAAATACCGAAAATTAAGGGTTACCGTTCTATTGGGGCTTTATGAAGACCTGGGCCTATACCGATAAAGTTCTGGTGGATAGTTGTATACCCTCAACGAAGACTAAATACTAAATTTGAGCCATTTCGGTGGGATTCATATCTTTCAAAATACCGAAAATAGGGAGAGACCGGAGGGACAGAAATTCATTTCGGGGGAGCATACTATACCAAAAATGATGTTTTGGAATCAAAATCTTCAAAAAATGTATGGAAAATACTCATTTCAGGGGAGAGGGGCCGCCACCCCGGCGTACGTCTCTGCTAAATATCAAATATTGAAGCCACCCACAACTTTACAAATTCCGCAAATCTGGAGCTACCTTTCTATGGCGGCTATATGAAGGCATGGACCTATACCAACAGATTTCAGTTAGAAAACAAGTAAGCAAATGCTATAGTCGGACAGGACCGACCATGTGATACCCTACACCTCTACCACTGCAATTAGCTACTAGCACATCAAAATGCCTTTATTTAACAAATAAACTTATTGTAACGAATAACTTTGTGGATGCTACCGTGTCCTAATACTCCACTTGTAAAGAAGTTGTTAATGGCTGAAATACTCAGGAAATGTCGCCAACATTACTGAAGTGTATTTTGCCACCATTACAGATTTTATGTTGCCTGGCCGGAAAAAATCATATTCAATTATACGTCAGGAGGCTGTGGGTGCCTTCGCATTCACCAAAATTAATATAAAAAAAACTTTAACGACAGCTACACCGGGTACATTTTGCATATAGTGCCTAAGCTACCCCATGTATAAAAATCCAATTGGACGATTAATACGCTGAGGCTCCATGTAATTTGCAATAATGCCAGAACTGTGCATTTTTCTGTCATGATAGAGACAATTTGTAGCATGGGAGGAAACTGTGGTTCTCTACAAAAAAACCCACTATATATTCCGGAGTAGGCCCGTTGTCTAGCAGACTCATTATCGCAATTTGCATCAGGGAAAGCGTCAGTAGCCTTTTTTTCATATGTTGGCTACACATACTAGGGGCACAAACAATCCTTCTGGCCTAGGCTATACGCAGTGTCGCCAGGCGTCATTTGACTTTTTTTTGAAAGATTGACAGTTTTTAGCCTAAGCGTACTCAGGACAGTTTGACATTCGACCTTGAAAAAAGCACTTTGCCAACAAATGGAATTTACTTGTGAACATTTTCGTCCTATAATTTTTCACAAATTTCGACATGGATAATCAAGGCAAGAGTGCATCGATCAAATTAAATCTGTATATGTCGTTAAAGTCAATCCTATATCAATATGAAAGCTGCCTTAATGAATTCAATCGTGGCCGACACTCGCAAAAACGAAGGTCGTGAGGGTCGACGAAAATCGACCGTTGTGCCAGAAAAAATTAAGCCGTGCGTGACGGTTAATGCAAGATCACCATGTTATATACCGTGAGATAGAGACATCCTTCGGTATTTCTTCCACCAACTAATATTTGATATTGCATAAACACCTGTTCGCAAAAATGGATTTTTCTCGCTGGATCCAGCAATATTGGTCAATAGCTCAACAAAAGGCTCTTGTGCTTCAAACGATATTTATAAGATCGCGACATACGAATCTTGAATCTATGCTTAAGAGCCCGAAACAATGCGTTCTCTCAGAAATCGATTCAAACCAGCGCCTGTTTAACCGGCAAAACGTGGAATTGATGGGTCATGCGCCGTACAGCCCTGACTGGGGATCCAATGATTCATTTGATTCCAGCACATAAGAAAAGGCGTGTTCGACGATTTCCGTTGCCAGGAGATGCTGTAAAAGCGTTCAAGGACCATGTTTTAGTGGTGTCTCCACTGAAAACAACCCGTCAACTTTGCAAACAGTATATTAAAAATTTTCGCAATTTTCACACAAACGTTGTGGTTCATATACCTTCTAAATTTTATCCGATCATCATCTCAATTTGAAAGCTTCTTCTTTGTCATATACTCTTACCTTATTTTAAATGTCGAGGCGATGGGACTATTATTGTGACCTACAGAGCCGCTACAAAATTGGATAAAAATTATGTTTTTGGTCCATTTCACCCGCTAAATATTTCACGATCATCTGGTCTGAACCCGACCTCCATGTACAATTTCGTGGCGATCGAACCATAACTGCGGCCTGGAGTTTCATTACAATTTATAATGGACGGACGGATGGAGACACATCTTAAAATCGCTTTATCTCGTCGAAATATGAAGATTGGTATACCACATTGGGGATCTCCGACGAATATTTCGCGGTGTCACATGAATTTTTGCCAAAACACACTTATAATACCCTTTCCACATAGTGGTGTAGGGTATAATTATATAACCCAACGAAGACTAAATGCCAAATTTCGGTTTTATAATGAGGCTAAAACCTTCAAAATACCAAAAATCGGGAGGTGCCGGAGTAATATAAACTTCTATGCTAAAGTCTATTCTCTGCTCTTTTTTAAAAATTGAATTTTATGCTGATCAAGAATATATGGGAATTTCTGAGTGAAATCGGACACTTTTCAAAAAGTGGTTTTTGATTTTTTGATGGTGTGGTGATGTTGCTCATCAGCAAAACATTTCGGAATATTTTCAGATTTTTTTCTAAAGGTTCCAGAGATATCGAGCATTGAAAAAGTCGAATTCAGTAAAAACTTTATGCAAAGGAATCATCATCACTACTCTGTATTACAGAGAGTAATGTTATAAAAATGAACTGACAGTGTTACAAAATTTTGCAGATCGCTACCAATATCATGATTTCATCCCAGCGAAGGGAATTATCAATTGGCATTTCAGCTTTTTTGAAATTATGCCTTTTTGCATTTTTTGTGTTTTTATAAGCTATTTTTGCACAGTAGGCAGGGATGAAATTTTCGATTTTACATTTAAATAAAATTTTTCGAAATGATTGTACTCTTCGATTTTCATGAAATATTTGTGTATTAAACTACGAATAATTAATTTTTTTTTACTATTTTTTCTATATTTATACCCTATACCACAATGTGGAAAAGGGTATTATAAGTTTGTTTTGGTAAGAATTCATGTAACACCGCGAAATATTCGTCGGAGACCCGCAATGTGGTATACCAATCTTCATATCTCGACGAGATAAAGCGATTTTGAGATGTGTGTCCGTCCGTCCGTCTGTCCATTATAAATTGTAAACACGCTCCAGGCCGCAATTATGGACCGATCGTCACGAAATTTTGTATAGAGGTCGGGTTCAGATCAGAATAGATGCCTATTCTTATTGGTGATGATCGTAAAATATTTAGCGGGTGAAATGGACCAAAAACATAATATTTATCCATTTTTCTAGCGCCTCTGTAGGTCTCAATAATAGTCCGATCAACGCGTAATTTTAAATAAGGTAAGAGTATATCACAAAGGAGAAGCTTGCAATTTGAGATGGCGATCGAATAATATTTAGAGGGTTAAATGGACCAAAACTTTTGGTGAAGTGACATTCCGGACAAGTGAGATATACTTGAAAGTGGAACGCTTGACCTTTCAATTGATGCCAATTATGTTGGTGTGCATGATCAGATAACAGAGTTACAGCCTAATATATTCCGTTATTTGTTTGTAGTGTAATAATAAACTCGCTAGAGGTCGCAATTATACATCAATAGTCACGAAATTTTGCACCGGGTAAGAGTATAGGTCGAAAAAGATGCATACAATTTTGAATGATGATCTGATATTCTTTAGCGGGTGAAATGGACCATTACTTTTGTATGAAAAATATAAAATTTTATTTTTGGTCGATACTTTAATTCCTTGAGGACACATATATTTCGCAAAGTAGCCTACATAAGGGAAAAAACTACTGACCTTTCCTCTGATGTAAATTGCAATAAAGCGTTTGCTAGATAACGGGCCTACTGCCTAATACATAATGAGTTCTGTGTAGAGAACCACATTTTTATCGCATGCAACATATTGTCTCTCCAAAAGTTTATGTAACACCACTCGACGAGATAAAGCGATTAAGCGATGTGTGTCCGTCCATTAAAAATTGTAAACAAACTTAAGGCCGCAATTATGGACCGATTGTAAGGAATTTTTTAAGGAGGTTGGGTTCGGGCTAGAATAGAAATGATTAGTTTTTGGTGATGATCGTGAAATGTTCAGGGGATAAAATGGACCAAAAACAAAATTTTAACCAATTTTGTAGCGGCTCGGTATGTCAAAATAATAACCCGCAAAATTTTAACCAAAGTTTGAGTTTATGATGAAGAAGAAGCGTACAAACCAACGTGAAGATCAGATAATACTTAGCGGGTTAAATGGACTGAAACTTTTGTGTGAAACTGGAAAAATTTCAATAACGTAGCGGTTAAACAACGGAAGTAGTAGTACTACATAAGTGGGTTTCATTACATTTTAGTTTGTGTGAACTAAATTTTCCTGTCCTGCTATAAAAATGTCTTTGTCATGCTAGATAACTTTTCGGTTTTGGTCATAAGTATTATACATTACATCTCTGATATTTGATAATTAAATTTTCACAATCATTAAACAGAAGTTGCGTGGAGAGCGATTGTAAAGGGATAGTGGTATAGGGTATCCCATGGTCGGCTTCGTCCGACTATAGACTTTTCTTACTTGTTTTATCTTGTTTTTTTATGAGAAGTCATCTTTGTCTTCTATTAAAGACACTGTGGTATCTATGGGAAATCTTACTGAATGCCCTGTGACACAAAATGGATGTTAAGATCTGGGGAAGGAATAATTCCTTTTCGGAATGAAAGCCCCAATTGAGAAACACAAAGGATCCCATAGCTGAAATTTCTGAGTTATGTCATAATGAATTTTTTGATTGACCCCCATCAAGCATTGAGAAAACAGCTTTATATCTCTGTTTGGAGATATTGTTTCACCATTTTTAGATGACATGTTTTCAGTTAAATAGAATAAGGAACCTTTCTGTCCAATATGTCTGTCCTTCTAGCTCAGTTCCTTCCATGTCCTTTTTGTTGTTGAACTCAAAAAATACAACAAAATGATATTTTCTACAAAAATGATCCACCGAAAATTATATGTAGGTTTCCCATATCAAAGATATCGACATTTTCATTTTTTCATTGTCCTTTATCAGTTTTACTCCTTACTTTCACAAAAAACCCGTATGTTTATGTATTTCGGTAAATTTCGCATAATCTAATAACTATATATGAAATTCCGATGGTTACGCTTCTGAATTAGGGCATCATAAAATCGTTGTTGGTCAACGACAGATTCATCCCGCAATAACTCAGAAGTCTGACAAACGGCGAATCTTTCTTCTAGGATTCATTATATACTCAATGAGGGCTTTAGATGTAGCCATTCAAATAACCGGATCTGTCCGCCAGGAACAGATATAGTTGATGTGTAAGCGAGTTTTCTTCACAATCAATAGCATATACGAAATTCAATGAAATACATAATCATAGAGTTTTCATGAGAAAGGATCTGGTAAAAGTGATAAAGGACAATGGAAACATGACAATATCAATTTCTAGTCCTAGTGGACCGACCCTACATAAAATTTTCCTAGCAACATTTTTGTAGAATATTTTCATTCATTTTCATTTCATTCAATTTCAGAAAACATCCATCTGTCAACGTGTGTGTATACGAGTTGTATACACAATATATCTCAAATATTTCAATACAATTTTCCACTCCACACCAAAGTTCAAAATGTGAACTTTTTTTTTAAGGGGTGATCCCTACTTATAAATTTCAGAAAAAAGTTGAAAGTATGATTCTGCAGAAACAATATTGATATGTTCGAATGTATTCGAAGGAATACCCTTTCTAATGAATATGTAAGGAAAAACTAACAGATTAGCCTATATAGGGCAAAATATAGGAAAAAGTTAAAAATTTGTGCACATTTAATTCATTTTTAGTGGTATAGGAAATCACTCTCGGAGTCGACCCGGAGTTGGAGTCGTGAAAAAAACCTGCCTGGAGTCGGAGTCGAGCCAAAAATACCTCGACTCCGAAACCCTGGTTTGGCTGTTATATGCCAAGATGTCAGAAAAACGTAGATAAAAAACTTAAAGTCAAAATCGGGAGGCTCGATTTTCATCGTAGACATATGGTCCAGTAGACTTTTTTGCTCAGTTCAATCCCATGAATCAGAAACGCCAAGGGCCCCAACATATGTAAAATGCATAAATTTTGCATATACAAAAATTTATGCATTTTGCTTAATTTTGCATATGGCATATGTTTCGATTGCAATGTAATCAAAAGCCATTCCAGTCCCAAAATTTGACATAAATCGGCCCAAAAATAGGTGTTGCATAGAATTCCGCTCTCTAATAATTATATAACCCAACGAAGACTAAATGCCAAAATACCAAAAATCGGGAGGTATCGTTATATGGAGGCTATATCAAAACGCTCAATAGAGCCCATTTGCAATACCAAACATCCAAGGAGTAATATAGACTTCTATGCTAAATTCTTTTTAAAAAATTGAATTTTATGCTGATCAAGAATATATGGGAATTTCTGAGTGAAATCGGACACTTTTCAAAAAGTGGTTTTTGATTTTTGATGGTGTGTTGATGTTGCTCATCAGCAAAACAAAAACAAAAAACATTGTTCCACAACATCCCATACGGGACAAGGGAGACTTCTCTCATATCAATGAGTGCACCCCGATTCATATTTAGCTCAATGATATGGGACCTACTGTTTATCGCCGAGTCCGCCGAGTTGAAAAATGTTTGATGTTGCCTGGCCGGGGAATCGAACCACCGACCTTCTACGTGCAAGGCGGGCGTGCATACCATTGCACCACGGTGGCACCCAGCAAAACATTTCAGAATATTTTCAGATTTTTTTTACTAACGGTTCCAGAGATATCGCACATTGAAAAAGTCGAATTCAGTAAAAACTTTATGCAAAGGAATCATAATAACTATTTTTAATGTTTTAAGTCTGTACACGCAGAAAAATTTATGTTAGAAATATGTTTGGATCCAAACAAATATATGTTTGGGACCGGTTGCAAACAAATTAATGTTTGGATCCAAACATAATATGTTTGGGTCCAAACAAATATATGTTTGCAACATTTTGTAACATATCTCAATTTGATATGTTTGGGTACCAACATATTTTTTATGTTAGAACATTTTTTTCATGGGTGGAGAGAGGATGTTTGTCAACGAGAGTAATAACAGTGCTCTCGCGGCTGTGGATTGCTGTTTTATAATGAAGTGTTGTGTGTATTGTATAATAGAAGACGTAGAAGCGAAGAAGGGGGCTTTGGTGGCGTGTATGCGTCAAACTCGTGTGTTTCTTTTTTTGTTGTTGTTAACCAACGAAGTAGAAAAGAAGAAATGATATGAATTATATTTTTTTCTTTCTTCAGTGTTTTAGTTGCCTTTGTAGAGTCAAGACGGTAAAGTGTGTGAATAAATCAGTGTTTTGTGTTTTCTTAAAGAAATTGTGTTTTTAGTAAATTAAATGCCCAGTACATTTTATAATTGAATCGGAAAGTTGAATGGAATTATTTTATTGGACAAGGAGGAAATCGCATTTAATATTGGTAATTACATACATACTTATGTATATTTGAAATATGGCATATCCATATTTATTTATTACATTACATAATCATTTGATTCTAGATGCCGATTCCCCGCTGATGATTTCAACTATGAGGACAATTTGTTTTATTTCACAACAAAGGAGAAGCGTTCAACTACGTATCTATATATTTTTTCTTTTTAAAAGTGTGACTATTTACAAATTATTTCAATCAGTTTTTCTTTTATTAAATTGTGTTATGTATTTCTATGGAATTTTGTATGTACCTATGTGTTTGTTGTTCTTTTGCCTTCCAATAAACAACCTCAACATTTGTGTGTATACTATGGAGATAGCCAGTGAGTTCTTACTGAGATCAAGTGAGCACACATTTTAAAGTGTTGTACATTGAATTTTACGCTCCCTTGCTCTCAGTAAGCGCCCACTGGTGCATGTGTTTGTTTGTTTTTTTGTGCCTTTTGCGTTTGTATTTTTGTGCACCCAAACATATATATGTTTGCACCCAAACATATATTTGTTTCCACCCAAACATATATTTGTTTGCAGACCCAAACATATATTATGTTTGGGACTGTTGCAAACATATATATGTTTGCTGCAAAATATGTTTGGGACATATGTTAGAGAGGCCGATTTTTTTTTGCGTGTAGTATTACCCCAATGGCGTAACTTTATCATTACTCTGTATTACAGAGAGTAATGTTATAAGAATGAACTGACAGTGTTGCAAAATTTTGCTGATCGCTACCAATATCATGATTTCATCCCAGCGAAGGGAATTATCAATTGCCATTTCAGCTTTTTTGAAATTATGCCTTTTTGCATTTTTTGTGTTTTTATAAGCTATTTTTTGCACAGTAGGCTTGGATGCAATTTTCGCGATTTTATATTTAACTTCAATTTTTTCTAAATGATTGTACTCTTCGATTTTCTTGAAATATTTGTGTATTAACCTACGAATAATTAAAATTTTTTACCATTTTCTCTATTTTTTTTAGTTTGTCAATAAAATGTTTCCCTTATATCAGTGTGAAACATCTGTTATTGGTTTTTTCTTTTTGTTTAATTTAAGAATTTATCTTAAACATCCTAAAACCTTTTGTCGAAATATTTCTTAGCCTCTGGAAACTCAAAATTCCGAATTACAACTGATTCGGTGGTCAAATAGGACACAATTTTTGGTAGAAAGTTTTTTAGGCTCTGGAGACACAAAACAAAACATATTACAAGCAATTCGGTGGTCAAATGGGACAAATATCTTAAAAATTGCTTAAAAAGTCGACGCGTCACGCGTCATTTTGTATGGGGCCTATACAAAAACGTTGACCTACATAGCCGTTTTCAATACAAATTTAAAATAACAAATTTTCATCCACCTACATCACTGACGGACAGACATGGCTATATCGATGTAGAATTGCACGCTGATTAAGAATATATGTATGTAGTTTGTAGGGTGGAGGTATACAGATAATTTTTATTAATTTTCTCGTTGAATGATCGACGATTTTTGCAAGTGAAAAGGGAAAGCCGAAGATTCGAACCCAAACAATCACCAACTTATGTGATCGGTTTCGCTGTTAGTTACGCACAACTTTAATTTTTCAAATGCAATGTGTTTTTGTCGCGTCGGAGATGTTTCCTTTTCAATCTGTGCAGCCTTTGGAAGTTATGAGTTTGGCCTTGAACGCCAACAAGTCATATATTTTTGAGGACGTGGGTTCAAATCCCAACTTACCTCAAGCTGTTTTTTACTTGAAATTTTGCCTGTTAGGGCGAAGATCATTTAATGTTAATTTTTATTAATTTTCTCGGAGCTGAATGATCGAAAATTGTTTGCAAATGAAAAAGGAAAGGCGAAAATTCGAACCCATACAACCACCAACAAGCAAATTTCAATAAATGAGTTGTTCGAAGTCGTTTATAGATCGCTTTCTACTAGTGACATTTTCATGTTTGATAAACATTTTCCCAAGAATATGTAATATTTTATCCACATTTGACAAAAATATGGTTATAAAGCTTTTTATCAAAATTGTCGAGGTAGTTTTATTTCTGTGAACCGTGTCGGGGTGTTGTGATCGCCCTATAGCAAGAATGCTATATTTTTACAAGCCAGTGTTTTTTTTTCATAGGCAAGTCAAGTTCAAAGATAGGCTACATCGGCTCATGTTTTGGTATAACCCCCATATAACGATAGCGCCCGATTTCAGGTATTTTGAGGATTTTAGCTACATTTTTTACCAAACTACCTGTAATTTGACGTTTGAGGTCACAAAACATCTCTGCTAAAACTTTTCAACATAGGACCATGTTTTGTTATAGCTCCCATTTAGCGGTACATCCCGATTTTCGGCATTTTGAGGATTAGCTACCTTTTTAAACAAAAGTACATGCAACTTGACGTTTAAAGTTCCCAGTGGACACAAAACTACTCCACCAAAAATATTCAACATAGGTCCATGTTTTGTTATAGCCCACATATAACGGTACATCCCGATTTTTGGTATTTTGAAGATTTTAGATACCTTTTTAACGGAAGTACCTGTAATTTGACGTTTGTATACACTTTCATAAGGGCGAAATGTGCCTCATCGAAATAATGGTTTCAGACCCCAATTATGTTTGGACGAAATCCGTTTCAGACAATTTGGAGTTGATTTAGCCCTATCAGTCTGTCTGGCTGGAGCGCACGAAAACTTTCGAACGAATCAATCGATTTGGTCAAAAATTTGGTCTTCGTAATTTTGTCCAAACTTAGTTTAGGTTCGAAGATGGATTATATCGGTCCACTCTTTCTGGTACCTCCCCTACAAAAGTTCGAAAATTTTTGGAAAATTTGTGCGCATGATAACTCTGGAAGGGAGCAACTGATTTGGTCCTTACTTCGCACATGGTAAAATTTCTTGCAATATGGAATCAATCGGTCCACTCCTTCGGGTACTTCCACACAAATTTTCGGAATAGATCAGTTTAGGACCTGCTCTCGAATCGCATTTGATTTTTGTTGTGACAACTTGTTTCGGATAAGTTCACTTTAAGACCTACTATCGAATCACTTTAATTTTCGTTGAATCAACTTGCATTCGCTGACTCAGTTAAGATGGTTTGTTCATATTTTGTCCACACTTAGTTTCAGTTCGAGCGCACTTCCGGTACTTCCCCCAAATTTCAAAAAAAAAATCCCTAAAATGGTATGAACGATATCTCTTGAACGGGGCAACTAAATTGGTCCAAATTTAGTATAGCCTCTAAAATGGCCCATAATGGTCCTCTCCTTAGGGTACCTCCCACACAAAAGTTCAACGTTTATGTCTAAATGCTGTTTATGGCCTGTTCGAAGATCCTTTGCAAGTGTATACCGAAGGTACTGCTTTTGGTCCTATTTACAGCGATTTTATGTTTTCCCTGCACAAGTTCATTCTTCCTGGCATACTGGTCCAAAAGTTATACGTTTACCCACTGAAATGACTAGTGGGTGCGAATCTATCGAAAAGATATGACTCCCAAAATAAGATCCACTTCTATAATGGACTATGCCGATCCAGTCCTTTAAGTACCTCCTCCGCAACACTTTTGAACATTAATCCTAATCAACATTTTGGTCGGCAAGTTCAAATGTCCAAAAAGGGCTAAAAATTCTGAAAAGACTCTAAATACATTCGATCTGTCCGTAAATGAAAGTTTCAATTCACATATGCTGAGGGTATATATCTGTCGGCAAAGCCGACTGATACTTTTTTTGAGCATTTGCTTGTTCTTGAGCATTTGGGTGGTCACAAAATATCTTCACTTAAAACTGTGGATAGGAAAGAAAACTAACTCATATGTATTTTATGGTGGAGGGTATAAAAAAATTGGCCCAGCCGAACTTAACGCTTTTTGATATTTTATATATTCTAAAAAAAGAAACTGCTGTCGACATAAATGGGTTAAAATGTGAATTATCTTGTGAAAACACATAGTGTCTAGTGTGAGAATTCAATCTTGTAGACACCTTTTAAAGACGGTCCGCATATACAAACATCCATATACATATTTAGTAATGCAATAACAAGTTCCTATCGTATATGGTAACAGCAGCAGCAACATCTACCGTATTTGTTAAAGTGAAAAAATCTTATCTTAATAACTTTATCGGCATTGTTAGTAACACTTTCAACGTAAAGAAGGAGTTTTTTTTTTAAATACAGCAATTTCCTAAGTCATTCCAAACTAATTTTTATATTTAGTTCCCATCCCACCACTCGCAGATACATATATCGTAACTGTTATGGGTGATCACAACAAAACCAAAGTGATGCGTTCGTCGTTGCCTGATTATCAACAACATCAGTTTCCATTTAAGAAAAAAGTTTTTTTTTTTTGCAAGAGACCAAGTTTACCTGTTTTTTTTTCTTGATTCAGATTCATTCATTATAGTTTTTGTTTCTTGTTCTCCTTTTTCTATCTTACAGGTTGTTACCACAATGGTACTTGGTACGCGGACAAATCATTAGTTCCCACAACCGAGAAATGTCTCAACTGTCAGTGCACTAAGAAAACGTTGGTGTGTCGCCTGAAAGTTTGTCCAGAAATGCCAATGCCACCACCACGCGGTTGTGTCGTTGTCCAAAAGAAGAACACATGTTGTCCGTATCTGTCGTGTGCACGTTTAGATGCCTTCTATAAGATACCGGCCACGCGACGTATAATCGCTTATTTGGATCATTACGAGCGTGAATCAATTGATCGTGTAGTCAATGACAATATGCTGCAACGACGTTCCGATGATAGCGATGTGGATTTGTATGGTAAGTCGTAGAAGCGCTTCAGTTATCCCTTTTAAATAGCCAGTAGTAATGAATGGATGGAAGCATCCTTTAATGTAATCTCTTAAGGTGGCGGCATGACTCGTTAACATTGAAAATGGTCTTTTAATTAGTCTGCATTTTAATGATCACATTTCTTTCATTTCAACGGTGGGGAGGATCATTCGTGTTAATGATAGTTATTTATAATTAATTATTAATGAAGTCAGTCTTTCTGTTTAGCTATTAAATAATGCAACATAATGGGTTGAAGTCGGCAGCAGTTGGCAACGATACATTCTAAACATCTTTGATGGATTAGCAGGATTTTTTGGCTAGTAGAGCAATAAAGGTGAATTTAAAATAAAAGAAACTCGGTTTTGCCAACAGAGATATATCCTCTACCTGTATGTACTGTAACATCTATGGACAGATCGAATACCGGCTACACAACCTATATACCTACTATTCCTCAACAACTATGTATTTCAAAGGCAAAATTGAAGGGATACAACAAAATTACAGGAAACGACAAGCGATACTCCTGGAAGCTATTTTGCCAACAGGTGGATAGCGTAAACGACGTTGCGAAAGAAGTTTATATCCAAAACCCATACAGAGACAACGTTCGATGAAAATGGATAAAGGGTGGAAACAACAGAAGCAACTCTAGGCCTTTTGATAAAAACTCACTTCCCGTCGAACACCACGGCTAGCTCCGAGGCATCGACTGAGTGGAGTTACTCATCAAAAGATGCACCAAAAATCGATAGCTCGATGGTCAAACAAGCCATCAAGAGCTTTTCACCATGCAAAGCATCTGGACCAGACCAGATCTTCCCGGCCCTACTAACATCTATGGAAAGGTCAAATTCCGGGTACACAACCTATATCCTTTTCCTCAACAAATATGTATTTCAAAGGCAAAATTGAAGGAATACAACAAAATTACAGGAAAAGGCAAGCGATACCCCCTGGAAGCTATTTTGCGAACAGGTGGATAGCGTAAACGAAGTTTCGAAAATTAAAAAATTTCTATCCAAAACCCATATACAGACAATGTTCGATGAAAATGGATGGAAACAACAGAAGAACTGGATAAACCATATGCTAAGGAATGGATGGAAAAGCTGTGGGCTATATGACGTCAAAATAAGAGACAAAGACGGACAAGGAACGCCACAGGGAGGGATACTATCAGCTCTTTTGTGGGCTACTACCATAAATAGTCTCTTAAAGACCTTAACCGAAGAAGAATTTGACCCAATATTTTACGCAGACGATATGTACAACAAATATGTATTTCAAAGGCAAAATTGAAGGAATACAACAAAATTACAGGAAAAGGCAAGCGATACCCCCTGGAAGCTATTTTGCGAACAGGTGGATAGCGTAAACGAAGTTTCGAAAATTAAAAAATTTCTATCCAAAACCCATATACAGACAATGTTCGATGAAAATGGATGGAAACAACAGAAGAACTGGATAAACCATATGCTAAGGAATGGATGGAAAAGCTGTGGGCTATATGACGTCAAAATAAGAGACAAAGACGGACAAGGAACGCCACAGGGAGGGATACTATCAGCTCTTTTGTGGGCTACTACCATAAATAGTCTCTTAAAGACCTTAACCGAAGAAGAATTTGACCCAATATTTTACGCAGACGACGTTTAAAATAATTCTAAGGGGAAAGATTCGAACATACTTTGCAGAAGAGCAGAAACGGCTCTCAAAATTGCATACAACTGCACGCAGAGAAAAAATATTTTTTCGCTTTTGTTGGAACAAAAATATCTGTTTTGGTTCCAAAAATGTATTTGTTTTGTTCAAATATTGTAATCCAAATCCAAATATACCATCTTTTGTTCCAAACATAGAAAACAAAAACAACTTTCGAATTTCCGCAATATTGTAAAAATCGTTAACAATACCGTTTGTAGGAACTATCATAATCTAATTTTGTTTACAAAAAGTATTGTCAACCCAGAAAACCAGCCCAGAAATGTTTGATTTGAGTGTAAATACTTCTCATATACACTCTTCACATAACTTGGATATAAATGTCGCGTATAATATTGCAATCATTGATGAACACAATACATGGTTTGCTGGATTGGCTGACAACAAAGACAAACAAAAAGCCACAAGCACCCACCACAACATAAGGAATAATTAAACACCATAACACACTCCGGTATAACACCAAACCTCAAAGCACAATGAAGATATACCCAAAAATGAAGATAACCCAAAAAAAAATACCGAAATATACATATTCACTAGGAAAAAGAAAGTGGGAAACTTCGAGGAACCTGTTTTCCTAAATAAGACAATAAATATTTCCCGTACAGTTAAATACCTTGGCGTAATTCTGGATAGGACACTTAAATGGAAAGACCCTATTCAAGAAACGGCCAACAAGTCCTCAAGGCTCAAAATGGGGTTTTAATCCTAGGATGACACACTGGCTATACAGAAGCGTAATTAGACTAATCCTAACATATGCATCTGTGGTATGGTGAAAATCTCTCTTCGACTCCCGGATCATAATACGATTCTTCAGGCAAAAATCCGAGCAATAACAGAGTGTCTGAACTGGTTTGGCACTCACACAAATTTGTCGGTATAGGTCCACGCCTTCATATAGCCCCCATCGAACGGTACCTCCCGATTTTTGGTATTTTGAAGGTTGTGGCCTCAATATTCATCCGAAGTGGCTGAAATTTGGTACTTAATCTTCGATGGGGGTAAAAAAGTTTCCCCCAGAAATTTGTTGATACGCCTTAATACAGCCCCCATAGAACGGTACCGCCCGATGTTTGGTATTTTGAAGGTTGTGGCATCAATATTCCTCCGAAATTGCTGCAATTTGGTATTTAGACCTCATTTGAAGTATAAAACTTTCCATATGAAACTTGTCGGTATAGGTCCATGCCTTCATATAGCCCTTATAAAACGGTACTTCCCGATTTTCGGTATTTTGAAGGTTGTGGCCACAACAACCCAACGAAATAGCTGAGATTTTGTATTTAGTCTACGATGGAAGTAAAACCCTTTCCGACTGAATTTCGTCGGTATATGTCCACGTTCGATATTGCGCCCATAGAACGATACCTGCCGATTTTCGTAATTGTGAAAGATGTGACGTCAATATCCCACCGAAATGACTGAAATTTGTAATTTAGTCTTTCATGGGGTTATAAAATGTTCCAGAAAGGAATTATCAGTATAGGTATACGTTTTCCTATATCCCCCATAGAAGCGTACCTCTTGATTTACGATATTTTTAGGTTTTAACCACATTATCTTACTCAAATATCTGAAATTTGGTATTTAGTCTTCTTTGAGTGTAAAAACTTTACGCCAGAAATTTTGTATGTGTAGATCGACGTTTTGATAAAGCCCCCATAAAACGGTACCTCCCAAATTTCGGTATTTTGAAGGTTAGCAACATTGTTTTACCGAAATTTCTGAAATATGAAATTAATTCTTTTTCATAAACGAAAGGAGACTAATTGTTTCATTTTACTTAAATTTGGTATTTAATCTTCTTTGAGTCTAAAAACTTTCCGCCCGAAATTTGTAGGTATAGATCGACGTTTTGATATAGCACCCATAGAACGGTACCTCCCGAATTTCGGTATTTTGAAGGTTAGCCACTTTGTTTTACACAAATTGCTTAAATTTTGTATTTAGCCTTCGATGTGGTATAAAACATTCCACCAGATATTGGTCGGTATAGGTCCACGTCTTCATATAGACCGCATAGAACGGCCCCTCTCGAGTTTTGGTATTTTGAAGGTTTCAGCGTCATTATGGAATCGAAGTGGCTAAAATTGTGTATTTAGTTTTCGATCGAGGTATAAAACATACCAGACATTTTATTGGTATAGGTCCACGTTTTCATGTAGCCCCCATAGAAGCGTACCTCCCGATTTTCGGTATTTTGAAGAATGTGCCCTTAATATCCGACAGAAATGGCTGAAAACTGGTATTTAGTCTTCGCTGGATCCACGTCTTCATAAAGCCCCTAGAGCATGGTAACTTCCGATTTTCGATATTTTGAGAGTTGTAGGCTCAATATCCCACGGAAATGGACGTAATTTGGCATTGCGATTTCAGTAGGGGTATAAAACTTCCCACCTGAAATTTGAATTGGTATAGGTCCATGTCTTTATATAGCCCCCCCCTAGAACGGTACATCCCGATTTTAATTTTTTTATGGTGTGGTCTCAATATCCCACCGAAATGGCTGAAATCTGCTCTTCCATGAAGGTACAAAGTACTCCAGAAGAGAATTATCAGTATAAGTCCAAGTCTTCATATAGTCCCCATAGAAGCGTACCTCCAGATTTTCGGTATTTTGAAGGAAATTCTTTATTTAGTCTTCGTTCTGGATATACAATTTTGTACCTAAACTTAGTCGGTATAGGTCCACGTTTTCATATAGCACACAAAGAAAGGTCCCTCCCCATTTTCGGTATTTTCAAGGTTTCGGCATATTTATCCAACCGAATTGGCATTTAGTCTTCAATTGGGGTATAAGGCATACCAAGATGAGAGTTATTAGTATAAGTCTACGTTTATATATAGCTCCCATAAAACTATCCCACCTGAGTTTTGGTATTTTTAAGGTTGTGACCTCAATATTCAACAGAAATGACTGAAATTTTGTATTTTCATATAGACCCCATAAAACGGTCCCTGTGTGAACGGAAGTACTGCAGGTGTTACTTGGCCCCCTACCCTACGAACTAGAGGCGATATATAGGGTTATTCTGCATAAGTTTAAACGTGACTTTCTGCTGGCTGAGAATGATTAGCTCGCACCTTTTGATCCGCTGAATGGGGATGTTAAGCGGTGCAGTGCAATTCTTCCTTTTTAGTAGGACAGTTGAGGACAGTCGAACCCTTAGTTGTTTAAGTAGTTTTGAACGTGAAGTGTTAGTAAGAAGAATGACAAGATTTAGTGAAAGTAATCCTCCCACATTTTCATCTCTGCATTTAGGCGAGTTGGTGTGAAGAGGAGTTGGTGCTACTTCGTGTTGTTTATTGTGGGTGTGTTGCGACCT
Organism: Musca autumnalis; assembly: GCF_047663935.1. Taxonomy (NCBI): domain Eukaryota; kingdom Metazoa; phylum Arthropoda; class Insecta; order Diptera; family Muscidae; genus Musca; species Musca autumnalis. Next base: position 145,167,426 of record NW_027411755.1, on the reverse strand, counting down.
ACCCATGATGCTTTGGTGGCTCTGTTAATATTTAGATTGTTGGAGCTACTTTGTGTTGTTTCTTGTGGGTTCAGTGCGACCTACCTACCACCAAAGCCTGGCTCTGTTAATATTTAGATTTGTGTTGTAATTGCCGAGGTTTCTGGCGACCCTTTTTGCAGTCCGTTTGAACAGCGGTTAGGGGTCTTGTCTAGCATGGCAGTTGGTGTTGGCCCCCTTGTAAGAGCATCGCTGTGGCTGTGGTTTAGACCCAAATTACGGATAAAACTTTGGCTCGAATGTAAAGTAGCATTACACTATGCAACACTGAAAATGCAAACAACTTCTAGTATGCATTTTTTGAAAGTAGATATTTAGAGTACAAAACCCTAGTAGGGTTTTGTCCTGTCAGATCCAGTTCGGATTTTATGGCCTCATTTAAACCGGGCTAAATCTACACTTTTTTGCATTTATCAGGCCTTTATCTCGGAAACGAATAGGAATTTGGCATTGCTGTCTTTAGCTATATGGTAGCCCTAAACTAGTAGAACTTATCTTTTGAAAAACCACATAAGAAAAACTCCATCTAGGGCATCAAAATCTATACAATATAGAAAATTTTACATAATTGCTGAAATTCTGGTCAGTATCGGCTAAACTATTGGGAGTTAAACCAAGTAACCTTTTGCAAAAATCTTCCAAATAAAGTTCTCAACAATTTTTTGGAACATTCTGAAATTCTAAAATGCTAACTTCATGTTGTTTCAGTGGTATTTTGCATCATATCTTTTACAACACGTATTTCAAAGACAGTTCACACCAATAGAGTTGGGTAATCTAGTTCCTAGTTCCTTGTACTAGTTCCAAAACGTATGAGTAACATCATGAAGTATAACGTGTGCTGTTAAGTATACGCAGTTTGTTCAAAGAAAAAATGTGGGCCATAGGAACTGCGAAGTGAACTAGATAGTTCCATATAGTTCCTTTGGCACAACTCTACACAACAAGAGTTTATTCTCGCATTTCGGATTTCACAACATTATTGACATTTTTATTAAATATTCGTTGAAAATTTGTATAAAAAATGTGGAATTTTTGCATATATTTTGAAATTTGAGGCAATAAATGTAGTTTTTCGAGTTCATTATTTCTTCAAATATTTTATGCTTGTCCTTATCTACAAATTTGCTTCAGAGGTCAGAAGAAGATTCGCATTGATTTCAGAGATATAGCCCCGAATTTCTTCACAACAAAACCCAACTAGGGTTTTTGTCGTTTGGGTCTGTACTTTCAAAAAATCCTCAGTTCGAATTGTTTGCACAAGATCACCTTAATAATGTTGCACAGTGTTATCAACCGGGTGCCTGATCAATAGAAATTCCTCCAGCATTTAGTCAGATAGCTTCGCTCCTAACCAAGGAGGCGAGCACGTCCAAATACGTGTTAGCGAATTGGTACTCGCATTTTTCGCAACCAGAAAATAGTTGATGCAGTTCTCCTGGAGAAAATATACCTTTCTAGGACGATCCGAATCTGCACTCTGAACACATGCCCAAGCCATACTAGCTTATTATTATTCCGAACAAGTCAATATGACCTGAGATACAATTTGAAACTACTAAAAAGTCCTCTAATCTGCACGATAAAACAAGACCGAAATCATGTCGTAGCGATACTGTCGATTATTTGTTTCTACTTGGCTTTGACAATCCTTTGAAAACTAATCGAAAATGTTGACTCCACGTCCTGATTAATTCTTTAACATTTTTTTAATTTTTTTTTTTAGTTTGTGTTAAAAATGGAACCGTCTACAAATCGGGCTCGGCTATGTCCTCATCAAATCTCTGCACCTACTGTTATTGCATTGGTAAGTAATTGGTAACCAAAGATTTATGACTCAATTGAAGATTTGAATTTGCATTGTCTTTCCAGGTGGTACAGAGAAATGTGTTAAACCGAAATGTATGCTACCTCTTGAGGGTTGCAAACCGATTTTTGTCGATTCAACATGCTGCCCTGTACGTTATGATTGCAGTACCAAACAAACGGGTAAATCCTCGCAGGAAGTGCGCTATCGCAAAACCGCAAATAAACATTATGTAAGAATGTCACAGCGCCTGCAACGCAATCGAGGTTGTACCGTGGGTTCTCAATTCTATGCTGAGGGACAGAAAATGAAATCGGATAAGGATAAACCGTGTGACATTTGTTTTTGTATACGTGGTCAGAGGAAGTGTGCCCCGAAAAAATGTGCACCTGCACTGCGAAATTGTATACCAGTAGTTCCGAAGGGCCAATGTTGTCCCTCCAGTTATGATTGTGGTAGTCAAAGGGATTATCGCAGGTCCCAGAATTCAAGGCAATTTAATTTATTCTCTTTATTATTTGGCAAAGATGACGAGGAAGATCAAGATGCAAGTCCCTCGGAAATTGCTGTACAATATCCACCCGATCGTCATCCAGAGGTGGTGGAAAAGCCATTGAAAACAAAACCATCAGGTGATGGTGGGACACCGACAACAGAGAAAAGTATTTTCGATAGCCTAAGGGAGGGACTGGAATTTATTGACAATAATAATAACCAAATGTTGAAGGATAATCCAGATTTGCTGGACGTCGAACAACCATCACCCACACCAATACCCTTGACTGGTTTGGTTGAGAAACCCTCTACTGAAATAAGTTTGCTCGATCTCTTATTGGGACCCTCGGAAATTAATGCTGAAGAGAATTTCTCCGAAGAAAATGAAGCTGAAGAGAAAACCACACCATCTGGTAGTACCAGCACAGGTATATCATGGGTTGATCTGCTATTGGCTCCAGATGATGAGGATTTAAGAGCCGCAACTACGGTGTCTGATAAAATTGATCTTAAAGAGGCATCTACGGTTCAAGATTTAACAGATTTTTATGAAACAACTCCTACTGCGACAACCAATACCATTGATCGTTTAGATCGCAATAATATTACAGAAAGCGAAGAAGCGGAAGAGGAAGATGAACAGGTGGGTGTGTTTAAAGCCGAAGATCAAGATAAGTTGTTCTTAACCACAACTGATATGGCCGACACTACTATGGAAACTCTAAGTGCTGAAGAAACAACACAAACATTGCCCACAACTCTTAGTGAAACAACGGAACCTGGTAAATCAACGGAAGCAATTCAAGTTGAAAAGAAGAATACAACAAAGATGAATACGAAAACAATAACCACAACTACGACTGAGAAGGCTACAACAACGCCAACAGGATCAGTTGGGACAGACAGCACCACAGTTAAATTGAAGCCGGAACTAAAAACGGAAATACCTTCCACAAAAAGTCCTCTTAAAGCTCCCCTTAAAGATACTATTAAACCAGATAAACCTGAAAATGGTCCCGATTTACTTACCGTATTACTGGATGGCCTGAGTGGTATTTTGTCAAGTGATAAACCTTTGAAAAATTTAACGAAATTCGACAATCAAACTTCACTCAAACTTCCTCCCGTTAAAATCATCACAAATAACTTACCTCCTGTTAAAATCATAACAAATAACTTACCTTCAGCCAAACCACTGCCATTCTTTAAACCTCTACCCACAGATAAAACCTATAATCGCATTAATTCCAAAATTGCAAATCTCACTGTCAAGCCACCCATGGTTTCAACAAAAACTGTGGCAAATGCCACCTTCAAACCCCTACCACCACATTTAAGTAAAAATCCCATTATACCAATATCGGAAAGTCTGCTTAAAGATGACACCACACAGCAGACCAGCAGTCCTTCAACTACGACATCAACAACTAGCACCACAACACCGTCACCAACAACAACTACCACAAGTACTACAACAATACCACCAATAACTTCAACCTCAAAACCTGTGGTGATTAAAACAAATCCCACAATCTTGGAGGCAGAACCTTTAGATCAAAACACTGATCACACACTACCACCAAGTTTGCCCAATCTTAAGATAATACCTTTTCTACCCACCGATGCGGTGAAAGCAGATCACAGCAAACCTTCATCATATGATTTTTATCATCATGCAGCCGGGCCCACGTCACGCATTGACTATGATCAATATGATGATGCCAGTATTTATCCATCAATAACGGAAAAATATCCTCTCTATCCCGACTTGGAAGATGGCAGTAAGGCTGAATATATTTATAAATTTAATGTTGAAGGACCCGACACATTGGTTTCTTCGCCAGCTGGCAAATTCGATGGTACCTTGGGTTCGCCAGCCTTCGTTAAATATGATTTCTCAGCGACAAATTTACAACCGCCCAAAGGCTTTTCACCACCCACCAAAACTGAAGGTGGTTTTGTACCCAAAGATCCGCTGATTTTGGATGATGACAGCGACAATGTTAGTGTAAAGGTTAGCGATAGTTATCAGGTGACACAACATATTATTGATATTACAACATCGGCGAGTATGCCGAATACCACAAAAGTTATAGGTAAGTACAAATAGGTTAATGTATTTTAGATAATTAAAACAGAAGCATTAGTGGTCTGTAAACATGAAAAACATGGCATGGACTTCTCCATGAACTTAGACTGCAGCGTTTTTATACCCTCCATCGTAGTACGGATAAATTAAATTTCCGTTTGAATAATAACTTGAATAATAATTTGCTAACCTATAATTTTGATCAGAATAAAATTCTGTGTCGATCACTCTAGTGCCCACAATAATTGAACTAGAAGGCTATATTTTTGCACCCGAGTGTATTTTTCCATAGGCAGGTCAAGTTCGGAAAAGCCCTATATCGGCCTACGTTTTGTTAAAGCCCCCATATAACGGTACCTTCCGATTTTAGCTACAGGTCAAGTTCGGAAAAGGCCTATATCGGCCTACGTTTTGTTAAAGCCCCCATATAACGGTACCTTCCGATTTAAGCTACAGGTCAAGTTCGGAAAAGGCCTATATCGGCCCACGTTTTCGTAAAGCTCCCATATATAACGATACCTCCCGATTTACGGTATTTTCAGCATTTTTGCTACATTATTTACCACATTACCTGTAATTTGACATTTGTGGTTCTCCACCAAAAATTATCAACTTGGGTCCATGGTTTGGTACTACCTGAAGTCTGATGGTTGAGATTTTGATTGGGTCCATGTTTTGTATAACCCCCATATATTAGTACCTGCCGATTTTGAATATTGTGAGAATTTTAACAAAATTTTTAGACCGAACAACGTGTTAGTAGTGTAAGCACTATATTTATGTGAAAAATATAAAAATGTGTTCTGAATAGTAACCTTCGAAATAATTATATTAATACTGAAAATTTGGAAAATAAGATATTCATTCTATTCAGGATTGTTAAAACATAAAGTCGTGTTTGATTGAACTTACAAAGCAGCGGTGGGATACACCAAAAACTATATACGCGTCTGAGAATTTTGAGTCAAACCCATCAGAAATTGTGTGTGGCATTTCGTTCTAATAAAATGGAGTTTGATTTCCTTCGTGGAACAGAAAGCCGAACAATTGCAAGGATTTACATGAATCGAACTCCGAGATCTGAAAAATATGCTGAAAGGAATATCAACGAATTGTTCAGTCAAGACAGGAGTATCAATAGTGAGTGTGAGCGATTGTTGAGTCAATGGAAATGTAAGATTATGCACATAGTAATCTTCCAAGAAGATGGTAATTGTGGTATCAGAGCAAAGAAATGCTTAAGATTTGTGACTTTGGCGACACCTGATTCAAGTGTGTTAAGAGATGACAGGTAAGTCATCAAAATCAATTGTAGTGAAAACGTGAAATGTTTGAATCTGGAATGAAAAGATATTTGTTTGAATTCTGATATATTTGTTTATATTGGAAGTGCAGTTATATTATTATTGACTTATTTAAGAAAGAGTCAATCAAAGTTGGAAAGACCGTATATGGCGGATTTGCAAGTTATTATTTTGTTGTGAATAGATATGATTAACAGTTTGTAAATATAGTTGATGCTGCAATATACTATTTTTACTTATGATTATCATGTGATGATAACGGTCAAGGAAAATATCCCTGATAATGAGTGAATGACGATTTTTTTGGGTTGATTGGAAACATGGTTACCAGTATGGTACACATTATATGGAATGCCTTATCTGGAGGATAAGAATGCGTGCCTAATTCAAGACTCATCATCCTCGTATTCGATCCATAGATGATAAAAAAAGAAGAATGGCGAATACAGAATGGCATAGATTTCAGAGATCTGAATAGGAAAGTTATTCCAATGCCGAGATGGGGAGATGATATTGATAGATAAAAAGGTGGCAATGATTTTCACTGGTCCAGTTGTGCAAGTGAATAGAACCAAATCGCAACGAATGATTTCTTCATCTCATAAGACAATACTCCTTTAACCTAATAGTCACTATGAATCATAAAGAACGGCATTTGGGAGAGTAACTGTTTTCACTGGTCCAGATGTGCAAGTGACTACTATAAAATCTCCATGAATAATGACTCAGGTCATTACTCAATAATAGTTTTTATGGATGAAATATTAATTTCGTCCAAAACTAATTAACATGGACATAATGTTCAAATAATCATGCATTGGAATTATACACATATACCTAAACGTTTTAAACTAATCTATGAGATGCTAATGTAAAAAAACGATAAATAATAGTTATCAAAGATTTTCACTGGTCCAGTTGAGCAAGTGAATACTGCCAAATCTAGACGAATGACGATTTCTGCTTAGCATATAATTTTCAGAATTTCTAACATCTACCACAAATCTCTTTTACAATGTAGAGTTTAACACGGTAATAGCCTATATAATTTTCATCATCATTTCTTTCATAATGTGAATATCATTTTCAATTGGAGAAATGAGATTGGAATTTTATACTTATATTTATGAAAATTAAATAAGTTCAAAGAGAGAGAGGGGGAGAATCGAAAAAGTGCCTCAGAAATGACATGTTTCCCAACATGTGGATTAGAATCTAATCCAATCATTAGATCTAATCATTAGATACGATAATTCTTTAAAATTGTATGTTATTTTGGGATATACATATATACATTACTGTTATTCACTCAAAGTTAAACTAGGATAGGATTCACAATTTAATACGAAAATACTTATGAAGAAAAGAACAAACATAAATAATATCAATAGAAAAGATTCAGAGAAACGGGGAAATGCAAATTGATCTACAATGATCTTTAATGTTTGTTGCTTTTAATAAAGGTTTTTTATATGGCACTAACTGTAATTAGAAAGTAGAAACACTGATGCTCAATAAAGATTACCTTAGTTAGCATTAACATTTTAATAAGATTCCCAGATGTGGACTACTATGACTTAAATATGTTCCGTCTTTGCATGTATATAATTATACTGGTAATTTCGTATATGAGAGGACATTTTGAAGTATTATTCGTCTATTAGGAAAACTGAGATTGGAGAAATGTGTATATGAGATTTCTAAAATAAAGGTAAACTCTAAATCTTAGAATTTTCTCTTAAGAAATAGAATACGTTCCATATTTGAGAAATCTGAATGAGTGGAGTACTCTGGTGCCGAATTATAAACAGATATCGGCGACTAGAAGAAATGACACAATCTTTACTTTGCAAGTGAATATAACAAAGCCTAGATTGCTGATGTCAAAAAAGGGTTCTCAAAAAAGAATGGGCACTGGGTGAATTGAGAGAATATAAATTTTTAGAATGGATACTGGAATAGAAATTCGAAATAATTTTAATATATTTTTAGGACTTTATTTATAACCTAATTTTTTTGCAGAAATCACAAATGTAAGAATCGTTTGGATCTTGAAAGAAGATGCATGTTGCACCCGAGGACGTGTGCAAGGGAGCGTGGCCGAGTTGTAAGCACTATATTTATGTGAAAAATATAAAAATGTGTTCTGAATAGTAACCTTCGAAATAATTATATTAATACTGAAAATTTGGAAAATAAGATATTCATTCTATTCAGGATTGTTAAAACATAAAGTCGTGTTTGATTGAACTTACAGTAGACACTTGAGGTTCTTGGTGGTCACAAAACATCTTCTCCAAGAAATGGTAACCTCAAATGTCAATCCCACGGCAGCGGGTTATCGTGTACCGGAACCACACAACTTTCTTTTTCCGGCCAGCGGCTGCCACCTCAGTGTACATATGTTTGTATTTGTGTCGTTTTTCTGAGTTGGGAGCTGCATATCCGGGAATGCCTGCTACAGATTCTTTTGGTCAGATTACGAAACTCCCCCACAGTTCCCCCAACAGCAGCCGCACACGCTTCATTAAACGCCAGCCGCTGTTGTTTCAATCCCGGGAAATGCATCCTTTTTGCAATTTAATTGCATGAGTCGGAGGTATTAAGGTCGCGACGGTGCAGGCAACCAAGCTAAACAACAACAGCAGCTTACAGCGTTGTGATGGTAACAATATACTGGGGAAGGATCGCACCAAAAATGTAGGTGGTGGTTTAGCTTTCCTATTGCACCAGTCTGTTCAATACAGACCTATCTCGACTGACCCGTACATGGAATGTATGGGGTTGGCAGTCAGGTTTGGAACTGGCGAGATAGAGTTGCTGAACAAATACATCCCACCGTCACCTGGTAAGACATCATTTCTATTAGATCAGACCATTTCCCCATAATTGTCTCCATCAGCAGACTGGCCGATTTCATCACCTCTGAACGCCGAACTTTAGTCAATCATGGGAATGCTGATTGGCTGAGTTTCAGAGATTTCCCTCATCATGGCTTCAGAGATCTTGCCAATCCTTCTGATGTTCGGATAGCGGAAAAGACGTTCCGAGACATCATCACTGCTGTAGCCGCTCGCCATATATCTGCTGACCAAAAACCAGAAGAGAGACCAAATTTCCCAGCAGAGGCGACGGGATTAGCAAATGAGCGTGATGCGCTTCGTCAAGCCAACCCTAGTGACACCAGAGTTAGAGAGCTGACACTAGATGTTAACAGTTTGGTTGGCAAGCATAAGCCGAACAAGTGGTTAAATCATATGTAGAGTTGCAACTGTGGAACCGGTATAAGTGAATTGTAGGCGACCGTGAAGTCACTCTCGAACCTGGAAAGAAGGAAGACACACCTTTGTCACGTTTGGCGACGTTACGTCAACCGAGAGATGCGCAAGTTATTTCAATCGACAGTGTGTCGAGCACCCTGTGACAGTGGTGACAGGGCGAAGAGAAGAGTACTATGTCGCATCAGATCTCTTCCTGCCGAGGATGAACCACCACAACTTACAATGGATGATTTTGTGAATGCCATCAGGAACGCTAAATCATCCAAGGCGTTGGGCCCTGATGGAATCTCCATCGTAATGTTGGAGGTGCCGGGATTGGAGTATCTCACTAAAGTCCTAAGTCTGTCGGTAGTCACCCTCATTGTTCCCGAAGTCTGGAAAACTGGCAGGCTGGTCCCGCTAGTGAAGTCAGACAAGGATGCCAACCAGAGAATGACGTGTGAGAGATCAGTGATGTTGGAACTTGACTTATCAAAAGCCTTTCATTCTGTCAAGCACTCCACGCTGTTTGAGTTCATTCCGTAAGCAGCACAGCACTACAACGGTGGTGACCGACATCTCCATACATATTTGACATTTGTCATTTGTAAAAGACTGAACTCTTATTTGATGGATCTTACCACATTTTTCCACTCGAGGATATGCGAGTTATTCGCCAATAAATCTACGGCCACTTTGTTCACAATGAGAAGAGAGTTGAATGTCGAGGTCGATGGTAGCAGAATTCTGACCACAAACTGCCCCAAAATTCTAAGGGTCACATTCGACAGCATGTAGGAACAAGGTCCTCAGGAAACTAGATAAAGAAACCCTGTTGGCCACGACATAGGTCCGTTCTGTGGTATCCTATGCGGTCCCAGTTTGGTCCGTCAAACTAAGTGATACGCGATTGAATTATATTCGGACTTGTCAGAATGCCGCCCTGAGACCATCTACAATCACATGCTTTCGTTGCAGTACCTGCTCGGGTGTTACCGTGAGAGCCATTCCAATCACCTTATGGTGGAAAGGTCGTCCATTCCATTTAGGCAGATCAAGGAGAGCATTTATGATCTAGAAAAAGAGGTCGAGCGTTACAAGAGAGAACCTCTAGATAAACAATTACATCAGGAGAGTTGCAGATGCCATAAGCAGCTATATTGTCCGCCAATTGTCAACATAGGTACATACCCTGATATAGGCCTCATATAAATGTTCCGCCCGATTGAAGACATTTTTAGATACATTTTCTGACCTAATTTAGACATATTCGTGGTCATAAAATATAGCCCCGATTAAAGCTAATTTTTTTTAACGGAATAACCTGTTCCTTGAGATTTTAGGCTACCAACTTTTAAGAGCTTCGTAATTTGGTATAGAAGTTTCTATTAATCCTAGGATGTTTGGTATTGCAAATGGGCTATATCGGTCCATGTTTTGATATAGCCCCATAGAACGGTACCACCTGATTTTCGGTATTTTGAAGGCTTTAGCCTCATTATCACACCGATATGGCTGAAATTTGGTACTAAGTCTTCGTTGGGGTATAAAACTTTCGCCTAGAAATTTGTCGGTATGGGTCCACGCCTTCATATAGCCCCCATAGAACGGTTCCTGCCGATTTTCGGTATTTTGAAGGATGTGGCCACCATAATCCACCCAAATAGCTGAAATTTGGTATTTTGTGTTCATTTGGGGCATTAAACGTTCCATATGGAATTTGTAGATATAAATCCACGCCTCAATATAGTTCCCATAGAACGCTACCTCCCTATTTCCTGTATTTTGAAGGTTGTGGCCACAATAATCCACCCAAACGGCCTAAATTTGGTATTTGGTCTTCATTTGGGGTGTTAAACGTTCCATATTCAACTTTTCGATACAGGTCCACGCCTTTATATAGCCCCCATAGAAAGTACCTCCCGATTTTCGGTGTTTTGAAGGTTGTGGCTTTAAAATTCATCAGAAAAGTCTGAAATTTTGTATTTAGTCTGCCTTGGGGGGTATAAAACTTTCCTCCAGAAACTTGTCGTTACAGATCCACGCCTTAGTATATCTCCCATAGAAGGTACCTCTCTATTTACTGTATTTTTAAGGTTGTGGCCTCAATATTCCACCGAAATGGCTGAAATTTGGTATTTGTTATTCATTCGGGGTATTAAATGTTCCATATGAAATTTGTCTGTATAGATCCACGCCTTAGTATAGTCCCCATAGAACGCTACCTCCCTATTTCCGGTATTTTGAAGGTTGTGACCTCTATATTCCACCGAAATGGCTGAAATTAGGTATTTGGTCTTCATTTGGGGTACTAAACGTTCGGTATGTCGTTATAGGTCCACGCCTTCAAATAGATCCCCTAAGGACGGTACCAACCGATTTTCAGTATTTTGAAAGTTTTAGCCTCATTATCACACGGAAATGGCTGAAATTTGGCAGTTAGTATTCGTTGGGGGTAAAAAACTTTCTCCCATAAAGCCCCCATAGAACGGCACCACCCGATTTTCGGTATTTTGATGGTTTTGGCCACAGCAACCCACCGAAATGGCTGAAATTTGGCATTTAGTCTTTGTTGGAGGTAAAAGCCTTTCTGACTAAAATTCATCGGTATAGGTCCACGTTTCGATATAGTCCCCGCAGAACGTAACCTCCCGATTTTCGTAATTCTGAAGGGTTAATTTTTTATTTAGTCTTCCATGGGGTTAAAAAATATTCGAGAAGAGAATTATCAGTATAGGTCCGCGGGTTCATATATCCCTCATAGAAGCGTACATCTTGATTTTCGGTATTTTGAAGGTTTTACCGAAATATCAGAAATTTGGTAATTAGTCTTCTTTGAGTCTAAAAACCTTCTGCCAGAAATTTCTAGGTATAGGTGGACATGGAAAGGTACCTCTCGAATTTCGGTATTTTGAAGGTTAGCCACATTGTATGGTATTTAGACTTCTTCATAAACGAAAGGAAGGAAGAAAGAAAATTAATTGTTCCATTTTACTTCAATACAACTAGTGATGAAGGGTATAGCAAGTTCGGCCTGGCCGAACTTAACGCCGATCGTTTTTTGGTTTTAGATATCCGTGGTCATAAAATATTGTCCCCTTATAACGCTACCTCCCGAATTTCGGCATTTTGAAGATTTTAGCTAATAATTTTAAGCAAACTCCCTGTTATTTGACGTTTGAGGTTCCCAGTGGTCACAAACCTTCTCCACCAAAAATTGTTAGCATAGGTGCACACCTTGATATGTTCTACATATAAGAGTGCAGCCCGATTAAAGACATTTTTAAATAAATTTTCTTACCTAATCCGTTGTCATAAATTATCTCCACCAAAAATTGTGGACAGGAAAGAAAACGTATTAGTTAATCTTAGTTGAGAATATTTAAATATTTAAAAAGTTCGGCCATGCCGAATTCAAAGATTTTTTATGTGTTAACCCTTCTCTTTGGTTCACCCTATCTGATTTGACCTAAGATTACCTGATTTATGGGTAAAACTGTATGGCACGTGATCTTGTATATATCAAGATATTTGTGAAAATAATAATTAAGTTTTGACAATCAAATAAATACTCGTAGTATTCTCCGAAGCTACCCACAAGTAAAGAGCCCTATGGATTATAATTTTTCAAATGTTTAGCCTAGTTATTCTTAAAATTCTTTCAACTTCCATTTCATTTTATCATCTTACTTGTCTTTTATATCGATTTTAACATATACATTCTTTTCAACTACCTCTACTTTGCAGAAATCACAACACCCGATCCATTCAGAGATGTCATTCGTACTGAATTACCACCAGATCTAACATCGCTAATCGAGGATAAACTAAAAAATTTGATTACCCAATCGAATAGCACTCAACAGTCATCAAAGGAAAATTTACAAATCTCTTTTGACATGAATGTGGATGAACAAGCAGCAGCATCAGCAGTCAAGGCAACATCAGCCGGAGCAACAGCAGCTCATTACCATAATGCTGATTTAAATCCAACGAACACAATGACCGGTATTGGTGGAGACCATAAAAAAGTTACACAAGACATGAGTGACAAACAAACGACAGCAACAAAGACTCCAGAAGATGTCATGAATAAGGCCTCTGATGAAAAAAGGCAGGAAGAGAATGACGAGGTTGCTGCGTTGGATGAAAAATCAAATGATGGAAATTCGACAATGCCACAGGCAATGGCTATCAAACACATGCTGGAAGAAGAAACCACCAAAGCTTCATTCGCAAACACCGAAACTCCAGCAAAACCAACAGACACAACTGCAAAACAAACAACTTTTATGTCGTCACCAAAAACAACAACAAGCACCACCAAGTCCACCAAAAGACCGGTCATCAAGAATAATAACAATAAAACAATTGCCCAGGCCACCACCACAACATCCAGCAACAACAACAATAACAGCAATACTAACAAACCGAACTTAAAATTGACCAAAAACAAAGTGGCAACCAGTCATGGGCAACCAACTGCAACGGCAACTGAAACAAAGATATTGGCATCATCTTCAGCCTCCTCCATCTCATCGAAGACCAAATCATCGAATGCAACACGACGTGTAACAAGCAATAAACCGACAAGACAGCATCACAATAAACCCAACTCCAGGCCATCAGCCGCCATACCAGCTACAGCTAATACCACCAGCAATGTAGCAAAGGGATCATCATCAGCAGTACAACGATTAAATGGGACAAATATTGAGTCATCCTCTGGCAAAAATACAAAACGTACTGGCGCTGTAACGCTTGGCAGCAATAGACCCAAAAAGACAACAACAACAAAAATTGCATTAAGCACAACAACACCAATACCAAACACATCTTCAGCAAAGACGACAGCAGCTACAAGGAGAACAACATCAACAACGACATCCCAGACAAAGCCACCACCACCACCACCGACGAGGACATCATCTCCACCGACAACAACTACCACAACAAATCCATTTTTAATGTCACCTTTTGACAAATTGCCTTTCATGGATGCCAGCTTTGAAGTGAAACGTAATTCTGCAACGCCTTCATTTGCAATTCCAAGCCAAACCTTTGCAGTGACCAAGGAGTCAGGAGACGGTGGTCTGTCGTATTTTTCCTCCTCATCTTCTTCTGAAAAACCTTTTTCTTCGTCATCTTCAGAATATATTTCATCTGTTAACCATGTTAAATTATTGGCTTCAATGCCACCACACCCCCTAGAACAGCAATCTCCCAGCAGCACCACCACCAACAAAATACATACCCACAGCGTTGAGGTGTCAACATCATTGCCTTCACGCAGCTCTGCAACGCTGAATAATTTAATTGATCCCATTGGCATTTTAAAATTAGCCGGTTGTAATATCTATGGACGCATGTATCGGGTGGGACGCATTATACTCGAGCTATCCTCACCCTGTCAAGAGTGTCGATGTACCGAAATCGGTGTTAAATGTTCACCACTGGACTGTTAGAATGGCATTCAGCACCAACATCACACCCTATAAAATTAAATAAATAAAATATTTCAATCAGTATGTGTAGTATTAGCACCAATTAATTCCAATATCGGAACATTCTGTGAGCACAACTTAACGGACGGACACTGTTAGTATTATAAGTTAATAAAATCTAAGACTTATCGTTAAGCATTAATATAATATTTATATTAAATAGCATTAAAGAAATTAACATTTTTTAGAGATATTTTTAGCAGGAGATTAAATGCAATTACAGATGTCTTCTACTTCTGGGAGAAAAGGATAAATGTCAAATTTTATCTGGGATTAATTGACCATTGACCTACATACATACAAATGTATGTCAACACCAGTGCATTGAACAATACTACTACACTTGACAAACATTAGCATTTGGAAAGCGCGTGTCCAAATCGCTTAAGTGAAGAACCTTTTCTACGGAAAATTTGTTTTGCATAAAAATCTCAGACTCTTATCCAATTTTTAATTGAAATTATATTTAAAATAATCTGTTTTCAGTATTCAGACAATACTCTAATTGCTTTTAATCTCTAATTTAAGTAATCGAAATTTATGAAGTAGTTTAAAAATATCACAAAAACAAAAACCATATATTTATATTAGAGTAAACTTTTTTATTTAAGACTCAAAATCATAGAAAGCACAATCTTAAACTAGCAGTAAGTTGTATATTTAAATTATTTTTATATCGATATAGAATTAAGTTTGAATTGAAAATTCATCTAATAAAATATTAACAAACTATAAAATCAATTGTTTCATTTGAATAATAACGGCTAACGAGGGTATGTACACTTTGATTGTCCTAACTTAGACCAAGTTCAAAGACGGGCTTTTGGGTATCTCTCCCACAAAAGTTGTCGATCGATGCATGTCTGTCTGTAATCAATCTCAACAGTAATTATACTCTCAGCATTTATGCTAACGAGGATATATGAGGAAAAGACAAAACTGTTTAGTTTTCCATCGAAAAAAAAAAATTGAAAAAAATTTTTTTAAGCTACACGAAAGATTTTTCTACATGGATTGAGAAATAAATTCCCACTTTCAAATCTGCTCGAGATACTATTTTCGGCTATTGCGCGTAAAAGTTATAGCGGTTTCAATTTTGATTATAAGAAAAAATTTTAAAAAAGCGCTACTCATTATATTGTTAAACATTGTAAATTAATGGCCTCCTACATACTATATGATTACTGAGGTCCCATAACTTTAGTGAAAAAGTTGTAAATTTTCGCGAAAAATAAGAAAGAATTATAAAAATTGATAGTTTGCAACATGTTTTAATAAAATACAAGCTGTTTATGCCTCTAAAATATATTTAAACAAGTGAGCAAAAGCTATAGTCGGGACGGGGCCGACCATGTGATACCCTACACCACCACCCCTGTGCATAAGCTTTTTCAATGGTAAACATTTCTTTAAGGGAATATAATTCGGCTACCACCAAACATAACATGCCTCTTTCCCTCTGGGACCCCCATAAGCATTCAAAAGTTCGTGACCATCCGATCAAATTTGTGACCTGTAGCGTGATTGCAAAAAATTAAAGAATTGGATGCATTACCGACTATTGTGGTATCTCCCTTGTTTGACCACCTTCGCCATATCTTTCTGAAATTTTGCACAAACTCAGTCTGTGTCCGTGGGTAACAATGGACTAAATATGAACAACATCGGCTAATATTTTGATAAAACCCCCTATATTACTGTACATCCTGATTGAGAATTTAAGCCACCCTTTCCTTCCAAATTAGTTGTAATTTGGTACATAGGGTTTCTAGTGATCACTAAACCTTTCCATCAAAAATTGTGGACATACGTCCCGTCTGGGTATAGGCCTCTTTTAAGGTACCTCCCGGTTTTCAATATTTTGGGGGTTTAAAGCTACATTTTCCGGCAAATTAGGTGGTATTTGGGGTTCCCAGTGGACACAAACATTCTCCACCAAAAATTGTGGACATAGGTCTATGTTTTGATATTGTAACGGTACCTTCCAATATTCGGTATTGTTAGGATTTTGTCTACATTTTCAGACCAAATAAGCTGAATTTTGGCATTGGAGGTTCTCATTGCTTATACATCTTCTCCACCAAAAATTTTGAACATAGGTCTACATTTTGATATAGCCCCCATATTATTTTGGGGATTTAAGCTATTTTTTAAGGCAATTTATCAGCAAGATTTGCAGCTAAATTGTAGTTATTCGGAATCTAGGAAGTCCAAATTAATTAGTAAAACAAGTAAGAACGGCGTTAAGTTCGGCCGGGCCGAACTTGTTATACCCTCCACCACAAGTTGTATTGAAGTAAAATGGAATAATTAGTTACCTTTCGTGTATGAAGAAGACTTAATACTAAATTTCAGCAATTTCGGTAAAACAATAAGAGGCACCATTCTATGGGGGCTATTTCAAAACGTCGATCTATACCGACAAATTTTCTGACTGAAAGTTTTTAGGCTCAAAGAAGACTAAATACCAAATTTCCTATATTTCGGTAAGAGAATGTGGCTAAAACTTAAAAAATACCGAAAATCAAGAAGTACGCTTCTATGGGGATATAGGAAGACGTGGACCTAACTGAATATTGAGGCCACAACGTTCAAAATACCGAAAATCGGGAAGTACCGTTCTATGGGGGCTATATGAAGCCATGGACTGATACAAACAAAGTTCTGGGGGAAAGTTTTAAACCACCAACGTAGAGTAGACTAAGTACCAAATTTCAGCCATTTCGGTGCGATACTGAAGCTAAAACCTTCAAAATACCGAAAATCGGTAGGTACTGTTCTATGGTGGCTGTATGAAGGTGTGGACCGATACCAACAAAATTCTGGGGGAAAGTTTTATACCTCTTAAGAAGACTACGTACCAAATTTCAGTTATTTTGGTAGGATAATGAAGCTAAAATCTTCAAAATACCGAAAATCGGGAGGTACCATTCTATGGGGGCTATATCAAAACGTGGAAATATATATACCATTTTCAATACCAACCATCCTGCAAGTAATAAAAACTTCTATACCAAATTTTGACTCTCTATCTTTAAAATTGCGAGCTGTATCTTGATTTCAACAGACAGACGGACGGACTGACGGGCGGACGGACAGACGGACATGGTCAAATCGACATAGAATTTTATGCTGATCAATAATATATATACTTTATAGGGTCTCCGACGAATATTTCGATGTGTTACAAACGGAATGACAAATTTAATTATACCCTCCATATGGTGGAGGGTATAAAAATTGGACTGGACCTTAGAAAACCTTTGTAGTTATGCTCCATTCAACAAAAGTAAATTGCAATAAAAACATAAAAACATTATAATTTTTGAAAATTTATTGCTATATAAGTATGTAACTTCAGGCCCCAAACATTTTTTTTAAATTTAACTTACACCCTCCCCTATCAATAAAAAATAAACTTTGTTTAGTTTTAATACCAGTTTATTTAACAATTAAACAAATATGACATCAGGTTTTTGCAACAATTTTGTTAAAATTTGATGTATCAAAATTTCATGCACTTGACAGTGAATAACTGGTTGAATATTTACAACAAGAAAAATGTAGAAACCAAATTTTAGTCAGTAATCGATACAATGGAAAACGTTTCGCAATTTTATACTTTGATTTTTTAAATTTTGTTCCGCGCCGCTAGATCAATGGTTTCGACCAGTGTGCAATGTAAAGGTAATATTTTCTTCTTCCATTGACAGGCTTTGCCTTTGGAATACCCCTACTAGAAGCCGATATATTCACAAAGAACGTTGACTTTTCTCCACATAAGATTTTTGCTTATTCCGACTCCTGAATATTACCCGACCATCACCAAACTTAATAGGCTTCTTCCTCTGTGGGACCCGCATCAACTCCCAAAAAAATCGTGACGATTATTACAAAAAAATAGGAAAATGGGATGCATTACCGACTATTGCGATATCTTAGTTGTTTGACCACCTATATCCCTTATAGATACGGAGATATTTGCTTTGAAATAAAACATTGACTTTTTCTCCAAATAAGTTTTTTTCCCATTCCGACCCCTGAATATTATCCGACCATCACCAAAATCAATAGGCTTCTTCCCCTCCGGGACCCTCATCAACATCGACTCAACTCGTCTAGACACTCATTTTGGTTATATAAGTATGGGTCTACGACCATTATTTCGATGAGTTACAAACTCTTTGGCGGTTTAGCGGTTCGCATATTATAGCAAAAACAAAAAATATATTGAGCAAATTCAAAAAAAGTTTGTAAGAAAAGAATATTTTTTTTAAATTTATTTTGTCAGTTATTTGAAGAAAATATAGGAAAACTACTATGTCGGAGTTATTCATCTATTTTAGGTAAAATTCACACGAAAACGCACATTTATCATTGTAAACACTTCGCGAATACACGCTAACATCTTGAGGAAGATAGGGAAGATGTTCATATAAATTTTGAGTACCTTTCAATGGAGAATGATTTTGAAGGAAAACTGTATCGGGTAATATACATTTTGAAATGCGTGTATATAGCGAAACCCTCAAAATCACTTGATGAACATGCGGTTTTCCGATACAACGAATTGTTTACTTTTCATTTGTAAACATTTACCAAGATTTACTTTGGCGGCGGCGATGTAGCATCGTCTGCAGTTTAGTGTGCAAAAAATTGTATAACGCTAATAATTTGCACAAAGTGCACACACTTCTTATGCGCATCCGATTTCACTATCAACCGTGAAAGAATACATGGATCTAAACCTATTTTAATAAAATCCATCCAGAACCGTAGATGTAGCATCACACAGTATTTTTGGGATAAATCGGATACAGCTTCCATACCGCTTAACTTTTTAAACCTCTGTTTCCGCAAAAACGTGATTGATGTGTCGGTTTCTTAACTGAAAAGGAAACGATCACAGAAAACGCGAATTAATCCGCGATATTTTCAAAAACATTTTCGCCTATCTAGTGGATAGATTTTCACCATCTATGATTTATATGTTCCGGACCAACGAAAAACTAAATATCGCTGATATTGTAAATACTGTACCCAAAAAAAAAGGTTTTTAGAAAAAATATCGCACTACATTTTGGCCTTTGACACTAGATTACTATGATGCTGTGTATGTATATATAAAATTATGCGTAAGCACGAGTACTTTAATCCTACGATTGGTTTTTTGAAATACCCGAGTGCGCGTCCAAGTTAAATCAAAAATACAAAAACACCTAAAATCCGGCTTCAAAATGTCAACATCCATAAAAGGTGGATGCAGTGGAAATTTTGAAAAGTGGTACATGAGAAGTGTAATCTTCATTTGGTATTCTTCTACTTTTACTTTGGACATACATATGTTCGTCATTTGAATGGTTTAACCATCAATCGAATAGCAATGTAAAAAACCTCGATACACTTAATTTGATCCAGTAATAGTCATAGTTACTGGTAAACTGCAATAGTTCGCGTATTTCAATAGTACAAACCTTGGCTTCATGGAGGGTTACGTCTTTCGGCATTTCAGATGACGATATAAACTTACATACAGACAAAATGTAACTCATGGAAATAATGGCTTTACACCCTAAGTATGTTTGGACGAAATGTGTTTCAGACAATTTGTATTCGATTTAGCAATGTCGGTCCGTCTGTCTGCTGGTGCGCACGATAACTCTCGGACGGATGAACCGATTTGGTCCAAAATTTGGCTTTCGTAAAATTTTGTCCAAACTTAGTTTAAGTTCGAAAATGTTCGGAAAATTTGTGCGCACGATAACTATTGAAGGGAGTAACCTATTTAGTCCATACTCTATATATCGTAAATTTTCTACCAGCGTTAGATAAGACTCCAATATGGACTCAATCGGTCCGTTCCTTTGGGTACCTCCCACAAAAAAAATCGGAAAAGTTCGGGTTAGGACCTGGGTTCGAATCGCTTTGATTTTTATTGTAAAAACTTGTATTCACCGCCACCTGTACGACGGTGCAGGTTTCATCTGGAGGAAGTCATAATTTCCTGAGAAAATAGCCTGAAAGTTGCAAAAAAACCCCTATGACATCATTTGTAGTGGTTAACTCGAACGGATCTGCCAATTCGGTCCAAAATTTTGATTTCGTAATATTTTGTCCAAACTTAGTTTATCTTCGAAGATAATCCATATCGGTCCACTCCTTCAGGTACCTCCCCCACAAAAGTTCAAAAATGTTCGGAAAAATTGTGCGCACGATAGCTCTTGAAGGGAGTGACCGATTTGGTCTATGCTTTACACATGTTAATATATCTACCAGATATAGATCAGGTTTGAATATGGACTATATTTGTCCACTCCTTCGCGTACAAAACTTCGCATAAGTTCACTTTAAGACCTGCTATCGAAACACTTTGATTTCTGTTAAAGCAGCTTGCATTCGCTGCCTCAATTACGACGGTAAATGTTTTTTTCGGGGGCAATTCCGTACTTCTTGAGGAAACAGCCCGAAAGGTGAAAAACCCCTATGGCACCATATGTAGTCGCTGGAGAGCACTAAAACCCTCGAACTGATTAACCGATTTGATCAAAAATGGCTGATATTGACCTTCTCCTTAGGGTACCTCCCACACAAAAGTTCAACATTTGTGTCTAAGTGCAGTTTAGGGTCCGTTCGAAGATCCTTTGGAAATGAATACCTATGCTGTTCGTTGTTGTTCTGTTTACAGCCATATTTTGTTTTCCTACTGGTCCAAAAGTTATAGGATGACCCACTGATAAAAAAAGATATGACTCTCAAAATAAGATCCACTTACATAATGGACTATGTCGGTCCATTCCTTTAAGTGCCCCTCCGCAACACTTTAATCCTGTTCCACATTATTGGCTGCAAGGTCAATTGTCCAAAATGGTCACAAAATTCAGAAAAGACTCTAAATACATTCGACCTGTCCGTAGATTAATGTTTCAAATCACACAAAAACCTGAGGGTATATCTCTTGCGGCAAAGCCGACTGATACTTTTTTACTTGTTTAGCTAGAAAGCTATATGTTTGCACGAAGCAGGGCTATACCTGCCCACTTATTGGTATTGCCCCCATTGTCCCGATTTTCGGTATTTCAGGAATGTCGCAGCATTTTTTTTCACCATACTACCTGTAGTTTGACGCTTGAAGTCTCCACCGGGTACTAAAAGTCGAGGGTTCGATTCCCCGGCCAAGCAAAATCAAATTTTCAACGGTGGCAAAATACCCCTTAGTAACGTTGGCGACATTTTCTGAGTAATTTCAGCCATGAAAACCTTCTCTACAAGTGGAGTCGTAAGTGGTGAGGATTTTAGCTACATTATTGATATAACTACCTGTATGTTGACACCTAAGGTTCTTAGTGATCATTCTTCAAAGATTGACAACAATGGTCTTTGCTTTGGTATATACATATATAATACGAGTAGTACCTCCCGATTTTCTGTATTTTCAGGATTTTAGCTACATTTTTTGATTGAACTACCCGCATTTAAGGTTACCTGCAGTCATATAACTTATCCACCAACATTTATGAAGATTGGTCCATCTTTGGATATAGCCCCCATATCACCAACCTTCCGATTTAACTCTTCCATCAAAAATTCTCAGCTTAGGCCCATGTTTTGGTTAGCCCCCACCTAACGATTACTCCCGATTTTAGGTATTTTGAGAATTTTTGCTACATTTGTTGGCCGAACTACCTGTGAGTTGCAATTTGAGGTTCCCTCCCCCCATATAACGGTACCTCCCGATTTTCAATATTTTAAAGATTTTGCCTACATTTAGGATCGAACATACTGTTATTTGACATGTTCCCAGTGCACAGTGTATCCACCCATTGGCCAAAAATAAAAAAATTAATGTCAACATTTTGGTACAACATCTGGCAGCTCTTACAGCTATGACATGGACCTTTTTAAAAATATATTAGTTTTTGTTTCATTCGAACGCGATCTTCTTAAGAATAGCTTCAAAAAACGGAACATTTGACTTATATTTTTTGTTGTGAGTACAACCTATATTTTAAGTGCAAGTAAATATATTCAAAATATCGCGAAACTAATACGTATAGCAAAATATTATAGTGGATTTTGAAGGAGGTGGTAATAGCTTAACTTTTATTAAAAAACAGTGTTTAAGCGTGTTGTGGAATTCTAGTTAGCTGCATATTTCTACGTGTACTTTGTAATGCCAGTTCGATCATATACTTAAATTTGACCTAAGGTTTTAGTCATGATGCCCACCAGTGCCCACCTCGGGAATAATTTTCCGAAGTAGGTCATGGGTTCAAAATTATTCAGTATTAAAATTAGCAGCCATCTAGTGCCAGACTATAAATGGTGGGTAGCTGACTAACGCTGCCCTAGAATAGGGTTTATATGGATATATTAGCATATAACGCTGTTATCTGACCACGTACATTAACATAATTGGCATCAGTGGCAAGATGAAGAAATTTTCTTCCAAATTTGTCTTACGTTGGCGGTACGTGCCTTCCAGGAAGAACGCTATAAGATCTATATTAAAAATTTTACAAATTTTCAGACAAAAATGTTGATTTTTTAATCCGCTAAATTGGTTGGATTTTATGTTGTTTTGGAGATTGTTTTGTTTCCCCAAGCCTATTTTTGCATCATAAGATAATCGGGACCTTTGTTTATGTCATTTTGTATTAACAGCATAAAACAATTCTTACCGTATACCCCCTCCAGAGGGGAAAGGGGGGAGAATGTTACGCTCGTGGTTTCTTAAAACACTCTTCGCAGCAGCACAAACCCGTAACCGCACAAACCACTGTGCAGTGGTCACAAAACTTCAAAAGTTGGCAACATATATTCATATTTCGGTATAACTTCTATATATCGGTACCTCCCACTTTTCGTTATTTTGAGGGTTTTAGCTACATTTATTTACTGAACTACCAGCAATTTGATATTTGAAGTAACCTGCATTCACGAAACTTCTCCACCAAAAGCTGTCAACATAAGTCCCCATATAATGGTACCACATGATTTTTGGTATTTTGAGGATTTTAGCTTAATTTTAGGACCGAACAGCCTGTTAATTGACATTTGATGTCCCCAGTGGTAACAAAACTTCTCCCCCAGAAGATGTCAACATAGGTTCATTGTCATAAGCCCATATAATTTTTTTAACCTTCCGTTTAGGTATTTTGACCATTTTAGCTATATTTTTTGACTGAACTACCTTTTATTTGACATTTGAGGTTTCCAGTGGTCACAAAACTACTCCACCAAAAATTTTCAACTTCAAAATTTCATATAGCCCCCATATAAATGTACCGACCGATTGAAGACACTTTAAGATACATATTCTGACCGTATTTAGGAATTTGGGATATCCGTGGTCGAAAAATTCTCCAACTAAAATTCTGGACAGGAAAAAAAACTAATTATTCTATTTAAGTTCAAAATAGTATATATATGGTTAAGGGTGTCAAAAGTTCTGCCCGGCCAATCTTATCCATTATTTACTTCTTTACTTTTGAATTTGTTGCTGCAAGCTATCCTTGTGGTCACTAATGTTCTGTTAATTGTCTGTTATACACAAACGCCCTCTATGGTTTATTCGTGAAATTAAACTGCATTATGCATTACGTCCAATCTTTACTGTTGTATGCCTTTGTACATACTCCAAAAACGAAGAGAAAATCATCCAGTCATATAAACAAAACTCACCAAATTTTTTTTTTCACCGTCGGCATCGAATATCGAGAGAAGAGAATAAAATTGTCGAAGAAAAGAGACTAATATTGTCCATTTGACAAAAACTATTGTTGGATATGACAAAAACTATTGTGGTAATTGACAAAAACAATTGTTGGGGTCACAATACTACATACGAAATCTAACAACATATTTACAATACATATTTTGCTCTTCGAATATTGTTGGATCAACCATATTTTATCCCTGCGTGAAGTTCCAAAAAGACCTATATGGGACAACAGCTAAACCCAAAGGTATAGTTCAAAAAATATTTTAGGAATGTTTTTTGGCCTCTGGAGACACAAAATACCAAATTACAAACAATTCGGTGGTAAAATGGGATAAATATCTTAAAACTTCCTTAAAACGACGAAGCGTCACGCGTCATTTTGTATGGGGGCTATACGAAAGCGTGGACCTACATAGCCCGCTTTCAATACCAAAAGTCCTACGTACAAATAATAGCTTTTCCCAAAATTTCATCCTACAATGATAATTTCGAGTAGTTACAAACGTAGTGACAAACTTAATATACCCCCATCCTATGGTGGAGGGTACACCCCATCCTATGGAAATTTAAAACATATTGCGCCTCAACTGTTCAAAAATGGAATGTTTTTAGCTTATTTTTCAACTAGAATAACTAGTTATTCAGGGAGACTTTCCCTTATTAAAATAATGGACTACCAAACAGTATTCTTAAAACCCATTATTTGGCAATGATTTTTCTTTTTTTCTGGGAATTGTCGAATAATTTTTTTACAATTTTTTATGGAACAATTTCCCTCACATACTCTAACGAATTGTATATACATTGTATATATGCCTAAAAGATGTACTTGTGTCATCCAGAATAAAGGATATGCAATGAAATATTGATTTCAATAGTTTTTTTTTTGTATCTCAAATTGGGGGGTGTTTTAGTTTCGTCCGCTTATATTTGCAAACTAAAATGATTTTTTGAATTTTAACTTTTGTTTATTAAACTCTGGGGCCTAATTACGTGATTCGATCGTGAATTTGCTTGTGAATAAGTTTTCGACACGATAAAAAACGGCATGACAAAACTCGATCGAAAACGTTCAAGCAATGTTATCGTTTTTTCGATAGTAACCGGTAATCGATCAGATAATTAGCAGGGAATATTATGAAGGTAGACGCCAAAAAATGTGTTTATTTTAAAACAAAAACTAAAAACCAAAATTATGAATAAAAAAATGTAAATATTTGTGGAATTTGTTAAATAATACATTGAATAATAATTTTGGAATGATGTAATACTAAGAAATTAAGAAAATTATCTATGTTTACAACACCTTTTTGACATTGTTGTAACAGATTGCTAATACATCTAACTTAATAGTTCTATCTCAAAATAAATGAGATAGAATTTGGTAGGTTTTCTGCTTAGCATATCTGAGAGAGTCTTTCCATTGGTAAACAACGGCGGATGTATTCTATTAAATGTTGTTTACCTAATAAAAAGTTTGTTAATATTAATTTTTTTTGCGGAAATGCTTACTTTTTTAAAATATTTTTAAAGACCACAAACAGTAAATTTTTTCTAATGAATGAATAAATTTGCATATACATATGTATATATATTTTTAATTCTACTTTTATTACTATTTCTCAAACGAATGCAAGGGACTTTTCTCAATTCTTCTTGTATTTTGTGTTAAAAAAATGCTGAGATTTTTTTACTAATTTTATTTTTCTTCTACAAACCGACAACAAACAAAAATTTTTACACTTTATACAAAAATACATTAAAAAGTCTTTCATTTTGTTAGTTTACAATAGGCAATTTAGCTACGAGTTATTTCTCGCAAATTTATGCTCAATAACTCGATAATTTTACTCGATAACGAATGTTGTCATCCCAACTTTGAGTACTCGGTTCGAAACAACTCGATATCGAATTACATAATTAGGCCCCTGAATTCCTTATGTTTGTGTTTTCCAATAATAATGCTATAAATAAAAAGAAAAGTCCAAAAAAACTGTACAACTTCGTTTTCTTAAAAAATTATCAGTTTAAAAAAATTTACTGAGGGGGTGCTTTAGTTTTGGCCGACACTGTACATATTAAAATAT
This sequence comes from Musca autumnalis, assembly GCF_047663935.1. Classification (NCBI taxonomy): domain Eukaryota; kingdom Metazoa; phylum Arthropoda; class Insecta; order Diptera; family Muscidae; genus Musca; species Musca autumnalis. The sequence goes on along the minus strand of NW_027411755.1, from coordinate 145,141,120 downwards.
TTTTTTAATTACAAAAGCTTAATGATTATTAATTATTTTCTATGAATTATTTTTTTTGATGTATGACCGTATTGAATTTTTTTTTTTTTTTGAACAAGCTCAATATCGAATGAGAGAGATACGGATAATTTTGCATTATGATAGTAACCAAAATTACGATAAACACATGTTTCACAGTGCTTGGTAAAATTCGGCTAATCAAATCGATACAGTTTCGGTGGGTTATCTGTTTATAATAAAGCTGTGTTTGATTGCATACTTTCAGGATGAAAACTAATCAACATATAACCATTTAACAGCTAGCTTACTTACCCAGCAAAATGTTTGTAGCCAAAGACGAAGTTGAATCATGAGTGAAAGTGATTTCGGACTACATCTTTTTACGTGAAAGAAGTCATGATGTTTACATGGTGCAGTGAGGATACTGTCTAATTTACTTCTTAAGCACACACTTTGCATTAGTTCTTAGTAGGGATTAAATTTACACTCTTTGGAATGTATTTTGAATTTATTTTTCGTTTCATTTAAAAGTTGATATGCAAGCAAGCATTTTGAGGATACCGAGGAAGTTAACATGTATTAAGGGAGGACTTTCAGTCATTTGAAGACTTTTAATTTTACATTTATGGACTGTTTCTCTAAGACGATTCTAATTCAAATTCATTTAAATTACCATAGACCATGAATTGTATAGACAAAGAAATCCACTCACCTATGTTGTTTACATTGAGTTAGTTGACAGAATAACTCAATTAAAAATGACAATAAATACGATTTTATAAAGTTTGACCTACGGCGTAACTGTCCTTCCGGGTACATAATATTAACTTCATTGACTTTCATCGCCAAAAAGGATATTTCACCCACCAAGCTTTAATCTTCATATTTACGGGCAGTGATATTTTTCCTTAAAAACGGTTCAAGAATACGGGTTTTTTGTTTAAGCACCGAACTCAGGTAAGATGCTGTCAAAAAAATTAGTTTCCCTGATTGGCAATTTTATTAGCTTTCTAATGGTATACATTTAAGCTTAATCGGTTACTTAAAATCGGTACAAAATCCGGATTTTATATCGCTATATCCGGTACAAAATATTAGATAACCGGATCTATTTTCCAAGAAAATTTGTCATTAACGTGTTCAGCATATCGGGAGCTATATATGGTAAATATTTCAGATACATCCCAGATGTCAATATAAGCGATAACGAATGGGTATGTCTACCTACCAATACATAACAAATAACGAATATACAGAAAAACAAAACATAGGTTTTTTCTGAACAAAAACCGGGTAAATGTCAAAAAAGACAATGAAAACGTGACAATATCGATTAGTTGTCAATGAGAACCGTACCTAAAATTCTCTGAGCAACATTTTTGTGGAATATTTGGATGCTGTAAAATCTCATATTGTGGTATTTTACTATGGTTCAAGAAAGAAAGGATGAAAAGGACATGAAAGGAATTGAGTTAGAAGAATGAAATGTTCTACAAAAAGATTCGCCATTCTATTTGACTGAAGACATGTAATCTCAAAACGAAGCTACAATAACGGCAAACAGAGATATAAAGCTGTTTTCTCAAGCACCATAGGCGAAAATTCAAAAAATTCATCGCGCGATATCTCAGAAACTTGACCTATGGGGAAAATTTCCTTTTGGGTTTTTAATATACTCACTAAGGGCTTTCATCTCCAAAAGAAATTTTTCCACCGCACAGACCTTGAGTTCCAATTTGTGGCACAGTGTTATCAGTTTAAAAACAAAAAAATGTACTGAGGGGTGCTTTAGTTTTGGCCGACACTGTACATATTACAATATGTATATCCTACACCACTATGTGGAAGGGGTATTATAAGTTTGTTTTGGAAAAAATGCATGTAACACCGCGAAATATTCGTCGGAGACCCCCAATGTGGTATACCAATTTTCATATCTCGACGAGATAAAGCGATTTTGAGATGTCTGTCCGTCCGTCCGTCTGTCCATTATAAATTGTAAGTAATCAAACTCCAGGCCGCAATTATGGACGGATCGTCACGAAATTTTGAATGGAGGGTTTAGACCAGAATAGACACCTATTGTTATTAGTGATGATTGTGAAATATTAAGCGGGTGAAATGGACCAAAAACATAATTTTTATCCGATTTTGTAGCTGCTCGGTTGGTCGCAATAATAGACCGATGGCCTCGAAAATTCGAACAAGGTAACAGTATATGAAAAAGAAGATGCTTGCAATTTGAGATGGTAATCAGATGATGTTTAGAGGGTTAAATGGACCATAACTTTTGTGTGAAAATTTTTAATATACCGGTTATATCTTTATTCCTGGAAGACACATTCCGCCCACATAAATAAAATATTTGGAAGACCAACTCTGACCCTTTCTATTGATGCCAATTATATTGATTTACGCAGTCAGATAACAGAGTTACAGCCTAATATATCCAGTTTTTTGCTTGAATTGTAATCATAAGCACACTAGAGGTCGCAATTATAGCTCAATAGTCACGAAATTTTGCACGAGGTAAGGGCTTAGGTCGAAGAAGATGCCTAAAATTTTAGATGATGATCCGATATTATTTTGCGGGTGAAATGCACCATTACTTTTGTATGAAAAATATACAAATTTTATTTTTGGTCCATATTTTTATTCCTGGATGGAATATACCGGCAAAGTAGCCTACATATGGAGAAATAAATACTGATATTTTCCCTGATGCAATAATGTGTCTGCTAGATATTGGGCCTACTGCCTTATATATAATGGGTTTTGTGTAGAGAACCACAATTTCCTCTCATACTACAAATTGTCTCTATCATGACAGAGAATTTTTCAGTTCAGTTGTCCAATTGAATTATTATACAAATATTGCAGCATGGGGTCGCTTCGCCAACACCTATTTTAACCCCAGGATTAACTGTAAAGGGGATACATACAAACTACAACCAAATATGAGTCTCATGGAAATAATGGTTTTAGACCCCAAGTTTAAAATTTTTTTCGAAAAATTGTGTGAACGATTACAGACGTAGTGAGCAATCGATCGATAGATCGGGTAAGACTATATCGGTCCACAACTTCGGGTACGTCCCACACAAAATTGGGAAAAGTGAAATTTAAGAGTCCTCTCGAATCGTTTTGAATTTTTTTTTTAAGAAGATTGTCCTTGCGGTCCCCTTTACTATAATACAATTGCAATAGCAAGTTCATACTTCCTGAGATTATGGCCGAAAAGCTCCAAGAAACCCTGAAAAACAAACAGAAAACCTAAATAAAATGGCAAATCCACAAGATAAATCTCAAGGCGATTTTCTGATTTGTCCAAACTTTACACATCGTATTATTTAATCCAGCCATGTATCAGGTTGGAATATGGACTATATCGGTCCTGTGCTTCGAGTACCTCCCACACAAAATTTGGGAAAAGTGCAGTTTGAGGACTCGTATCGGATATATTTGAATTTTTTGAAGGACGTTCTTTTCGCGGTCTCTATTGCCACGGTACAATATTTCCGGGGTAAGTACATTCTTCCTGAAATAATGGTCCAAGGGAGGGACAATGGGGCTTCTCTTATATCAATGGATTCATATTAAGTTATTGATATGTGACCTAGTTTTTATCGCCGAGTCCGAACGGCGTGTCCTAAATTGTCACTTGCAAAGACGTTTTTCATGGCTGTAATACTCAGGAAATATCGCCAGCATTACAAAGGGGTATTTTGTCACCGTTGAAAATTTGGTGTGGCCAGGCCTGGAAATCGAACCCGCACATTCAGAGTCCAAGGCTGTTGAACGTAGCTAATTCCTAAAGGTTGTGGTGTAGGGTATCACATGGTCGGCACGTCCAACTATAGCCTTTGCTTACTTGTTTTTAATTACAAAAGATTAATGATTATTTATTTTCTATGAATTATTTTGTTGTTGCACTAAATTTAGCTGGTATATGCGTACATACATATCTATTGTTTTATGACCGTATTGATTTTGTTTAACAAACTCAATATCGAATGAGAGAGATACGGTATAATTTCGCTTAATGACCGTAACCAAAATTACGATAAACACTTGTTTCACAGTGCTTGGTAAAATTCGGCTAATCAAATCGATACAGTTTCGGTGGGTTATCTGTTTATAATAAAGCTATGTTTGATTGCATACTTTCAGGATGAAAACTAATCAACATATAACCATTTAACAGCTAGCTTACTTACCCAGCAAAATGTTTGTAGCCAAAGAAGTAGTTGAATCATGAGTGTAAGTGATTTCGGACTACATCTTTTTACGTGAAAGAAGTCATGATTTTTACAAGGACATGGTGCAGTGAGGATACTGTCTAATATACTTCTTCAGCACACTTTGCATTAGTTCGTTGTAGGGATTAAATATACACTCTATGGAATGTATTTTGAATTGATTTTTCGGTTCATTTAAAAATAGATTTGCAAGCAAGCATTTTGAGGATACCGAGGAAGTTAACATGTATTAAGGGAGGACTTTCAGTCATTTGAAGACTTTTAATTTTACATTTATGGACTGTTTCTCTAAGACGATTCGAATTCAAATTCATTTAAATTACCATAGACAAATGAATTGTATAGACAAAGAAATCCACTCACCTATGTTGTTTACATTGAGTTAGTTTACAGAACAACTCAATTAAAAATGACAATAAATACGATTTTATAAACACTTTGTTCTAAAAAACTATATGGGATTAGTTTCTGCCAGCATCTACATCCTCAGATAAAAATATTTAAGAAAGTCCCTACAAAATATCTCAACCGACTCGAACAGAAAAACTAAAAATTGTTCTAAGGCGATTTTTGGGGAAAATATCAGGACTCTCTTAAATACTTTTATCTGAGGATGTAGATTCCGTCAAAAACTAACCCCATACAGTTTTTGTTTGAACAATACATATGTTAATAAAATCGTATTTATTGGCATTTTTATTTGAGTTGTTCTGTCAACTAACTCAATGTTAACAACATTGGTGAGAGGATTTCTTTGTCTATACAATTAATTTGTCTATGATATTACTTATTATGCTAGAAAATAACTTTAATTACTCAAAAATATCAAAAACATCTTAATAAATGCTTCTTTATTCACACAGAATTATGCAAAAGACGTGATTAAGATGCAAAATAGACAGCGTCCACGCTGCACTTGCACTCATGCTTCAACTACATTTTTGGCTTCAAACAAAGATGCAGTCCTCAATCACTTGCACTCATGATTACTTTTTTTTTGTATACAAATCATATTACAGGTTAATTAAAATAATATAAAATAAATTGTTTTGTGTTATTAAGTATTTCATTTGCAAAAAGTTATTATAAATGTAAACATTGCTAAAATGTGAAAATTTTATGAAATGGATTCAAATCGGACATTGCCAAAATGTGAAGAACGGAATGCATTTTTCATGATTCTGCATGGACTGCTTCAAAAAAGCTATTCAATCACTTCTTCACAAGGATCAACTTTAAATAAATGTTGCTGGGTACTCTTATTAAAGTCCTTTCTTTATAATGAGACGAACTCGAAACCATGCACGATGGGGCCAATGATAGGTTTTCGAGGCAACAAATCACTGGGGCAAGCTAGACCTTCCAAATTTTGTACAGATGTTTATAATGGGCTTAGAAACTAATATGCCAAATTTGGTTCATATCGGTTCATATATACATATAGCTCCCGTATATATGTTCGTCCGATTTCAAGCAATTGATGGACCAAACACGCAAATTCTGCCCAATTTTTATGCGATTTGGGAAATACCGCGGAATTGGACTACAAATGAGTTTGCCAAGTTATATTGAAATCGGTTCAGATTTTGATATTGCTCCCATATATATTTTCGCCCGATTTTAGGTATGTGGTGCACCAATCCCGCTATGTATGTCCAATCTTGATGAAATTTGAAATGTGTGACGGATTTTGGTGTAGAAACATTTTTGGCAAATCATATTGAAATCGGTTCAGAATTGGATATAGCTCCCACATATATGTTCGCCCGATTTCAGGAAAATGATTGACCAAGCATGCAAATTCCATCAAATTACAATAAAATTTGGAAAATGTTACGGAATTCGTACTACAAATAAGTTTGTCAAGTTATATTGAAATCGGTTCAGACATAGAAATAGCTCCCCTATATACTATGTTCAAATTTCATGGTTTTGTCTGTGGTTTGTTATAAGTTAATAAAAAAAGGTTCCAAATTTAGTAAAAATCGGCTAAGATTCCGCCACAAAAGCCAAAGTTTGCGATATCTTTGAAATTATATATTATTATTATTATTATATACGTCTATTAAATTTTTCCAAAAACCAATTGGTAACATTAATGGGTTTCCGATTATTCGCCAACCAAAACATAAAAATGTCCATATTTTTAAGTATTACGACATCTGAAATGAGATTTTTATGAAAAGGCGCAGATAGGCGCAGCTAATTTTTTCACAAAATGATAGTACACATTAATACCTTTCACCACATATATATAATATCCTAGATCTTCCTAGATCTCAAAAGTTATACTCCAGAGAACACATGGATAACAAAGCAAAATACTCCAAAAAAGACATAACATCTTAACTCAAAAATACATTTATCACACATAACATTTTTATTATTTGTGAACACTATATTTTTTTTACATACCCATTGAAGAGCTTTCCATGTTTAAAAAATATAAAAATGTTGAAATGTTCTATAATGTTTCTATAATGAATGTCGGAAAATGATGCATAAGAACATATGTCACCATTGCCAGATCAGTATGTCGCTATGTGATGTTACCAGATTGATTTATTTTTTTTATTTTTAGTGATTCAGAGTGTTGGCAATCGAAATCCGTTATTATTTTTTTTCAAATTGTTCACTTCAAAAATTGACTTTTTGCCTCGAAAACCTGCTATTGGCCCCATTGTGCCATGGTTCATTTAGTAAGGTTATCCAGAAGGCGAATTTAGGTCATAGTCTAAGGAAACGATAAAATATTCCCTAAGAAGTAGTATATCCCAAGTAGTTCTTTCCGAAAACGTGAATCAATATACACAATTTGAAATTACAGCAATATCGGTTACAAAATTAAAAAAAAAAAACTCGAATACATAAAGTCGGCCAATACCGACTAGACTTAAACATTGATATACATATATGATCAGTTTGTTTGTTTCTATAAAAAAATGTGATTAAATCTTCAAAAACCTTAAATGGTGACAACGCTTATATGGGGTCTATACCAAAACTTGAACCTATACTGTCTGATTTTTTGCAGGGGATGTTTTGTACCTGTATAAATGTCTTGTACTTTACAAGGATTAAATACCAAATTGCAGTTCTTCCTTTGAATAATGTGGTTAAAATTGTCAAAACACTACAAATCGGAAGGTACCAACAAATTTCTGATGGAAAGTTTTATGCCCTCAACGAAGACTAAATACCAAATTTAAACCATTTCGGTGAGATATTGAAGCCAAAATCTTCAAAATATATAAAATTCTACTGGGCTATATGAAGAGATGGAACAATACCAAAAAATTTCATTAGAAACTTGTATACCCCCAATGGAGACTAAATACCAAATTCCTGCCATTTCGGTGGGATATGAAGTCCAGAACCTTCAACATACCGAAATTTGGGAGGTAGTGTTCTATGTGGGCTTTATGAAGACGTGGACAATTACCGACAAATTGCAGGTGGAATGTTTTGTACTCTCAACGAATACTAAGTACAAAATTTCAGCCATTTCGGTGGGATATGAAGTCCAAAACTTTCAAATTACACACATTTGGGAGGTACCGTTATATGGGGACTATATGATCGAAAATCGGGAGGTACCGTTATATGGGGCTATATCAAAACCGGGCCGATATAGCCCTAGAAGAAGCAGGAACTTCTGTACCAAACGGAATGACACTTTTTTATTATACCTCCATATTATCATCCCATTATCCACCGAAATGGCTGAAATTTGATTTTTAGTCTTCGTTGGGGGTATACATTTTAAATTTCCACCTCAAATTTTTCGGTATAGGTCCAAGTCTATGAAGGTTTTAGCCTTAATATTCCACCGCGATGGAGTGACGTAGGGGATGGAAGATACCAAGGAACGGTCCTGACCGGTTTTAACATGGCAAAGCCCAGGATTTATCTTGGTCCCTCTTTGCCTTTAACACCCGTTAAAGGTAGTGAGCTAACATGTGTCGCGCATTCACTTATAAGAACGTTAAAAACTTGGGTTTGGGTTGGGTTAGTAACCCTCCCCTAGAAAAAACAGCCTACTATGAAAAAACGAGAAAAGAAAAACGAACCCCTCTAAAGTTGACCAACCTCGCAAACGTTTTAAGGACCATGATCTGCGAATCTGCACCTGGAATGTTCGCACTCTTCATAGAGAAGGTGCAGTCTTCGCATTGGCAGACGTACTTGAAAAGTACAAGGCCGATATTACTGCCATACAGGAAATACGATGGATTGGAAAAGGCGTCACAACAACACCTAAAGGTGACGCACTGTATTATAGCTGCCATGACGTAAAGCATGAGTTTTAGTGGATTTGTAGTTACTCGGAGACTAAAACATCTGGTATCCAACTTCACTCCAGTGAATGAAAGACTTGCTGCAATTCGAATAAAAGCTAAATTTTTCAACATCAGCTTTATTTGCGCTCATGCTCCCACTGAAGAAAAGGACAAACAGACCGAAGATATATTTTACGAGCGCTTAGAAGAAACATATGACCGTTGTCCTGTCCATGACATTAACATTATTCTAGGCGACTTTAATGCCAAAATTAGAAAGGAAAATATCTTTGGCCCAACAGTCGGAAAATTCAGTCTACATAGTGAAACATCAGACAATGGAATGAGGCTGATAGACTTCGCAGCGGCAAAAAACATGGTAGTTAGCAGTACCAGATTTAATCATCTCCATATTCATAAGGGCACCTGGCTGTCGCCAGATCAAAAAACAAGAAATCAATTTGATCACGTTGTGATAGATGTTCATCAAGCCTGGTGGATGTACGATCGTTCCGAGGTGCAAACAAAGACTCGTACCACTATTATGTTGCAGCAAAGGTACCAGATTAAAAGTAGCAAACAAAGTGCGAACAGGCACAACACGGAAGTTGGACATCGGTAAGCTGCAATCACAACAGATACCCACAGCATAATGAGAGCACATCTTGTCCCGATAACATAACAACACAATGGCAAAATATTGCCCACCTCAAGCAAACAGCCGCAAAATAAATACTTGGATACCAGAGACCTCAATAAAGGAATTCATGGTATGACCAGGAGTGTCGTGCTGCTACCGAAGAGAAAAATGCTGCATATAGAGCTACTTTACAATCAGTAGCAATGCGTAGCGAACGAGAGAGATATCGGGAGAAAAGGAGAGAAGAGAAACGTCTTTTCCGCAAGAAAAAGAGAGAAATGAAAAAAGCGGGAGTGTGAAAAAATCGAGATGTACAGGAGCCAGAATGAAGTCCGAAAATTCTACCAAAGAGTGAAACATCAAACAGATGGCTTTGGTACAGGCACGTCTTCCTGTAGAGACCAGCAAGGTAATCTGGTAACTGATACAGATAGTGGATATGTAATATGTATGTAATTGGACCACACCAATGTGGCTTTACAACTGGTAAGTCCACCATTGACCAGATATTTACCCTGCGGCAAATCCTGGCAAACCCAAAAGATGCAGATCGACACATATCACCTTTTTGTCGATTATAAAGCAGCATTCGACAGTCCCCCCAATCAAAGGTATTCCATGCAATGTCTAAATTTGGTATCCCCGCAAAGCTCATCCCGCTTTGTAAGATGACTTTAACTGATACTAGGTCCTCTCCGAACAGTTCAGTACCAAAAGAGGTAGACAGCCTTTCGTGTGACCTATTCAACAATTTCCTGGAAAGGGTAATACGAGATGCAAATGTCAAAAGAAATGACACAATTTACACCAATAGCCACATGTTACTTGCTTATGCTGATGACATAGACATCATGGGACGATCAGTAAAGGAAGTAACTGATACCATTAGGAAGGTCGAAGCAGAATCTGCGAAAGGTGGTAAACGGCGAAAAGACCAAATTGATAGTGTCGACGCGCAAAGCGTCCATAGAGCTCGGGCCAACTGTGGATGATGGTACCTATAATTTTGAGGTAGTTAAAGACTTCGTCTACCTCGGCGCTGCCATAAACACAACAAACAAGATCAGTTGTGAAATAAGAAGAAGAATTGTATTGGCCAACAGATGCTACTATGGTTTAAGTAAGCAATTTAAAAAACAAACCACATCTCGTCAAAGAAAAATAACACAATACAAAACGCTGATACTACCCGTGCTAATGTATGGATCCGAAGCATGGGTACTTGCGCCAGCAGATAAGGCAGTGCTTGGTGTGTTTGAGAGGAATATTCTTCGAAAGATCTACGGGCCGATTTGCGTTGACGGTGAATATCGACGTCGTGTGAACCACGAGCTATATAAGTTATACAAAGACATGAATATAGTTAAACGTGTCGAGATGCAACGATTGCGTTGGCGAGGCTATATCATAAGAATGAGCGATGATGAACCCGCTAAAAAGGCGTATGAATACATGCCACGTGGTAGTGCACGCAGAATCGGCAGGCCTAAGCTTCGATGGAGCATACAAGTGGGATGAAGACAAAAAGGGGTGGTATTCCAGAAAGCGAAGCGACAAACAGGGAGAATTGGAGATCATTTTTGTTCGGTCTATGGAACAAATGTTCTGTAATGGGCCAGTTAAGTAAGTAAGTATCCCACCGAGATGTGTCTGTCCATCCGTCCATTAAAAATTATAATCAAAGTACAGGCCGAAATTATAGACCCCTATTGTTATTGGTGATGATCGCAAAATATTTAGTGGATGAAATGGACCAAAAACAAAAATTTTACGCGACTTTGTGGGGGCCCTGTAGCTGGCAATTATAGTCCGAAATTATGAGTAATGTTTGAGTTTATAACAAAGAAGGAGGTTGGAGGATCAGACCAAAACTTTTTAACATTGCACACTGGATCCACTTGTATGGAGAAAGTGGCCAAAAACATTTCCCGTGTAAATATCAAGCTAATGCGCTGGTTACAGCTTTGTACTGCTGCGAAGAGTGTTTTAAGAAACCACGAGCGTAACATTCTCCCCCCTTTCCCCTCTGGAGGGGGTATACTGTAAGAATTGTTTTATGCTGTTAATGCAAAATGACATGAACAAGGGTCCCGATTATCTTATGATGCAAAAATAGGCTTGGGGAAACAAAACAATCTCCAAAACAACGTAAAATCCAACCAATTTAGCGGATTAAAAAAATCAACATTTTTGTCTAAAAATTGGTAAAATTTTTAATATAGATCTTATAGAGTTCTTCCTGGCAGGCACGTACCGCCAACGTAAGACAAATTTGGAAGAAGATTTCTTTATCTTGCCACTGATACCAATTATGTTAATGTACGTGGTCAGATAACAGAATTATACGCTAATATATCCATAGAAACCCTATTCTGGGGCAGCTCTAGGCAGCGGCCCACCGTTAATAGTCTGGCACTAGATGGCAGCTGATTTTAATACTGAATAATCTTAAGCCCTTGAGCTACGTTGGAAAATTATTCCCGAGGTGGGCACTGGTGGGCATCATAACTAAAACCTTAGGTCAAATTTAAGTATATGGTCGAAGTGGCATTACAAAATACACTAAGAAAATATGCAGCTAACTAGAATTCCACAATACGCTAAAACACTATTTTTTAATGAAAATTAAACTATTACCCCCCCCCTTCAAAATCCACTATAATATTTAGCAATACATATTAGTTTCGCGATATTTTGAATATATTTACTTGCACTTAAAATACAGGTTGTACTCACAACAAAAAATATTAGTCAAATGTTCCGACTTTTGAAGCTATTCTTAAGAAGATCGCGTTCGAATGAAACAAAAATTAATATATTTTTAAAAAGGTCGATGTCATAGCTGTCAGAGTTGCCAGATGTTGTACCAAAATTTTGACATTAATTTTTTTATTTTTGGCCAATGGGTGGATCCACTGTGCATTGGTAAAATTTTCAATATGTATCTTATATTTTTATTTCTGGAAGACACCTTCCGCCCTGTTGAGTTATATTTAGAAGAGGAAGCTTTGACCTTTCCATTGATGTTAATTATGTTGATGTACGCGATCAGATAGCCTAGAATGTACAAGGATTCCACAGTTTTAATAGTGGGTAGTGTCACCATAATCACGCTAGGTGACCAAATGCCAATATTTTAGCGGGTGAATTTGACCATAATTTGTGAATGAAAATATTCAAACTTTAAAAATTTGGTCCGACAAATTACGGAAACAAAACTTGAAAACCAACAGTTTACCAAAATTCCAAGTTTTTTTAGTTGTTAGCTGATACAAATTACAACGCCGTACGGGGTCTTTAAGTTGTTGTTCTAATTTTGGTAAGAAGTAATGCAATACCTCGAAATATTGGTCGTTTATCATTGGTCCTTAAAAATCGCTCAAAAATATTTCTAAATGCCTTTTGATATTTTTTGCTTTTTACTTGAAAAAGGTCCGACTATCCATTATAAAATAAGGAAAATTACACCTAACTGTGAACCGATAATATATCTCGGAAATATTGCACATATGTACATACACCGTCTTTAATGTAAATGTTAGTTGTAATTTTTCCTTATGTTATAATGGACAGCCGGACCTTTTTCTAGTAAAAAGCAAATAATATCAAGCATATTAAATAGATTCCTTGGAAATCTTGTGATGCCCGTGGGAAGTGGGGCAGGGTATCACAAGGTCCAACTTATTGTTTATAAATTTGTATCTCTTAATAATTTTATTTGATTATTATTTTCACAATTTAAATGCATAGTAGTCTAATAAATACAAAATATTACTGTAAGAATGTAATAATAAAAAAAAATTTACAATTTTTGGGCTATGAATTATAATTCTAATAATTACATATTCAAATCTTATTTTCTTACATTTTATATGGTGGATAATATTTACTTATTTCAAAACTAACTTCAAGTATATTCTATCAGTCATTTATCGATACCTACAAGTATGTATTTAATTATTTTTAACCATAACCATATTCCAACAATTTGTTAAGAATCTCATAATAACTTTGTTTACTGGGATCTTTATTAGTAGTACTCATCCAATTTTAGGTGTCATATTTATTTGCATAGCCTTTAAGGTGTTCGCCCATTAAAGGCTATGACATGCGACTACAAGTGTCAACACAATTAATTACGTGACTCAGTCCCTGATTTATGACTATTTTTTATATGTTTTTATGAAAGTGTCAAAATTTTCTAATTACAAAAACAAACAGCAACAAAATTAAATCAATAAATAAATAGTGAAAAAATTAAATAGTATTTTTTTAAATAAATATAGCACAAACCTATTCTAAATTTGGTTGTAATTGACATGACAATACGCAGACATACATATGTATGTACATTTGTGTAAAGTTTACACTCTTAACATTCACATCTCACACAAGCTCACGAGTACAATTTTTTTATACAAAAAAATGACAGTTACCGGTAGTAAAAATCCAATTAAATGAACTATTCAAATTGATCATTTATGGCCATTAAACGTACGATGTATGTAAATAAAAACAAAAACAACAACAGCGAAATAAATAAATAAAATTAACTGCAAATTGATGATGAAAAAATAAAGTCGATAATTGGATTTTTTTTCTGTAATAACCAAATGAACCCAATTGCAATTGATGATGACAACGACATGGAGCACAATGACTACCATAATTTGGTATTATTCGACCAAAATTTGACAGAAACTTGTATTTCGTAATATCACCGTACTTTACGTCTGGGAGTGGAATATTCTACAGCAATTCCATTGCACAGATATTTAAGCAGATGAAAGCTCAGTTTCGAAAAAATACTCCACTGTTATATACGGTCCGAGGTTGTTTCCATTTCCAAACCTCCTGTAACAAATTCTTGGTTAATGCCCACTTTGATCTCTTCTCATGATTTGGTATTTATTTTGAGTTTTTAAAAATGACGACAATACTGGTCGCGGCGTTGGCTAAATATTACGTTTCAATTATAAAAGGTGTGTTTTTATTCAACTGTTGCATGCAACCCAAAGACACGATTGCTGTTCCTGCTTCTGCTGCCGCTGTTTCAACACATTACTGGTGTTACTTTTGGATGAGTAAATGAGAAATCCAAAATTACACCCGTCAGAGCACCTGCTATATGAGCTTCCACACATATGCGTGGATTCGTATTGTGATTGATGAGAATATGGAATGTCGTAAAACAGATGTCGCTCAGAAATAAAATCATTAACGCCAATATGCGCAAATATCGATGAACAAGTAAATGGAAATTCTGTAAGCAAAAAAAAAAAAATAAAAATAAATATACAGTGAGAATAAAACAAGTAAAAAAGTATCAGTCAGCTTTGCCGACAGAGATATATCCTCAGCCTGTGTGTATTGTAACAATTTTTTCCCAAGAAACGTATGTATTTAGAGGGTTTTAAAAATTTTGGGTGTTTGAACCGACAGAAATGTTGATTAGGATTAAAGATCAAAAGTTTTGCGGAGGACATACTAAAAGGAATGGATCGACATTGACCGTTATGGAAGTGGATCTCCAGCCACAACATATGGTGCCATAGGGGTGTTTTACACTCTTCGGGCTGTTTGCTCAAGAAGTATGGACTTGCCCCTAAAAAAACTTTTACCATCGCAATTGAGGCAGCGTATGCAAGTTGCTTCAACAAAAATCAAAGTGATTCGATATTAGGTCCTTAAGTGAACTTATCCGAAATTTTGTGTGGGAGGTAACGGATGGAGTGGACAAATATAGCCCATATTTCAACCTGATCTATATCTGGTAGATATATTAGGACGTGTAAAGTATAGACCAATTCGGCCACTCCCTTCAAGAGTTACCGTACGAACAATTTTTCCGAACATGTTTGAAATTTTGTGGGGAGGTACCCGAAGGAGTGGACCGATATGAGTTATGTTCAAACTTAAACTATGTTTGGACAAAATATTACTAAGGGACATATTTTGGACCGAATCGGCAGATCCGTTCGAGAGTTATCTTTCGTTCCAACCGCCTCACACGGTGTCATAGGGGTTTTTTGCAAGTTTCATGCTATTTTCTCAGAAAGTATGGACTTGCCCCTGATGAAACTTGTACCGTCGTATGGAGGGCAGTGAATACAAGTTAATAAAATAAAAATCAAAGCGATTCGAGAGATGGGCCTAAATTGAAGTTTTCCGAAATTTTGTGTGGGAGGTACCCGAAGGAGTGGACCGATTGAGTCCATATTGAAATGTTATTTAAGTCTGGTACAAGTTTCACGATGGGCAAATCGGTTACTCCCTTCAAAAGTTATCGTGCGCACAAATTTTCCGAACATTTTCGAACTTTTGTGGGGGAGGTACCGGAAGGAGTGGACCGATATAGTCCATCTTCGAACTTAAACTAAGTTTGGGTAAAATATTACGAAAGCCAAAATTTGAACCGAATCGGTTTATCCGTTCGAGAGTTATCGTGCGCTCCAGCCAGGCAGACAGACAGACAGACGGACGGACATTGCTCAATCGACTCCAAATTGTCTGAAACACATTTCGTCCAAACACACTTGGGGTCTAAAACCATTATTTCAATGAGGCACATTTTGCCCGTATGAAAGTGTATATACCCTCGTTAGCATAAATGCTGAGGGTATAAAAACAAATAAATGGCATTACTACTTCGTTATTGGAATATTAGAGCTGGCAAAAAATCGATGGCACTATCGATAAAATCGATTATTTTTTTAAAAATTAAATATCGATAGACAGTTTTGCCTATCGATATTATCCGAACAAAAACCCCCAACCTAAAATTTATGGAAATAAATAGAAATTTCGCTGTTTTTCGGTTGTGTGTGTGTGAGAAAGTATGTCCGTAGTCCCACGTACACATTTTTAGCAAAAGTAAAATGTATTTTTTTAATATTTTTATAAAATAAAATCGATTATTTTTCAAAAATTAAATATCGATAGATAGTTTTGCCTACCGATATTATCGGAACAAATACCCCCAACTTAAAATTCATGGAAATAAATAGAAATTTCGCTGTTTTTCGGTTGTGTGTGTGTGAGAAAGTATGTCCGTAGTCACACGTATTTTTCGCAAAAGTAAAATGAATTTTTTTAATATTTTTATAAAATAAAAGCAATTGTTTATTCTCCTTTACATTTCTGTGAACTACTTGTGCAAAATGTCAAGAAAAGCATTGACATTTCAGCCATTTTCATC
Source organism: Musca autumnalis (assembly GCF_047663935.1). Classification (NCBI taxonomy): domain Eukaryota; kingdom Metazoa; phylum Arthropoda; class Insecta; order Diptera; family Muscidae; genus Musca; species Musca autumnalis. The sequence continues at coordinate 145,124,743 of NW_027411755.1, read as the reverse complement.
TCCAAAGTAATGGTGTTGACAACTTAACGATAATATCGATAGCAATCGATACTTTAAAATATTATATCGAAAATATCTAATGTTGGGAATATCGATGGTTTGCCAGCTCTAGGGAATATGCTAAAGTTAAAATATATGGGGATTTCTGAGTGAAATTAGAAACTTTTGCAAAAAGTGGTTTTTGATTTCCTTTATTTTTTGCTGTATTGATGCTGCTCAACAGCATTTCAGTATATTTTCAGATTTTTTTGACTTACGGTTCGAAATATTTCGCGCTACAATGTTTAACCGAACTAGCTGAATTTGAAATGTGACGTTCGAGAGGTCACGAAAGTTCTTAGGGATTACAACGCTGCTCCTCCAAAAATCGTCAACATATGTCCATATTTAGATATAGGCCACATATAATGGTACCTCCCGATTTTCGATATTTTGAGGGTTTTTCGAACGGTTTGTTTGACGGAACTACCAGTAATTTGACATTTGAGATTTACAATAGTCCAAACCGTTCTCACTAGAAATGTTCAATATAGTTCCACTTTTTGGTATAGGCCCTATTTAAGCGTACCTCCCGATTTTCCGTATTTTGAGAATTTTAGCTTTATTGCCTGAACGTAATTTGACATTTGAAGCTTCTGTTGCACACAAAACGTCTCCACCAAATGTTGTAAATATAGGTCCATGTTTTGGTATAGGCCCCATAAAACGGTACCTCCCGATTTTCGAAATTTTCAGAGTTTTGGCCCCTTTTTTTGACGGAACTACCAGAAATTTGACATTTGAGATTTTTTGCAGTCACGAAACTTCCCAACCATCAATTGTAAACATAGGTCCATGATTTGGTATAGCCCTCATATAAAAATTCTTCCCAATTATCGATTTTTTAGGGCTTTAGCAACATTGTTTGACGGAATTTGACATTTTAGGTTCCCTGCAGTCGCAAAACTTTTCCACAAAAAAAATTGTCAACATATGTAGGTCCACACTTTGATATAGCTCCCATATAAAGGTACCATTTGATTGAACAAATTTTTTAGATTAGATTAGATAATTTAGGCATTTGGGTTATCCGTGGATGAAAAATGTTTGCACCTAAAATTGTGAACGGGAACGGAGGAATCTTCGACAGGGGACCGTCACCTCAACAATTATGTTTTTGTTCGTGTATTTTTTCACCATGGGAGTGCCGGGATAGAGACGAACCCCGGGCCAGTATGGATCCGTTTCGTTTGCCAGATCCGCATTCACACCAGTTCAACAATGGTGAGATGTAATGGTGGGGTTACAGCGATAGGTATGTTGTTGCTTGCTGCGTCAGAACATCGCCCAGTGTGTCTTCAACTTCGTCGTCCGAATCTTCGTCGTCGTCGGTATACGAGACGCCCTTGCAGTCTCCCCAACAACAACAAACGCAGTACCTAACACCGCAAGTTGTTTTCAACGGACGGAAATGCATTATTTCTGAAATTCATTTACAATGGTCTCCGCAATAAGGTCAGTGAAATTGTGGACTACATGAGTCGGAAAAACATCATGGTCGCCGCGTTCCAGGAAACAAAGCTCACCGCCACCTGTAGCTTACGTTGCGATGGTTACAACGTTTTGCGGAAGGATCGCACAAGAAGCGGAGGAGGAGGACTTGCCTTCCTAATACACCAGTCTGTCCAGTACAGACCTATCTCGCTTGAGCTTGCCTCTAGTGACCCAATACATGGAACGTATTGGGGTAGCAGTAAAGTGTGGTATTGCCGAAATAGAGCTGCTTAATGTGTACATACCGCCGATGAATAGCTGTGCCCGATATTAGTTCGCTTTTAGAAGACAGTAACCATCTGGTGATAGGGGACTTTAATGCTCATCACGAGCTTTGGCATTCTGTCCTAGGTAATAACCAGAGTGGTACAGCGCTGGCCGAGCAAATTGATAGCTCCACGCTTTGCACGGTGAATGTAGACGCTCCAAGGAGGATTAGAGGAAACTGTCTCAGCTCGCCAGATATAACAATTGTTGCACCAGGTGTGATAACACTGTGTGTAATTTTTTGTGTCATGAAAAATTAATCATATTCTGACACCGCAGCGTAATGGAAGACGAAAAATAAGAAGACACGTGTCTCGGCGTTTTTCCCTGTTACTTCGAATTTCGTGGTTATGGGCCCCCAAAAACCTGAGGCCTTGATGTCAAAAAGGACCATTTTGTCAGGCTCATATCTTCTGAACCGCTAAGAATTTTGGTTTACTCGTGGAGGCAAAGTTGTAGCTCTCATCTTAAAGAATAATAATTGTGAAGACATAAAATCCATTCAACCTTATCTTCAAGGTCAAAATCGTTAAGGTCAAGTTTCCGTTATAATTTTTTCTCTGATTTTGGCCTACAGATATCAAACCGATCAAAATTGAATCAAACAACCAACTACAAAAATTTACCTTAGATCTCAATAAACAACTTTCTAGAACATACGAACCCTGTAGAAATGGTTCTTAAAGGTCAAAATAGCAAAACAAATGCAATTTTTATTTTATTTTTTTTCAGTTTCTGCTCCATAGAAATTAAACCATTCAAAATTCAAGAAAACATTCAACCACAGTATTGTAGCGAATATATCAGTATACAACTTTGTGGAACATCAGAGCCCACTACGAACTGTTCTTAAAGGTCAAAATAGCAAAAATATTCGATTTTTATACTTTTTTCTCCGATTCTGGCCCATAGATACCGAACCGTTCAAAATTCAAGAATAAAAAGAACTACAAAAATTTACCTAAGATCTCAGTTAACAACTTTCTAGAACATATGAACATTCTAAGAACGGTCCTTCATGTTCAAAATTCACTAACAATTATATTATGGTTAATGCTCAGGTCTGGAAATAACAAACTGTTCAACACTCTAGAAAATTTGAAAGGTTTGTTATTTACGGACCTGACCAGGAAAGAATGAGTAAAACTAATGGCTTAAAGCTTAAAGGGCCGCTCCTAGAATGTTCATGTGTTCTAGAAAGTTGTTAACTGAGATCTTAGGTACATTTTTGTAGTTGCTTGTATTCTTGAATTTTGAACGGTTCGGTATCTATGGACCAGAATCGGAGATAAAAGTATAAAAATCGAATATTTTCTAAAGTTTTTTGCTATTTTGACCTTTAAGAACAGTTCGTAGTGGGCTCTGATGTTCCACAAAGTTGTATACTGATATATTCGCTACATTATTGTAGTTGAATGTTTTCTTGAATTTTGAATGGTTTAATTTCTATGTTCTAGAAAGTTGTTTATTGAGATCTAAGGTACATTTTTGTAGTTGGTTGTTTGATTCAATTTTGATCGGTTTGATATCTGTAGGCCAAAATCTGAGAAAAAATTATAACGGAAACTTGACCTTAACGTAGCTGAGAGAACTTTCCGGGACATAATCACTGCAGCTGCCGGTCGAATAGCCGAAATAAAACTAAATTTCCCAGCAGACTCGACGGGACTAGCGAATGAGCGTGATGAGCTTCGTCGTACGAACCCTAAAGACCCAAGACTTAGAGAGCTTACTCTTGAAGTTAAGAGGCTAGTAGGCGAACATAAGCAGAAAAAGTGGCTAGACCACCTGAAGCAATGCAACATTGCACACTGGTCTGAAATCCAATTTTTGTGGTCAAAACTATTTGTACGTCCTTTTTGTATTGATATTTAGTTTTATTTATAATTACTGTCACAAAATATTAATTCAGAACTATTTTCACCCTGAATTTCCAAAAAATCGTTAAAATATATTAAACAGGGTGATCCCATTGTATGGGGTCTAAACTAAAACTTCGACCTATGTTTATAATTTTTGGTGCGAAGGGTTCATATCTTCTAAGAAAACAAAATGCAAAATTACATCTAAATCGGGTTAAAAATATGGCTAAAATTGTCAAATTATCATAAATTGGAGCTACACTTATATGGGGGCTATACCTCAACGTGGACCTATGTCGACTATTTTTGGTTGAAATATTCTCTGGACTCTCAAAATAAAAATAGCAAGTTTTCAGGAAAATCGGTTCAAAATTGTGTTTCTTAGAATTAAATTTGTACCAGCCAAATATGAAATATTTCGGAATTTGATGTAGCCTGAAAAAATTGTGCAATTGTGTTTATCGCAACGAATCGCACCTTGAAATGATTTTTTATTAAAGTATACACATCAAAGTAATATTGATTTTTTTCTAACATCGACCACTAGCGATCAAAATTATTTCGGTCCAGAACAATTTAAGAGTGTTCCAGAAATATGTTGATAACTTTGTTCATAGACCAAATTTTTCTTCTGTTCTTTTTGGAAAATGAATCTATTTACATTCGTCTTTCTTCTCGATATTTGAGTTTTACCTTTACATTTTTACTTATTGCGATTTTATAACCCACAATTTATCACAAAATACTGCGCAGTCAACTCGATTAATAACACAGTAAACAAATCTCTACTTTGCCTCCTTCTCGTCTATCGGTAAATGCAAATTTGGAATAAACAATATTTGTTTTTGTTGTTTTGGAGTGTTTACTTCAATATTGCGAAGAAAAAACTCAAAAAAAGAATGGCAAAAAATTGACTTTTGGCCAAAGAATTCACATTTGCGACCAATGTGCATTGGTACAGGAGTAAGTAAATTTTGGGCAATGGTCAAATAACTCTCGAACCCGGAAAAAAAGGATGACAAAACAGTAATTACATTCAACGGCGTGATAGTAATTGACCCAAAGAGGTGCGCGTGTTATTTTAACAGGCAGTTCATAGAGCACCCCGATAGTGATAGGGCGAAGAGGATAGTGCTACGACGTATAAGAAGAGCCCTCCCAGCCGAGGAGGTACTAGCACAATTTACGATGGACGATGTTGCAGAAGCCATCCGAAACGCGAAATCATCCAAAGCGTTGGGCCCACACCGAATATCGATGGTAATGCTTAAGCAAATGGATGAACAGAGTTGAACGGAGTTGAGTATTTAACAAGGGTCCTCAACCTATAGTTACCAGAAGCCTGGAAAGTTAGCAGGGAGGTCCCGCTACTGACGCCTGGCAAGGATGTCAGCAGAGGTGAATCGTGCAGGCCGATTTCGCTCCTATCGCCAGTAGCAAATATCCTAGAGGAACTACTCCTCCCCACGATGAGAATGTGTTATCCAGTGGCTCAACATCAATATGGATTTCGGAAAATACATAGTACTACAACAGCATTCGACGCCATATCCACACATATCAGTAGAGGACTGAACCAGAAAAGGACGTGCGACCGAACAGTATGGTGGCTCTTGACCTATTGAAGGCTTTCGATACCGTCAACCATGCCAAGCTGTTCGAGGATATAGAGAAGACTACTCTCCAGCCATGTTTGAAACGTTGGGTAATCAACTATATGTGCGGAGGCCAGTCGCACAATGTCGCGAGTTCATATTAACTGTGGCCAAAAATAGAAGGAGTTGTCGTAGGTACATCAATTTTGGTACACGTACCTATTATTGACTTACAATCTTTAGGACAAAAAATTGGGTTGGTCGGTCCACGTTTTGATATAGCCCCCATAGAACCGTACCTCCCGATTTTCGGTATTTTGAATGTTTTAGACACAATGACCCACCGAAAGTATTCAAATGTTGTGGTTAGTCTTCGGCAGAGGTATCAAACATTCCAACAGAGAATTGTGGGCTTAGGTCCACGTTTTGATATAGCCCCCATACAACGGTACCTCCCGATTATCGGTATTTTGAAGATTTTAGCCTCATTATTACACCGAAATTGCTGAAATTTGGTATTTAGTCTTCGTAGGGGGCATTATACCTTCACCTTGAAATTTGTCTACATAGGTCCACGCCTTCATATAGCCCCCATAGGACGGTACCTCCCGATTTTCGGTATTTTGGAGGTTTTAGCCTGATTATCACACCGAAATGGCTGAAAATTGGTATTAAGTCTCCGTTGGAGGACTTATAACCTTCCATCAGAAATATGTCGGTATAGGTCCTCGTCTTCCTATAGCCCCCATAGAACCGTGCCTCCTCATTTTCGGTATTTTAGGTGTTGTGGCCTCAATATCCACCCGATATGACTGAAATTTGGTGTTTAGTCTTCATATTTTTTGTGAGCATATTGAATATATCAAACTCTTGTCTTTATATATGAGAAATTTCCTTTAAAAATTTTTTTGACCGATTAGTGGTCCAAAAATGGTCAATTTTTTTAAAAAATCGAGTTTTGATTTTCGTTGTTCAAAATTTTTTTTAAAAATTTATATTTTTAAAATTCTCTCGTTTTAAGGCAAGATTATTAGGTACTTAATAAGCCCACAAAAATATATGATGATCGATTCATTCGTTTTCGCGCTATAGCCAACACCGCAAAACGATTTGTTAAAAAAGGGGGTATCCTCTCAGTGAGGTGGTCGCTTAAAAAGAGAAATGACACATTCGTCTGCAAACCTCTGCAGCTGGGACCTTTATGTATTTGAAGTACTCACTTTTTACTACTCATACAGCAAAAAATATCGATATACACTTTTATACAATTTTTTTCCCACTCCACTCAATTTAAAATTTGCTTTAGAAAATTAATAAACTTAGTAATAAATGTTTGGGTAAATGTTAACACCTTATGATTAATATTTACATGCAAACAAAAGTGTAGCCAAGTTTATTACATCCCAAGAGAACTTAGGAACCATTTTTGCAGCGACCGTTACTTTTAAATTTAAATATTAACGCATAATATAATTTATTAATTTTAGAAAAAAAAACACAAAAATACGTATTAACTAAAATTGTCGGATTTAAATCCTCATATAGCAAAAACTACTTCACGTATCAATACCAAAATTCAGATTCTTCTTAATTAATATGTTTTCTATCACTCCCCATCAATAAATTTGTTCAACGAAGTATTTAGTTTTTACCATTTTTGGCCACGGTCGTGACACCCCAAGGTGGGGTGATATCTCCGGAACTGTTTAACCTCTACCTTTCTGAAATTCTGCAACCTCCAGACGGCATAGATATCGTGTAGTATGCGGATGATTGTACGATCTTGGCGTCGGGTCCTATCGTCGATGACACATGTGTTAGGTTAAATGTATACATAGCTGACCTAGTGCAGTTCTTCCATCTGAGGAATATGAAAATATTCGCTGCTAATCCACTGCCACACTGTTCACCACACGGACGGCTGGAATGAGGCTCCCACTGAACATATTGGTCGATGGTGCTCTGATTCCGACCACTAAGTAACCCAAAATACTGGATATAACGTTCGATAGCATGTTTAAGTCGTCCGCGCAAGGCACAGCTATTTGCGATAAGATCAGAAGTAGGAACAAAGTGTTCAAGTCGCTGGCCGACAGCACTTGGGGAGCTGACAAAGAATCCTTGTTGACCACCTACAATGCAATAGTACGGTCTGTGGTAAGCTATGCGGCGCCAGCGTGGTCTGCAAAGGTTACGCAGTGGAAGAAGATTTAAACCTGCCTGAATGCCGCACTGAGGACTGCAACAGGGTGCCTCCTCATGACACCAGTGGAGACGAAGATTTTACCGGTGCGTCAACACAACAAGATATTGTGGATTCAGTACTTGCTTGATGCTATCGCAGTGACCGTCCCTGTCACGATTTCATGGACAGGATTCCTCCGACCAGGCACGTCAGGAGAGATCTTCATGATCTAGAGAGAGAGAGAGAGGTCCAAAGGTATAAAAAGAATCTCTAGACCAACGAGCCTATCAGGCAGGCTTGGATATCATTCACCCTAAAATGGTTGCGCAGGCAGTACAGAGATACAGTGTGAATGCCTTACTTGGAGACCACCGCCCCATACATCGCAGCAGAAGAACGCCAGCTGCCAAGGCAAACACAAGTGGTTTTAGCCCAGTTAAGATATAGACGATGCAGCCGAGTATTGGGCCCGAATTGACGCCACTATACCCAACATATGCTGGATACCCAACACATGCTGGAGCATGTGGATTGCGACCACACGATACACTGCATTTGTTTAGCTGCCCAGCTAAACCAACTCACCTGTCTACTGATTCCTTATGGTTTGAGGCAGTTATGATAAAAGGAGTGAATGAGATACGAGAATATATTTTAATAATATTTAGAGAACCGCGACAGCATATTGAGATAATAGGTGGTTGCAGTAATAAAATGCAAAAAATAGCAATCGTATGATATAAAAATGTCAAAATCTCATTTTTGTAAGGTACGAGATTGAGGAAGTAAGCCATCGATTTGCTGTTTTATTTAGGAATATATTATAAACATGTACTATAATTACTAAACTTTTTCAAAATAGAAAATTGAAGAAGTTTTTATAATGTTTAAGATAGATTTTTAAATAAAACAACAAAACAAATGTTAATAAATGTATTTTTTATGAAATAATACATTTTTCACACTGGTATAAAGGACAAATTAAAACAAAATAGAAAAATATTAATTATTCGAATCCCACTACCAAATAGGACAAAAATTTTCAAGAAAATCGAAGAGTTCAATCATTGATAAAAATTGATTTTATCAATAATTTTGAACCGCGAAAACTGCATCCAAGATCACCGTTCAAATTTTTTTCTATTTTTTTGTTAGATAGATGATAAAAAAACAAAAAATACAAAATATATTTGTTTCTATTTGGACCAATATTGAATAGGTTATGAGTATTTCTTTGTATAGTTTTTAGAGAATTCGATTTTCAATGCGCGATATCTCTGGAACCGTTAGTTAAAAAATCTGAAAATATACTGAAATGTTTTGCTGATAAGCCCTAAGCCAAATCAAAAACCACTTTTTGATTTAGTGTCCGATTTCACTCATAAATCTCCATATATACTTAATAATGGCTCAAAATTAAAAAAAACATAAGGCATTTCAAAAGATTTAAAAATCTCAAAAAAAAAATTATGCTTTTGCAAACTCTAAAAGGGTGAGTACATAAGCTGCCTTGTCTGCTTACCATGCTTGCTTCTGATAAAAGAATAAAAAATAAAAGGGCAACACAGTTCGAAATTTGCTCGGCCCTCTTTATTCTTTTATTTTTATTATGTCAGAAATGAAGCAGAAAAGCAAGGCAATCAGGCAAGGCAGTTTATGTACGCAGGCCTTTAGAACATGAATTTATCAAAATATTTGGTATTTAGTTTATTTTGACGTTCACGGTACACATTCGTGTAACAATAACGACACCACACAATCGATATTTCCACAATGGATGAAAAACAGATTCACTCATAAAAATAACCGCTAACCAATAATGAACGCACGTTTATTGATGTGCGTCTTTATAATAATAAACACAAGAACATTATTTTATACATTTGGATGGCTGCTACTAGCAGCCTGCTACTATTACGGCTGCAACAAAAAGGTTACGCTTCACTTACCCTCAAAAGATGCGGTATGTGGCTCATCAATAAAGCATATACACCGGCAGAAGCTCCCATCAACGACAATTCGGGCTGTAAATAACGTGTGGCCAATGAACCAGAAATTCCGCCACTTATATAAATTGTTGCTACTTTCCAATGGCTTTGTTCGCTTTCCAAACAAAAGGCTATAACAAGCTGCAAATACGTATAGGAAATTATAAAATATTAATATACATATATTATGAGCTTTTTATTTATTAATGATATTAAAGATTTATAGGATATATATTACACATTAAATTTTTAATATTTTTCCAATATAAGTAGAAAATGGAAATAATCTGATAAATTTAAAAGAATGGGGTGACGTGCTATTGATGTCAAACAACTATCCTTTTTCGCATCAACATTAAAATATTTACGCCGTTTTATCCACTGGCGAGTTATCTCTAGCAGTCGATAAACCTAGTGAGCTGAAATATGCCAGGCAAAGGGCACAAAACGAAAAAAATGAGTTCGTCAACAACTCTAACAATCGCAAGGTGATAATATACAACTCATAACTTCCAATCCTCTCATTATTTACAGTGAATATTCAGATAATGTACCTGGAAATAACAAGGTCAAATAGCCGTCTTACAGAAACAACGATTGTATTAGAATGTTTCGCTTTGTATTACCGCTAACATAAAAAAGGGGATTTAATATAACGCCCACCGGGACAGCTAGCCAACTAAGTTTAGTCGGCACTTGAAACAGTTTTGACATACTTCATCCGCAGAACACTAAAAAAAAGTCCATAGAAGAACGTCTGACGTTGGAAATGTCCGGTACCAAAGGCAAAGATCATTATCGGCTTTATATATCCATGTTTGTGGATGCTAGAGTGATTACATCAGATGGATGGACATGCACGGGTCGACACAGAATTTACCCTGATCAAGAATATATATACTTTATAGGGTCGCGAATAATTATTTCAATGCGTTACAAAGGTTCATCGCACGTCAATATATTCGAGAAAAGTTGAACAAATAAAACACCATATCTTTCAGTTAACACACTTACCTTAAAAGGTGATCGACAGATACAGCCGTACATGATGTCTTTAGGACTACCATAGACTCTATCAACAATAAAACAAGCACTAGAAAACGCCGATTTGGAACCATTCAGCATAACCTGAATAACCACCATGCTGCAGGGTAGAATCATTAATGACAGACTGGAAAAGCAAATAAATTGAGGAACTCCGAAGGGTGAGATTATTTCGCCACTGGTTTGGCTCCTTGTTATTAATGAAATCTTAATCAATCTTGACCACGATTGGATTAAGGTACCTCCTTATGTGGATGATGTGGTGAGTGAGTCACATCATGATTGAAGCCCTGAAATCAGCACACACAAGTAATGACCTGGGTCAACCCCAGAAAAAAGTTATATCCCATCCCTAGTCTGCCAAGATTACTAGACTAGGGATGGGATAGGCCTTATCCTAGACTCAAAAACTCTCATGCAAACATAACATGGCACATCGTACACACAAAGCAACAGTTACGTACTACACATGTCGCCAAATTTTTGTAAGCCTTTGTGACTTTAATCCAAAAACGGTGTTATGGATATACACCATCATAATTAACAGTGCAAAAGAGAACAATACAGAATAAATAGAAAAACGTTTAGTTCGACCACGCCGAGCTTTTATTACCCTCCATCGAATGAAACTTTGTACATAATTGGCCACCCTAAATGCCAAATTACTTCCAATTTAAGCCGAAAATGTCTCTACAAATTCAAAGCACTTGAAATAGGGGCAGTTTCAATTTTTTTTTGGAGAAGTTTCTTGACCTCTGGGAATTCTTAATCCAAAAAAACCTAAAATTCAAAAACTCATGAAAAAATTTAAAACTTATGGTCACAATTTTTATGGATATGTTTTTGACCACTTTGAGCCCCAAATACCTAATTATATTAAATTTGGGCCTAAAATGTCGATAAAAACTCCAAAGCACCTGAAATCGGGCTCTACGATTATATGAAGGATATTCCAAGACGTGGACCTATGTCCACAATTTTTGGTGGGTATATTAAGTTTTTTTTTCAGTTTGTATCTCATTGAAATAATCATTGTCAGGATTGTCCACAATTATTGTGCTAGAACGCTATATTTTTGCACCCGCGAGTATTTTTGCCATAAGCAGGTCAAGTTTGAAGATGAGCTATATTGACCCACGTTTTGGTATAACCCCATATGATGATGCCTCCCGATTTTAAGTATTCTGAAGATATTAGCTACATTTTTTTACATATCTAACCGTAATTTGACGTTTGAGGTTACCTGTAGTAACGAAACTTCTCCAACAAAACAACATAGGTTCATGTTTCGGTACCTCCCGAATATATGTATTTTGAAGATTTTAGCTATATTTTTTATCGAACTACTTACTCCACGAAAAAATTGTTAGAATAGGTCCATATTTTGTGTATCCCCCATATAAAGGTAGCTCCTGATTTTAGTCATTTTGATGATTTTTGCTAAATTTTTTTGGCCGAACTCCCTGTAACTTAACATTTGGGGTTCCCAGTGCACAGTGGATCCATTGGCCAAAAATAAAAAAATGAATGTCAAAATTTTAGTACAACATCTGGCAAATCTGACAGCTATGACATAGACCTTTTAAAAAATATATTAGTTTTTGTTTCATTCGAACGCGATCTTCTGAAGAATAGCTTCAAAAGTCGGAACATTTGACTAATATTTTTTGTTGTGAGTACAACCTATATTTTAAGTGCAATTAAATATATTCAAAATATCGCGAAACTAATAGGTATAGCAAAATATTATAGTGGGTTTTGAAGGAGGAGGTAATAGCTTAGTTTTCATTAAAAAATAGTGTATAGCGTGTTGTGGAATTTTAGTTAGCTGCATATTTTCTTAGTGTATTTTGTAATGCCAATTCGATCATATACTTAAATTTGACCTAAGGTTTTAGTCATGATGCCCACCAGTGCCCACCTCGGGAATAATTTTCCAAAGTAGGTCATATGTTTAAGATTATTCAGTATTAAAATCAGCTGCCATCTAGTGCCAGACTATAAATGGTGGGTTGCAGAATAAGGCTGCCCTAGAATATTGTTTCTATGTATATATTAGGGTATAACTCTGTTATCTGACCGCGTACATTAACATAATTCGCATCAATATAAAGGTCAAGAATTCTTCTTCCATATATGACTTACGTGGGCGGTATGTGTCTTCGTGAAAAAACACTATAAGATCTACATTAAAAATTTTACCAATTTTCAGACAAAAATGTTGGTTTTTTTAAATCGCTAAATTGGTTGGATTTTATGTTGCTTTGGAGATTGTTTTGTTTCCCCAAGCCTATTTTTGCATCATAAGATAATCGCGACCTTTATTCATGTCATTTTGTATTAACAGCATAAAACAATTCTTACCGTATACCCCCTCCAGAGGGGAAAGGGGGGAGAATGTTACGCTCGTGGTCTCTTAAAACACTCTTCGCAGCAGCACAAAGCTTTAATCGGCGCATTGGCTTGACTTTTACACTCTAAATATTTTTGGCCACTTTCTCCATACAAGTGGATCCACTGTGCAGTGGTTGAAAACTTTCCACAAAAAATTGTCGACATAGGCCCATGTTTTGGCGTAGCCCCATATAGAGGTACCTCCAGATTTTAGGTATTTTGAGGATTTTAAGTACAATTTTCAGCCAAACTGGCTGTTATTTGCCATTTAACTAAGGTTCCTACTGGTCACAACACTTCTCCGCTAAAAATGGTCAACATACTCGTATGTCCATATTTTGGTATAGCCTCCATATAAAGATAGCTCCCGATTTTAGGCATTTTGATGATTTTAGCTATTTTTTCGACAGGTCTTGATTGACATTTGATGTTCCCAGTGGTCACAATGTATTTTGAAGATTTTAGCTACATTTATTATTGAACCACTTACTCTACGAACAAATTGATAGATTTTGTCCATATTTTTGTGTATCCCCATATAAAGGTAGCTCCTGATTTTAGTCATTGTGATGATTTTTGCTACTTTTTTTGACCGAACTACCTGTAATTTGACATAAGGGTTTCCCAGTGGTTAAGAACTTCTCCGCTAAAAATTGTGAATATATATATGTATATCATGGCTTGGTATAGCCTCCATATAGCGGTAACTCCCGATTTTAAGTATTTTAAAATTTTTGTTGTTGACCGAACTACCTATTATTTGACATTTGAGGTTCCAAATAGTCATAAAACTTCTCCACCAAACATTTTTAACATAGCTGTATTTTGTCAGATGCGTTTGCTAGTGGTCACAACACTTCTTCACTGAAAATTGTCAATATGGGTCCATGGTTAGGTATAACCCCCATATTACTCCTGATTTTAGATATTTTGAAGATTTTAACTTGATTGACGTTTGATGTTCCCAATGCTCACAATACTTCTCCACCAAAAATTGTCATACTAACAATATCGGAAACAAATTAGCTGATAACCTGCTCGGTTTGCCTTTCAGTCGATCGAAATACACATATAATGTGTTAAGCCACCGATGTGCTTTTATATCGAAAAACTTCGAAAGGTATAGCCTTAGAAGGCGCACCGAATATTACATATGAAACCGGTATGCTGAATATCCAAGCCAATCTAGCCTGCGATCCCCCAATGTAGAACCTCTCGATAAGCTAAGGGCCAAAATCAGTTTGCATGATCAGTAGATTATGTGGAGTATAGAAGATCTAAAGACGGTCAAGAATCTACTTTGCAGATGTTCATTGCTCCACACAGCTATTTATCCCAAATTTAGGTTAGATTAGGTTTAGGTTAAATCGATGTATTTTTATTATATTTTACATATTCTCTTTAAATCCACTCTTCTATCGAATTAAGCCTCGCATCTGTGCCAGTGACTAATATTTTTAAAACTTCTTATCCATTTGATGCTCTAAACATTACTTGATCGTCTCTACGATATAACACTTATTCAAGATATAAATTATTGTGGCCTCATTAAATTGAAAACATTATTTTCCGGTCAAATATGGACTTACCTGTAAGCAAATGTTCATCATGAGATGCAACACATCAGAATGTAGAAGCATATACGTAAAATAGCGCCAATATTCATTCACACCATTCGGCATAAACATCAAGTGCTGACGTATGCAACGATTGTCGATAAAATACAGGGAGATCTTTGAGCATAAAAAAAACAGAAACAAAAAAACATTTGATAAATATTTAACAAATACAGAAATACGCTCAATAAAATACAAATAAACATAATTGGAATATTTTGATTAACTACTACAGAATAATCCAAAAACACTCTGATAACTTTATTTGTCCATAGCGCTATAAATGCGTTCTCTTGTGTGCAACACGATTAGACAACTCATTACACGATTTGCTGTCAACATATATGGCTAAATCATGTTGGCCACATAAATAAAGTTGCCATGACATGCATTCTCGCCAAATTTAGAGCCAACTTACAACTACCAACACACAAAAATCATAGATTCGGAAACACGATTTGAAGATATGACTAATTACTTGCAGCTAAGAAATATGAAAGATAACACTAAGCAACTCAAGAATAATTACAAGATAAATCGGACAGATTATGGCAGAGGAAGAAAAATGGAAGACAAATGTATGGCCGTTTTGAAAGTATGTACGTGCTAATTAAAGTGCAGCTCAATCGAAGATATACGCAGATATATGCATTTAACATGTCTTTAGGAAGGACTATTAATTTTCACTCTATCAAAACGATATGAGTTCCAATTTTGTTTAGGAATGTTATGTCTATACCTACAATTAGTGCGCGTCCATGTGATATGCCTTATATTTTCAATCTAAGACATATTCAATACTTTTTATACCCTGCACCACTCTGTGGTAAGGGGTATTATGTTCCATAGTTCCTTTTAAAGATACATAGAATCACTTTCTGAGTCGATTTATATCCTTCATATCCGTCCGTCTGTCCGACTGTCGCGATTTACTGGCCGATTCAGCTGTCAATTGGGGAAGATCATATTTTTTAGTCATAAGAAGAACGCTGTTGCTTTTGGTGAAAATCGAATCAGATTTGGATATAGCTTCCACATATTTTTTTCGCCCGATTTGAGGTATTTGATGCACCAAACACGCAAATTCTGTCCAATTTTGATGCAATTTGGAAAATGTCACCCAATTCGGACTATAAATAAGTTTGCCAAATAATATTGAAATCGGCTGAGATTTCGATATAGCTCCCATTTAACATACAGTGCACACTGGTCCCAACCCGGGACAAAAATCGAAAAATCGATATCAGCAAATCTCTTCGACAATTCAGCAAATTGTCTCTAAACATATCACATTTTAATATTCCAGCACTGTTTTTATACCCTCCACCATAGTATGGAGGGTATATTAAGTTTGTTTTTCCGTTTGTAACGCATTGAAATACTCATTTGCGACCCTATAAAGTATATATATTCTTGATCAGGGTAAAATTCTGAGCCGATCTGTGCACGTCCGTACGTCCGTCCGACCGTCTGTGGTAATCACTCTAGCATCCACAAAAATGGAGATAGAACGCTGAAATTTTGGGAAAATGCGTCTTTTGTTTGCAGGCACGTCAAGTTCGATGATTTAGCTATAATTTGGCATTTAGTGTTCTTTAGTGTCAATAAACTTATATAGCAAAAGTTGTGGACATAGGTTCACGTTTTGATATAGCCCCCATATAACGGTACCCCCCGTTTTACGGTATTTTGACGTTTTTTGCTACATTTTCAGACCGAATTAGCTATAATTTGACATTTAGGGCTCTTAACCGTCACTAAACTTATATAACAAAACTAGTGGACATAGGTCCACATTTTGGTATAGCCCCCATATAACGGTACCCCCCGATTTACGGTATTTTGACGTTTTTAGCTACATTTTCAGACCGATTTATCTATAATGTGACATTTAGGGTTCTTAAGTGTCAATAAACTTATATAACAAAAGTTGTGGACACGTTTTGGTATAGCCCCTATATAACGGTACCCCCGATTTACGGTATTTTGACGTTTTTAGCTGTATTTTCAGACCGATTTAGCTATAAATTGACATTTAGGGTTCTTAAGTGTCAATAAACTTATATAACAAAACTAGTGGACGTAGATCAATGTTTTGGAATAGCCCCCATATAACGTTACCGCCCGATTTCAGGTATTTTGACGATTTAATCGCATTTCTAGACCGAATTAGCTATAATTTGATATTTAGGGTTCTTAGTGACCAAAAAACTTATATTCGAAAAATTATGAACATAGGCACATGTTTTGGTATACCCCTATATAACGGTACTTCCTGCTTTTCGGTATTTTGACATTTTTACCTGCAAGTTTTAACCGAATTATCTGTAATTTGAACATTTGACATTTGAAGTTCTTAGTGGTCACCACACCTCTCCACCAAAATTGTCTGAAATTTTGGGAAAATGCGTCTTTTGTTTGCAGGCAGGTCGAGTTCGATGATGGGCTATATCGGTCCACGTTTTGGTATAGCCCCCATAGATCGGTACCCCCGATTTACGGTATTTTGACGTTTTAAGCTACATTTTCAGGTCAATTAAGCTATAATTTGATATTTAGGGTTCTTAAGTATAAATAAACTTATAAAACCAAAGTTGTGGACATAGGTCCACGTCTTGGTATAGCCCCCATATAACGGTACCCCAATTTATGACATTTTGACGTTTTTAGTTACATTTTCAGACCTATTTAGCTATAAATTGACATTTAGGGTTCTTAAATGTCAATAAACTTTTATAACTAGTGGATATAGGTCCATGTTTTGGAATAGCCCCCATATAACGTTACCGACATGTCAGGTATTTTGACGTTTAAATTCACATTTCTAGACCGAATTAGCTATAATTTGATATTTAGGGTTCTTAGTGACCAAAAAACTTATATTCGAAATAATTATGAACGTATGTTTTGGTATAGCCCCATATAACGGTACCTCGGTATAACGGATTTCGGTATCCCCATATAACGGATTTTCGGCATTTTGAGAATTTTACCTACAAGTTTTAACCGAATTATCTGTAATTTCAACATTTGACATTTGAAATTCTTAGTGGTCACCACACCTCTCCACCAAAAATTGTCAAGA
The DNA here is from genome assembly GCF_047663935.1 of Musca autumnalis. Lineage (NCBI taxonomy): Eukaryota > Metazoa > Arthropoda > Insecta > Diptera > Muscidae > Musca > Musca autumnalis. The sequence continues at coordinate 145,107,174 of NW_027411755.1, read as the reverse complement.
AAGGTCGATGTATTGATAAAGCTCCCATATAAAAGTAACTCCCGATTTTCAGTAATTTGATGATTTTAGCTACAATATTAAACCGAACTAGCAGTAATTTGACATTTTGAAGTTCTTAATGGTCACAACACCTCTCCATAAAAAATTTTCAACATAGGTCCATGTTCGGATATAGCTCCCATATAACGGTACCTCCCAATTTTCAGTAATTGGCAATTTTAGCTACAATTTTTAACCGAACTAACTGTAATTTGACATTTGAAGGTTGTAGTGGTCACCACACATCCGCATCAACAATTTTCAACATAGCCCCAATATAACGATACTTCCCGATTTTCCACGTAGGTCCATGTTTTGGTATAGCCCCAAAACAAACCTCCCGATTTTCCGTACCTTAGCTTTATTTTTTGGCAGAACTTTCTGTAATTTGAAATTTAAAAGCCAACAAAAATTCTGCAACAAAAATTGTTCATTTAAGTTCATATTTTCATATAGCCCACATACCTCCGAACTAGCTGTTAATGACATTTGAAGTTCCCACGTTATGTACCGATTTTCGGTATTTTGAGGATTCTAGCTACAATTTTTAACCAAATTAGGAGTTATTTGACATTAAAGGCTCCCATCAAAAACTGTCAAAAACCTACATAACGGTACCTCCCAATTTCACGCCCACCAAAAATTGTCAACATACATAGTTAGATATAGGCACCATAAAAAAGGGCCTCCCGAATGAAGCATTTTATGTACATTATCTGACATTTTAACGTACCCACTTAAAGTTGGGGACAGGAATGAAAACTAATTATTCCATTTTAGTTCATCATATATGAAAGAATATATGAAAAGTTCGGAACTTAACCCTTTTTTACTTTTTAAATTTAGCATTATTTGTTTGGCATTTTAATATTTTAGCATTATTTTAATGCTGATTTAGCTGCAACACTTTTTCAAATCTGGTCACACTGTACAAAAGGCGGACTAATGTTGGGCCAATAATATGGAGTACAGTTATTTGTCGACGGAATTTATGCATTCTGGTCTGTATTGAACAGACTGGTGCAATAGGAAAGTTACGTTGTAACCAACACAACGCCGTAAGCTGCAGTTGTTGCTGAGCTCGAGTTTGCCTGTGGCTTATTGAAGATCTTTGGTCTACACCAAAACAAGGACCTAGTTGAAAATTTTTGGTGGAGAAGTTTCGTAACCACTGGGAATCTCAAATGGCAAATTACAGCTAGTTCGGTCATACATTGTGGCTAAAATTCTATTCCAAAACGTAGGTCTGTATAGCCCATCTTCTAACTTAAGCTGTCTATTGAAGAAATATGTTCGGCCGCAAAAATATAGCGTTATAAATCAATTTTTGTGATTACAACAAACTGACAGACATACATGGCATACATGGATTGATTCACCATTTTATGCCGATCAAGAATATATATACTTTATAGGGTCACAAATTATGTTTTCGACGCTCTACAAACATAAAAACGAACCTAATATACCCTCCATACTATGGTGAAGGGTATAAAGAGTGAAGTGAAACACTTTAGTTAAATTAAAAAATTTCCCAAATAAAAAAGACAAAGATAAGCCACTTCCGACCCACATCCTCACATCATTAGACAGATAAAGTTTTGTTTAAACTAGCCACACAAAACACACACAAAAACTAGCAGCATCAACTGAAATTTGCAACCACAAATTTCTGTAGCATCGAAGCAAAGTTTGTGTGCGGAAAACTTCAACCACAACGACGTTTTCAGTTAAATCGGTTCCATTGGCCCCTAGAAACCACAATGTGTGAGTGACTGGCTGTGTGGGGTGCCCGTAGTAGTGCATGTTGTCTGTTGACATTGAAGTTGCCAATATCAAAACGACAACATGGTGCACAAGCAATGGTTGGCCACGACGATGTGTTTACAAGTCGTGGTGTTGCATCTTGCAACAAATGAAGCATAAATGTCCATAAGCATTTGTTTTTCATCGATCATCGTAACAATGCAATCAAATTTTATCGGCAATTGTTTGGCAATTGCAAGGCTCATAGCCATTACATTCACACATGGTAGCGGCGATAGATAGGTGCGGGTGGTTTGTTATTGACTGAATGGTATCGTTTCAATAGGTTTTCTGGCTAAAATAGTTTTGTGACAACAGATGTTGTTACGTTTCATTTGTCAAATTGAATCTCTTGAATTTGTTCACTGGCCATATTAGATGTTCAATCGATCACATCAAAATATTGAAATATGAAAATTTGTTACTACATTTGGGCTTTTGTCAGCATCAATCAAAAAGGCAAGCAGTAGTTGGTGGTAATTCAATACCCAATTCAAATGGCCTGCTTTACATTTTGTGTATCTAGGTGATGACGATTTAGTTAGTGAAACAAGTTAATCACTAGACCACAGTTAACTGCGGTTTGAACTAATTATTACAGACAGACGTCATGTGTTGTCTGACACATAACAAAATAAAATGGAATTTTAATTGAATCGCATCATTACTATGTATTGCAATAGTTTGTAATTCGATGCAAACACAATAGTTAATACATTTATTTTATTTTATGTTATTTATAAAATATATCTTATTTTTAATATAAGATAAATTGGAAGAATAGCATTAGCAGCTTAGGCCATCAGCTACAGTTAATACATGTTTTATATATTTATTATACCTTAACTATTTATTCTAAAATTGAAAATTATATATAATTACTGAGATTGAACTGAAATATAAACTGTAAATGCGAAATAATACGGAAGTCCAGAAAAATGGGACGTATGCAGAAGGAAATTGTAAAATATTATCTCCAAGAATACGAAAAGTGCGCATGCACGCTGTCGCTAACAATACGAGTATTAGGCATCTGTACAAGAACCAAATATTTAAACCTGAAAAGGACATCGCACAATTGATCGTTCTGGACTTTAATATACAAAGTGACCTCAGGCAATTAATTGTAAAATCTGGGTTTTGCTTTTAGCAGTTATTTTTAAAGCTGTCTTTACAGTTCATAAAAATCCACCCATAATATCGCTAAAAGCACATAGGAGACATGGTCTCCGAGTATGGCATTCTCATTATATTCTTACTACCCACTTTATTCCGTAAAGATATTCAGTCACGTGTCTGGTTAAGGTGGAAAATGTTGATAAAATTGTGGCAAGAATGTTCGTGTACCTCATGATGAATCCGTCAAAGACTGTCCAAAGCCAGTTTAAGAAAAGATGAGGGTTTTGTCGCGAGGCAAGCAGATGGATTGTATATATTTTATGATAAATTTGGTGAAGGTGTTCTGCCCAAGATCTGAATAGCCGACAAGAGTCTAAAGAAGTCTGGTCGCTATGACAGGACACTGGTCGGAGTACTTAGCCTATTCTGAGCAAGCCTTTACTGCTTACAATGGCCCATCATCTTACGGGAACGTGGGAACAACGTATGCAGAAAAATACAAAATAAAAAAGCGTTAAGTTAATTAAATTAAGGCCGAGCCGAACTTTTTATACCCTCCACCATAAAATACATAATATTTAGTTTTCTTTCCTGTCCACAATTTTAAGTGAAGATATTTTGCGACCACGAAATCCCAAATGCCGAAGTAAGGTCAGAAAATTTATAAAAAATGTCTTCAATTGGGCGCCACCTTTTTATGGGGACCTATGTTGGCTATTTTTGTGAGGTCATCCTCGGTCAGTCAGTATTTAAATATGGACATATGTTGTGACAGCTAGAAACCTCAAATAAGATCACTGGGAATCTCAAACGTCAAGTTGCACGTAGCTTAAATCCTCAAAATACCAAAAATCGGGAGATACCGTTATATGGGGGCTATACTGAAACATGGACCTATGTTGAATGTTTTTTGTGGAGATATTTTGTGACCTCTGGGAACCACAAATGTTAAATAACAGGTAGTTCGATGAACAAATGTAGCTTAAACCCTCAAAATACAGAAAATCGGGAGGTACCGTTATATGGGAGCTATACCGAAACATGAACCCAGGTTGAACCTTTTTTGGTGGAGTAGTTTTGTGATCACTGGGAACCTCAAATTTCAGGTACTTCCGTGAAAAAAGTGGCTAAAATCCGAAAATCCGGAGATGCCGTTATATGGGGGCTATACGAAAACATGGACCTATGTTGAGAATTTTTGGTAATTTTGTGACCTCCTGGAACGTCAAATGTTAAATAACAGGTAGTAGGTAGTAGATAAAACCCTCAAAATACCGAAAATCGGGAGGTAGCGTTATATGGGAGCTATACCAAAACATGTACCCAGGATGAACATTTTTGGTGGAGTAGTTTTGTGATCACTGGGAACCTCAAATTGTAGGTACTTCGGTCAAAAAGTGGCTCAAACCTTCAAAAAACCGAAAATCGGGAGTTTCCGTTACATGGGCGTTATACCAAAACATGGACCTATGTTGAGAATTTTTGGTGGAGTTGTTTTGTGACCTCCGGGAACCTCAAATGTTAAATAACAGGTTGAACATTTTTGGTGGAGTAGTTTTGTGATCACTGGGAACCTCAAATTGCAGGTACTTCCGTCAAAAAAGTGGCTAAAACCCTCAACAACCAAAAATCGGAAGATTCCGTTATATGGGAGTTATACCAAAACATGGACCTATGTTGAGAATTTTTGGTGGAGTTGTGACCTCCTGGAACCTCAAATGTTAAATTACAGGTAGTTTGGTAAAAAATGTAGCTAACACTCTCAAAATGCCGAAAAGTCGGGAGGTACCGTCGAGTTCACGAACGGGATGATGCGGACAAGCTCACTTATACTAAAATTATCGAGGAAGAAAACAAGCCACTAATCTACTGTCTCTTGAACAATAACACGACCCCTCATCGAAGCCTTTAATGACAACATAAAGTAAAGTTGCCCAGGATAGAATGAGCTGGCCCAATGGTCTGGTGAAGATGAACAAGGATTTTCCAATGGACAAATCGTCTGTAATTTCCACTGAACAACCTAACAGCAACAGCGTGAATCTAGATCTGGGAAACAAGCTGTTCTTTGGCATATGGATGGCCACAGTTAAATATCTTTGTCAGCGTGGCACACTCAAATGAAGAAGACGGTGTAGATGAATTCGACAATGCCGAATAGCTGCTGGATGTACGATAGCATAATTAGACCAATATTCACATATGTAGCACTAGTATAGTGAACAACAGTGGAAAATGAAACTATACAGAATACAAAGATACAAATGCATCGGGGTGACGGATGAAATGCGGACTTGTCCGGCTAATGCATATTCTGTCAAAAGATAAACACATCGAAACAAGTGAGACTTAGAATATATGGACATGCCTACTTGCTTCAGCAACTACAGAGAGAAATTGCATAAATACTGATTTGTAAAGTTTCTGGTAGGAACGCAAGAAATAGTGGATCACCACTCACAGTTTACGATATCAAGGTGTACGAGGACGGCTCTAAGATGAATTGTGAAATCAGTTTGGGTGTCTTTTTAGCAGAGTTTTTCAGCCGGAGATGCTGGTCATAATGGACTTGTAATATACTTCAACAGCATCACACATCAGACACAGTAGGAATTTTTGTGGACAGTCAAGTGGCGGTGTTTCTATCATTAAAAGAAACACTGTGACTATAAAGCTAGCGAAACAATGTAAAGAAGAACTTGCTATGTTAGGGCGTCTGACTAGAGTAGTTCTTTTATGGATACCAGCTCAAACGTAACTTGTTGGTGACGAAAAAGCAGTCGAACCAGCCAAAACCCAGAAATTTGTCAGTATAGGTCCATGTTTTTATATAACTTCCATAGAACGGTACCTCCCGATTTTAGGTATTTTCTCCGTTTTAACCTTATTATACAACCGAAATGTCTGAAATGTAATATTTAGTATTTTTAATAAAAGTAGACCGCCTGTGCTTTAAGTCAGTCAATATTGAATATGGTCACATATCAGTGTTATTGCAAAAAGCGCTAAGCTCTACCAATTTCAATATTTTGAAAATTTCATTGTAGTAAATATCTATTAGTCTATTTGATATACACTGTGCAACATATTCAAGGTAATTTTGTGGATTTTATGAAAGTACAGATCTAATTGACAAAAACCATATTTTGGTTTTGTGTTGTTAGATCGAGTTTAGATTTTATTGCCTCATCTAAACATGACTAAATATTGGCTTTTTAGAGCAAATCGAGGCAATATCTCTGAAACCAATTCAAATCTTTTTTTAAACCTTTGAAGCAAACATGTAGATAGGAGCATGAAGAAAATATTTGGAGAAAAACTCACCTCTAAAAATTCCTTTATTTCCTTTAATTCGCACCATACCTCCAAAGCTGTTACATTTTTCTCTAACCTTTCTTTTAAAGAAATGTCCGCTGAAATGTAGTTCACAACTCTGCAGAACATTCCATTCTTGTTAAATGCTTCTATCACGCTTTTTCTAGCACATTTTTCAGAGGAAATTTGGTAAATGTATGAGCAATTCCAAATATGAAAATATACTGCCTGGGTGATCATTGTTTAAAATATGTCTTGTAGACGGTATGATATGAAATACACCCTAAACAACGTGTTTCAGAATGTTCTGAAGAATTGCTGACCACATTCTTCGGAAAATTTTTGCAAAAGTTTATTTGGTTGGTTCAAGAAATGATGTAAACTTCGATTTATTTTATCGATTTTGATGGTCTAGATGCAGTTTCTGAGATACAGCCCTGATAATTAGAAAAAAGTGTCGTTTAAACCAGGTTTAGAAGAGGCTATAAAATCCAAACCCAATTTAACAACACGAAATGTCAGAAAATGTCAATTACAAGTTGTTTGCATTTTCAGTGTTGCACAGTGATATCAAAGAAGTCTAACAGACCTATAAACAACTATAAACATATAGAACAAGAAAAAGCGTTAAGTTCGGCCGGTCCTAAATTTTTATACGCTCTACTATTTTCGCTACAATTTTTAAGCGAACTAGCTGTAATTTGCCATTTGAGGTTCTCTGGGTCACGAAACTTCTCCCCTAAAAATTGCCAAAATAGGTCGATGTTTTTGTCTGATTATCACCGAGTTTAGGTGTTTGGGATGGTGCCTAAATTTTTGCACGAACTACCTGTAATTTGACATTTGAAGTCACAAAACTTCTCCAACAAAAATTTTCAACATAGGTTCATGTTTAGGAGTAGCCCCCATTTAAAAGTTCCTCCCGATTTTCGGTACTTAGAGCATTTTAGCTACATCAGTTGATCGAACCACCTGTAATTTGACATTTGAGATTTCCAGTGGTCACAAAACATTTTCACCAAAAATTGTCGACATAGGTCCATGTTTTTGTATAGCCCCCATATAACGGTACCTCACGAGTTAAGGTATTTTGAGGAGTGTAGCTAATGTAGTGTATTTTTTAACCGAACTAATTTCACATTTAAGATTCCCAGTGGTCATAAAACTGCTACACTAAAAATTGTCAATATAGGTCCATGTTTTTGTATAGCTCCAATATTGCGGTACCTCCAGATTTTCGATATTTTGAAGATTTTCACTACAACTTTTAACCGAACTAGCCGTAATTTGCCACTTGAGGTCCCATGCAGTCACTAAATTTTGTTTTCATATGTCCATGTTTGGGTATGTCGCCTCCTGATTTTCGGTATTTTTCCGTATTTTAGCTACATTTTTTTTAATGAAAAAAACCTGTAATTTTACATTTAAAATTACCAGTGGTCACACAAATGCTACACCAAACATTGTCAATATAGGTTCATGTTTTGGAATAGCACCCATATAACTGTACCTCCCGATTTTCGGCATTTTGAAGATTTTTTCCCGTGGTCACAGAACTCCTCCACTAAAAAGTGTCGTTATATGCCCATGTTTTAGTATAGCCCCCATATGACGGTGCCTCTCGATTTTAGTTGTTTTGAGGAATTTAGCTACATTTGTTTACCGAACTATCTGTAATGTGGCATTTGATGTTCCCAGTTTTGACAAAACTTCCAAAAATTGTCAACAAGGGTCCGTAGGTTGATATGAGGCATTCAGCGCAAAAACGGCCTACCCGTATATTCAAAAAATCAGATTGACTACACTGGTCTAACCTGAGGCTTTTGAAATAAATACTAAAAAACGTCCTGTAGCATTGTATAAAAATGGAGTGTACTATATGCTAAAACAATGGAATATGGAGTTTTTAGTATTTATTTCAAAAGTTTCCGTAAAACTCGTAAAATTTATCAAAAATATTTATTCCTTCTTCATAGCATGTTCTTAACCCCGTATTATTTTTAATTGTTTGTTATTATTGTTATTTACGTAATTTAATCAATTATTTTAATTGATTTTATTAACACTTTATGGTATACAACAGTTAAAAATTTAAAGGTACCTGAACTGAGCACATTATCAATATGAACCAGGGAACTTTCCAAGTACGTTTAGTGCGACGTAAACTGTCAACAAATTCTTTATGATCAACCAGCAGTTTAACACTTGTTTCCTCTTCCACATTTTCTTTTGAACTTTGAATTATGACGGGACAAAGAAACTCCTTTGGACACTCTTCATATAAAATCGGATCACCTGTTGTAGGCATAATAACATTGCTTTGTTCTCATGAGGCGGATAGTTCTTTGTTTGCAGATGAATTATTTCACTTGTCCGGAAAGTGGAACACAAAATGTTGCAGTATTTCAACGTAATGCAAATTTGTTTTGTTTTATCATTTCTCATGGAAAATATTTTCACTTTAATCTTATTTTAGTACATATTTTTTTCTTCG